>NW_005871132.1:5784-242949 GCF_000147115.1 Myotis lucifugus
CCATTCACTCAAGCAATAATAAGATGCGCGGCATATGCTCCAGAGGACACCATCTAGTCTCCCTGTTTTTCTTGGTCATTTTCCTCTCTCAGCATCTAAATATTACCATAGCATTCAAAATGGGAGGTTTATCCAAAGAAGACATACAAATGACCACAGCTACATGAAAAGATGCTCAACATCACTCATCATGAGGGAAAAAAGTAAAAAACATATTGAGATGCTATTACCTAATACTTGCCAGAATGGCTATCATAAAACGGACAAGTGATAACTGTGGATGTAAAGGAGTCACATGCTAATCTGACTAACTCAGGGAAGGCCTGTGTCAGAAGGCCTGTCTTGCAAACTCAAGAGACCTAAAGTAACCACAAAGAATGGTCTGAAATTAAAACCTTTTAGTTAAAGAGCAGTTTATACTGGGTAGTCATGTCCTAGGCCAGTATCTTCCCTGACAAGATCAACTTTGATCTTTACTGATCCTATTGTCTTTTTGTAGCTAACGTACCTGTGGAATGTCAGGGTAACTTGTAACTTCCCTTTCTAGGGACCCCTCAGGGCACAACAAATTATCATATGATTCAGTGATTTCACTTTTGGGTATATATTTTAAAAAATGAAAATAGGATCCTAAAAACATATCTGCACTCTCATGTTCATTATAACATTAATCACAATAGCCAAGGTATGGACACAACCTAAGTGTCTGTCAATAGGTAAATGGATGGAAAATATGTGGTATATACACACAATGGAATATTATTCAACCATGAGAAAGGAGGACATCCTGCCATTTGTGACAACATGGCTGGGACTTGAGGGCACTGTGCTAAGTGAAATAAATCAGACAGAGAAAGATGAATATTGCATGATATTACCTACATTTGGAATCTAAAAAAGCCAAACTCATAGAAACAGAAACTAGAATGGTGGATACTGGGTGCTGAGTAGCGGAGGAAAGGGGGAATGCTGGTCAAAGAGTACAAACTTCCAGTTACAAGATGAATAAGATCCTGTTATCTAACATACAACATAGTGATTTGAATTAATAATACTGTACTATATACTTGACATTTACTAAGAGGGTAAGTCCTAAAAGATCTCACTCCCCCCAAAAGTACATCATATGACACAGGTGTTAGCTAAAGGTATGATGGTAATTATTTTGAAACATATAAATGTATCAAATCAACAGTTTGTACACCTTAAACTTATCTGTAAATTATATCTCAATAAAGCTGGGGGAAATGAGATTTAGAGATGTGCCCTCCCGCTAACTATATGACCTTTAGAAATGTTCCAGGCATTTCTGAACCTCCGTTTTCTCATCAGTTACTTACAATGATTAATAACTATCTTAATAGTATCTATTTCATAGAATAAAGTTTATAGATCAATGCTTTAACATGATGGCTTCCAATTAATATTGCTGAGCTTTAAATTTTGTATTTAAATAATTTCATTTTAAAGAGTAATTGAAGATTAAATCATATGTAAAACAATTCTATAAACCCCACATGTTAGTTTAATTAACTCTTACTATCAAGTATATGTAATATATAACAATATTAGAGATTATATTTATTTTATATAAAACACATAATGTGTTCAATAAATAGTCCTGAATAGATTTATGAATTAGAGAGAAATATATTACTTGTCAATGTCTTATTCTAAAAACCACCAGAAACATCTAAACTTAACAAAGCTTAGGTTTATAAATTCATTGCAACAAAGTAATAAAGCTTTTAGGAACTGCAGCTGTCTTAGTTAGAGTGTCAACAAGGAATTGTTTGCCCTAGCTGGTTTGGCTCAGTGGATAGAGTGTCAGCCTGTGGACCAAAGGGTCCAAGGTTCGATTCTGGTCAAGGGCATGTACCTGGGTTACAGGCTCCTCCTTGGCCCCAGACCTGGTTAGGGCTCCAGGAGGCAACCGATTGATGTGTTTCTCTCACACTGATGTTTTTCTCTGTCTTTCCCTCTCTCTTTCACTCTCCCTAAAATCAATGGAAAAATATCCTTGGGTTAGGATTAAAAAAAAAAAAAAAGGAATTGTTATAAGAACCAGGCATGTGTTATGTAATTTGGAGAAAATTTAAATAAATGGGGTTAACTTAGAGTTGAGTGCTCTCAATGTATTTAAGTGGTACTGTTTTTCCTTTGCTTTACTAGGAGGGAGAGAGAGAGCAAGGGAGAAAGGGAGAGATCACCTCATCCTATATAATAAAAGCCTAATATGCAAATTGACCAAACTGCAGAAAGATCCTGAATGACTGGTTGCTATGACATGTACTGACCACCAGGGGGCATACGCCCAATGCAGGAGCTGCCCCCAGCCTACAAGCCCCAAGCCAGCCAAGGAGGGTGCCAGCAGGGCCCCCGGATCACCCCGCCGGTTACACCACAGATTGGCCCTGACCACTGGCCAGTCCAAGGGTCCCTACCCATGCACAAATTTTATGCACCATGCCTCTAGTTAAATGATAATATAAAAGGTAGAAACAGAAAATACCTTTTAAAACCACTCATCTATACTAATAAAAGGGTAATATGCTAATTAGACCAGATCAACCAGACATCTTTCAGACGTCCAACTTCCTTCTGATCAAAGTCATGGTGGCAGGGGCCAAGGCAGAGGCAGTTAGGGGTGATCAGACTGGCGGGGGAGAAAGCAGTTAGGGGCAATCAGGCAGGCAGGGGAGGGCAGTTGGGGGCAATAAGGCTGGCAGGCAGGCGAGTGGTTAGGAGCCAGTGGTCCCAGATTTTGAAAGGGATCGCAGATTGGAGAGGGTGCAGGCCGCCGGGCTGAGGGACATCCCCTCCCCTCCCATGCATGAATTTTGTGTACCGGGCCTCTAGTTTAAAATAATTAAGGCCCGAAAAGCATAGACCTATGAACCAGGAGGGCATGTTTCGATTCCTGGTCAGGACATATGCCAGGGTTGCGGGCTTGATCCCAGTGTGGGACATGCAGGAGGTAGCCGATCCATGATTCTCTTTCATCATTGATGTTTCTATCTCTCTCTCCCTCTCCCTTCCTCTCTGAAATCAATTTAAAAATATACTTAAAATAATTAGGTTTGTGTTTTCTGATAAAAGCAATTCACTACAGAGGTGAAGATGGCAGGATAGAGATTACTTTCTGCTTTCTACAGAGTTAACTGAAAACTGAAAGACAATTGAAGAGTGGAGAAGTGAAACTAGCAAATAGCAACAATTTCAACCCAAAACTTATGAAGTCTGTTTCATAGATGCATAGATCAAAAACAATCTCTCACTGGAAGTCCTCACAGGTGGGTCACGGGAGCATACTGGGTCCCTTCTTTGGGGATGAAGAAATTGAGAAGCAGGTACACACCTCTCAGGTGGTTGATATACACCATCTCTTCTAAAGGCAGGTAAGATAGTTCCAGTGTGGGATGTGGGCAGAAAAAAGATGGATAAGAGGCAAGAAAACACAGATGGATAAATACTGAACCACCACACAGAAGGATGTGCATTTGCCAAGTGAATTGGGAGCCTGTGCAGCTCCTGATGATTAAGAAGGCAGGACTAGAATCACAAGAAGCTATTTAAAAATATCAATTCTCTGGCCCTACCTCCAGATATTATGATTTAAATGGTCTAGGTTGTCACCAGGATATTGGTCTTTTTTGAAGCATTATAGGTGATTCTAATGTGCAGCCATTGATGAAAGCCATGTGGTCCACGGACATAAGTGTAATACATCCCTTCCCCCTTTAACTTCCTTATATGTAAAGGCTAACTTTTTTTTCTTCATGGAAATTATGAAATGCTAGAATTTTATACCATGTTTCAATTAAGGACTGAAATATCTTTCATTTTACTTTTTTTCAAAATATGAATTACCTAAGTCTCATTTAACTGATGATGTAAGTGAGTAATGATAAGGATCTATTTACTCACCCCTCAGATAGGCCCTAGCAGATGTTTAATAGCAGCAACAGAACCACCACCCAGCACAGGGAAGAGTAAAATTGTTTGAGGGAATTTAGAGAAACATAATAATTAACTTTCATTTGGATTTAGCTAAGGGGCCATGAGTTAAAACCTGAAAATTATATGCCTAAAATAGATCTTTAATATTGGCAAGCCATCTGGATCTTGACTTTATGTATTACCCAAAATATCATTCCACCCCTAGTAGGCCAAATATCCCTGTAAATGAAGGGAATATTAATTTCTTCACATATGGTACAGTCTCAATTGTATTGCTTATGTTGGGTAAACACTAAAAAAGAGATTCATTCAGAAAACAGTTTAGTAATGGTACTGATTGCTGGAAAATTAGATATTCTCCAATATTTCAATTTATTGTAAGTACAAATCAGGACCAAAGCATCACACACACACACACACACACACACACACACACACACACACACACACCTCCACTTCTTCCAAAACCAAACGAGTGAAAATTTTGAAGTTTACCTTAAGGAAACAATACTTATTGCACACGTTTTAAAGAATTTCTCATGAGGCAAATTATGATAGAAAAAGCATTCTACCCTAGAATGTATCTCTTTCCTGTTTTATTCAGTGGCCAGAACTTGATGATCTTCAAGGTTAGAGACTTAGAGACTGAGTCAAAAATCTGCATAAGCTCGTGCATTACAATGAGTCATACTTTCCCTCAGCCAGCACAGCCTAGCCTCACACCTAGTCCTTATCAATACGGGCAGCCCTGCTGAGAATCATGTTGTTTTTCAATAGCAATCCAAATCATATTTTATGTCATTAAACCCAAGGTTCTTGAGTGCAGGCATACAGTAGAGCTAGAACAGCTCAAGGAATCCTTATCATTTAGAACTGTCCCTCAGAATCTACTTCAGGTCTGAGTTACCTCTAGCCCTGGGATACCCTCTAGTGCAGTGGTTTTCAACCTTCCTAATGCCGCAACCCTTTAGTACAGTTCCTCATGTTGTGGTGACCCCCAATTTCACTGTTACAAATTGAACATTATTAAAGCATAGTGATTAATCACAAAAACAATATGTAATTATATATGTGTTTTCCGATGGTCTTAGGCGACCCCTGTGAAAGGGTCGTTCGACCCCCAAAGGGGTCGCGACCCACAGGTTGAGAACCGCTGCTCTAGTGAATATGCAGCTTTATGGCCAACCTAAGGAATATCAGGCCAAAAGAGGGGAAAATATGAGATTACCCCCAGGGACCTAAGCCAGTGATGGCGAACCTTTTGAGCTTGGCGTGTCAGCATTTTGAAAACCCTAACTTAACTCTGGTGCCCGTGTCACATATAGAAATTTTTTGATATTTGCAACCATAGTAAAACAAAGATTTATATTTTTGATATTTATTTTATATATTTAAATGCCATTTAACAAAGAAAAATCAACAACAAAAAATGAGTTCGTGTGTCACCTCTGAGACCTGTGTCATAGGTTCACCATCACTGACCTAAGCCCTTACTAAATGAGACAAACATATGGTCTCATGAGCAAACTACCCTAATCTACTCAATTTAGCCATTTTGGGCCAGGGTAGCATCTACCTTTAATCCTGTCCCACTGAGATTCCCTGGGAATCAAGCTCCTGAGGAATTGTAAATTAGATATGATATTAGTCAGATTCCTTGTAAACAGCAAAACTTGACTTTGGTACACTTTAGGAAAACAAAACAAGTTTAGAACAATATATTGAGTGGTTTGCACAAACATGGCTTAAGGAAGATAGGGACCCAGACATTCTTTAGGATCTGATTCACAGAAACTCTGGGAGACCTCATTGGGCCCTGCTGTTCAAGCAATTGATCTTCATCCATTTTATACCTTTGAGGTAATCAGATTGTCATGGACACCTCTAGTTAGTCTGATTTATATTTCTATGAGCCCAAGATCTTATGGGTATCATTATGTCATTTTTAAAAAATATATTTTTGTTGATTTCAGAGAATAAGGGAGAGGGAGAGAGAAACATCAGTGATGAGAGAGAATCATGAATTGGCTGCCTCCTGCATGCCCCACACTGGGGATGGAGCCCGTAATCCAGGCAAGTGCCCTGACCGGGAATCGAACCGTGAACTCCTGGTTCATAGGTCGATGCTCAACCACTGAGCCACGCTGGCCGGGCCATTATGTCATTTTATACTTGAGAGGAACTTACCCAGGTCACCTGACTAGCTAATATCAGAACTACACTCAAAACCATATTTCCTAAGCCCAAATTTTATGTTCTTTATCTTCTCCTATTGCTTTCACGACTTAGAAGAAATCTGCTGGAAAGGCACTGGAGTGGATATTGCAGGGCTGTTTTCTTCTCCCAGGAGAGTTTGCTGTAAGATACTGAGAATGCTAGAGAGAGGTTTAGAAGAATGAGGCGGAAATGGCTTTTTCAAGGAACAGTATTGGATTTTTAAAAGCATAGCCTTTCGAATCCTGTACTCTCAAGTTGAATTCTGGCCTTTTTTTCCTATTACCTGTATGACCTTGGGCAATCTTCTTGCATTTGTTATGTAGGAATAGAAATACCTACTTAGAGAGTCTTGAAAGAATTAAATGCAATAATGTAAGTAAATCTTGCAGAATGATCTTAATAGAATAGGGAAGAAAGAGAAGTAGAAAATAATAGAAACTAGAAAAAGGGGAATAGAAATGGGGAAAATCTAGATGGAAATAGAACAAACCATCTAAGGAATATATGTTACAAAACCAGTAGTGGGAAGATGATATACAATAAAGATAATTAACAGGGCCATTAGGGTTTGATCATAATGCTATCTTTGCACTGACTTTCTGAGAAGTAAGAGATATATAACATAGAGGCCATTTCACGAAGCAAAAGATAATGGATGCGGATTCAGTACTGTGATTATTTACCAAGGAGGAGATGAGATTCCATGCTATGCCAGAGATGGAAATATCACCTTAACAAGCATGGACAGCCCTCAATGGACTATAAAATTCATTTGGTGGCTGTGATAATTCAAAAGAGCCAGGTAGAACATCAGTAACATTGGAAGACATAAATTTTAATTCATGAGGCTCATCAGTGTCCTGGTCAGAGAGGGACAAACCCTCCACTCTCCAACACAGTAATCAAGCTAATGGGAAAAGAAAGCATTTTCTACTAGAGAACCCTTTCTAAAAATTACTTCTTATGGTGTGTGCATGTGTGTGCACATGTATAAATAATTGGTGGCTAACTTCTTAAAGGTGTAGGGTGGGTGAAAAAATCAGTAAATTTATTGTAGTATATCTAATCTAACAATTCCTCATCCTCCAGGAAATTGTTTCCTTACTGAAATCTGATGGCTTTATTGTTACCTTTAGTAAAGTAGAACTGACCAGGCTCTGTGTCTTAAGGGAAAAGACTTGCTTATGTAATACAAACATGACTCCAAAATGAAAATACATTTCCATTTGCTAATATACTCTTGAAAGTAATTATCTTTGTTGAGAAGACACATTAAACGTGATGGGTACAGCTAAATATTCTCTGCGGCAGACACAGTCCATATTTTTTCCTATATAACACACCTTCCTATGTAAAATATCATGCAGCTATACACACACACATATACTGTGTGTCTGAGTGGCTACCACACTGCTTGAATTAAGCAGCTGTACAAGATGTAAGGAATGACTGAGTCCTGTCTAGTCTATATTTTAACATGGCTTATATTTCTTATACCTTCTTTATCTCTCTCTCTCTCTCTCTCTCTCTTTCTCTCTCTCTCTCAATGTATAAGATATATTGATCTACACATACAAGATAGATAAATATACATTTATAGGTCTATTGATTTGCTTATACTCTTCTCTACCTCACTGCCACATTCTTAGCACAGTCATTTCCATATCTGCACTGTACAATTATAATGATACCTAAATAGCAACCCCCATCTCATCACAATCCAAACTGGCCCTCACATTTGTCACCAGAGCTGCCTTTCTCAAGCACAAAACCACCCCTAAAAATAATATTTATATTTGCTTCATCTCAGACTCATCTCCCTCATGCCTTGCTTCATTCCATTTACCTGGTCTTATTTCCCACTGTAGTATTTGTCAGCTCCTGATGATATTTGTGTTTTTGCTCTAGTTCATTTGTTTATTGCCATTTTTGTTCATGTTATGTGAGCTCAGTGGAAGCAGCAACTTTGATGTATTCACTTCTCCATCATTAGTGCTTGAAGCAGGGCCTGACACTAGTAGGGGCTCAAAACATATATTTTAAAAAAAATGAATGATCCCTATATATCTAGATAGAGCACAGTGCCTAATGCAGAGCAAACAATCAAAAACTATGCATTGAATAAATGAACACAAGAACATATCAAAGTTAAAAATATGTCTACGAATTTTCAATTTGTGAAGAAGTCAAAGCTAGTCTCTGACTAAAGTCCAACCCTCTTCCTCTCTGTATCCTCTCTTCTCTCCTCAATCAACCTTATGGTTTTGAAGTTAATGATAAAATAAAGTCTGTGTGAATTCTCAGGTTGAACAAGACACAGCACGCCTGAATTGGGGAGGTCACAGAGCCTCTCCTGCCTACTTAACCAGCCTATCCTGGTCACAGCATGCTTTTACTCTTCACCCCCTTAAAAAGCTGGCATGAACCAGAAATTTATAGATTGACATTATTCTGCCTATATATGCAATCAGTTAGCGCTCTGCCTACTCCTTCACTTTTTTCTGGGCCTCCTCCAAAAGCTCTAAATCTAATAGACAGTGGGGGAACAACTGTGAGACTATTATCCGAACAATTCAAATGAGAAATTCAGTGGAGATCCCCTAAGATCAACTATTTTAGGTCTTTTTCATCTTTCTTACAATAGCCCTTCTGTTCACAATTTCATGGTTAGAAAATAATTTTAGTATTATTTTTATAGGTAAGGAAAAATAATGAAAATAAATTTCTTAGGAAAAAATCTTGATATGTAAATATTTCTAAAAAAATACACCACTTACTCATCAAATATTTATTGGATGTCTACCATGTGTC
The DNA here is from genome assembly GCF_000147115.1 of Myotis lucifugus. Lineage (NCBI taxonomy): Eukaryota > Metazoa > Chordata > Mammalia > Chiroptera > Vespertilionidae > Myotis > Myotis lucifugus. The sequence goes on from NW_005871132.1 coordinate 14,773, forward strand.
AAGTGCTGTTCTGGGGGCTTCAAATATAGCTGTAAAAGAAAAGAGACCCATACTCATGCCTCAAGAAGTTTACCTTCTGGTTGGGCAGGTAAAGATGGACATAAAACAAAATTCAAACAGTTAAACATGTAGTTTGTTAAGTGAACTTAAGTGTTATGGAGTAAAATGAAGCAAGGAAAGAAAATGGGGAGGGTTGAATAGGTTAGTGGAGCTATTTTAAATAAAATGGCCAGGAAAACCTCACTAGGAAGATGTTATCTAAGTGAATGCAGTGAGAAGAGCCTCAGATACCATGTCCCATCAGGTTTACTTATTTACTTAAAAAGAACATGGTGGCCTGACTGTCATGACTCAATGGTTGAGCATCGACCTATGAACCAGGAGGTCACAGTTTGATTCCAGATTGTGGGTTTGATTCCCATAGCAGAGTGTTCAGGAGGCAGCTGATAAGTGATTCTCTCTCATCATTGATACTTCTATCTCTCCTTCCCTCTCTGAAGTCAAATATATATATATATACACACATCATGCATGCTGTGTTACTTATGAAAGGGCTTTTTGACTGAGGGGCAACATAATCTTTAAAAAGAGCTCAAGTTGTACTTTGGAAGTTCACATTCTCTCCTCAAATTTGTAGTTTTCCACTTTTACTTCTGGATAATTTACTTTACTTTATCTCTATTGCTTCTTTTTTTTTATAATGATGAAATGTAAATATTTAGATAGATATGTCATGGGATTGGTTCTACAGTGTAATCCTCAAGGGGTATGTTGCATAATTATTAGAAAACCATGTGTTTTAGCATAATTCAAGTGCTCAAATTTTTTATGATACACAGATGGTGAGTCTGAACACTGGCTGCTCTTTCTGTCCCGTGGCTCATTGAATTACATCTCTTAATCTTTTTAAAGGAAATATATAGGCAGAATTGGTGGTTAGTTATTAGCCTTCGGCAATTTGTTCAGGCTTAGATGATGCCATGTTGGACCCTTCCTATAGTCAAATTGATACTGACTAAGGCATATCAAATCATTCACAAAGAGAAGGTCTGATATGGGTAAGCTGTCTTAAAAATCCCCAAATTATTAAATAATAGGTTGAATTGGAAGAGACTATAAATGAATTTCTAATGCTAACATTTAGCCTTGTAACATAGACAGAGATACTAAGACATGAGAGGTAAGTGGTATGTCAAAGTTATACCATAAAGGAAAGTAAAAGTGTGGACATAATGAAGAAGGGGGGAAATGTGATAAGAACTTGAATGAAATGAGATATAACAAAAAGAAGTAATGGAGGTTGATAATGTTAATATGGTACAGTCAAAGCATAGTTAGAAAGAATTTAAAGTTATGGGCTGCTAAGATAAAAAGGTAATGCAATGGTATTCAAGAATATTTTATTTATCATGTTATCATTGTGTGCCATCCAACTAACCTCAACATCATTCTTCTCTTACTTCTTTTCCTCCTCAAGGACTACTTCTTATCCACTGTTTCCTATCTTGGCAAACACCATTGCCATCCACCCTGATGTTCAAGCAAGAGATAAGAATTATCCTTGATAAGCCTTACAGAAAAAATCCTTGATAAGCCTTACAAAAAAATTATCCCACATATAAGCGAGATAATTCCACATTATCTCACTTATATGTGGAATATAAAGAACAAAATAAACTGATGAACAAAATAGATCCAGATACACAGAAGCACAGAACAGACTGTCAAATCTCAGAGGAAAGGTGGGGTGGGTGGGCGGGAACAGATTAACCAAAAAACTTGTATCTATAAATCCATAACCCAGGGACACATACAATACTGTGATGAAAGCCTAGGGAGTGGCGAGGGGCTAGAAGGGTCAATGGAAAAAAAAAAGGATACCTGCAATACTTTAAACAATAAAAATTAAAAAAAAGAGTTATCATTAACTCTTCCCTTTACTTTGCATTCAACATTCCCACCTCTCCTTCTCTAGGTCGGAATGTCATCTTCTGGATTATAAAACATCTCTTATTGGTCTCCATTCTCACAGTTTTTCACAATTTATTCCCCAATACCCATCTATTTTCTACAACATCATCAGAGTCAATTTTCTAAAACCCAAATAACGTTATATTTTGCTACTTCTAGAAAATCTCTAACATCGATCCATGAATTTTAGGTTAGAATCCAAACTATCAGTATGTTATACCAGGATTTTCATAATGGTCTCTTTGCTACCTCTTAAAAACTATCTCTTGTCACTCCCATTCCTTACGCTGAATACTCTATTTCTGTTCAGCTTTCCCACTTCCCAAAATGGCACCCCCTAACTCACTGCCTTTGGTCTGCCTACCTCCTCCTCCTTTTCAAAGTTCAGGAATCATCTTTTGTCATTCCCCAGGATAGGCAAAGTATCTGTCCTACATTGTCCCACAACTCTTTCTACATTTCTCTTTGTAAGAGAGAGAACTATGATTTTCTTTCTTATATCTACAGACTCACAAATACTCCTGGTATAGAACAGGCATAAATTAATGTCTGTTGAATGAATAATTAAATGTATACCTAATAATTGGCTAAGCTCCTGAATAACAAAGAAAAACAAAATGGGTGACTAACTTCAAAGACCTAACAATTCATTATATTTGGTTGTGGATTTCTCTAATATTTTATATAATAATTTAGGTTCCTTAAATAGAGATGGTGTTGAATTAAGATTTGAACAGCTTTCATGCTTCATTTTACTTAAATGTGAAGGAGCTTGTTTATGTCTGAGTTGGATTTGAACTCCATTTGATAGCATGTTACAAAATTTGAACAACCAACCCACCTTTCAATTAAATGAAAGGAGCAGTGACTTACAGGAACTGTAAATGCATTAAAAATGTCACAATCACTTATTTATAGAACAACATAAAAATGTAATTCAGGTACTTAAAGGAAAAATTGACACAGACTAAGCAGAGAAGATGAGCCAGAGGGGATTACTTAGTGTTCTAAAACTCATCCCTGCGCTATCTCAAACCTGAGCTTCAAATCCAGCCTGGGTCAAGACAACCTGTCATTCTCCTGAGACTGAGCTCTGCCTATCTCATAGTTCACTGTGTGTGTTTTTCATATTGCTTGAGGACTCCATGTACTTAAAAATCCTCCTGGGATTTTCTTATAAATGATAATACTATCCCTAATAAGCTTAGTCAAATTCAGAGAACTCCTTGATATGTAACTGGCAGTTCTGGAAAATGCCCTTGGGTTGTTAGCCATTCTACAAAAATCAAATTCAGCCAACACTTCAGAACTTGAGTTGGCCAGAAAGTTATCTCATGTCACTTTTGCCTCTCATATCAATTCCTCATAATACAGTATCTAATAACATGAACTGATTTTGTATGAATAACAATCTGTTTCTTGAAACTGGTGAGAACATACCTTTGACTTTTCAAGTATATGTGGGAAGTGACCTTGTAAGATTCTCTCTTTTATGTTTCCAACTCTTTTTTTTTACACTATACACAAATGACAATGCAAACATAATAAGGGAACTGCCTTGGACATTTTATGATTAATAAGGCATTATCTTGTCAGTTGACACTTGAATAATAAATATCTATGATATAAGGTGGTTCCTATCTATAGAGAAATAGAGTTTTGTCTGATAAGGGACTTTCAAGATTTCAAACACCATTTCCTTCAGGGCAAGAGGATTAGTGCTGATATTTCAGGACCTAGTCTCATTACATTCTGAATCCAGTTACTAAGTGGGGAAAGAAAACGTATTTGACTCTCAGTATACCAATATACACACACATGAGTGTGCACAAACACATTTAGAGATTTTAGAATGAAAGTGTAGAAAGGGCTGATGAATAGGGACAAGAAGGGCCATTAGGTCTCAAGGGAAAAGAAACAGAAAACTTAAACCAGTGTCTGACTGATGAACTATTATCTCAACTAAGGAGATGTAGGTGTGTAATATCTTTGAAGTTTTCAATCATCCACAAACAAAAACTGTATTTAAAGCTAAGTCCAACAACTTGTGACCTTAGAGGAGAGATGAAGAATCTTAAGGTAGGAATATATCATTGGGCAAATTAAGTTTCAGGCCATGAGGATGCTTAGACTCAATATGACAATTTTCCTGAGGCTTGTCAAAGAAATAACGAAGCAAATAACTCTTTAGAAAATCACAACCACCTCAAACCAAAGATATAACTATTTTTACCTTACATGTTCCAACCAATTTCTGAAGGTGCTATTGAACAGCACAGATTAGAATGTCCTTTGCCATCTCAAAAAGACTGAAGTGAGCTCGCAGAAAAAGAATGCTCATCAACCTGAGCCCTTTTTAGATGGGAGGCAGCTGAGGCAAATCAGCTTCAACTGGGCACCATAACTCAGGAAATTAAGCTAAGATTCATCTTTAGAAAGTCTTTTAAGAAAAAGCCCAAGGACAATGTGGAGTCCAGGGATCTTTATGGAAAGCTTTGACCTGATAACGGAGCAGAAAATATTTGCCCTTGACTAGACTTGAACCTGGGACCCTTCACTCCATGGGCCGATGCTCTATCTACTGAGCCAAACTGGCTAGGGCAGGAGTACCACATTTTGACCATTCGTTTACTTATCACTTGTTTGTCATTCATTTTCTCATTTGATTCTATTGACTCTTCTTAGGAGCTGGCAAAACAAATACCTGGATCCTGTCATTAAGAGCATTCAAATGAGAGTAGATACAGTCGGAATAAGGATGGAAGTGCAGGGCCCAAAGGACAGGAAGGTCAGTTCTGCTTAGGAAACTGATTGGAAGATACTTTTTAAAATGGAAATTTGAATATATATATATATATACTAGAGGCCCGGTGCACAAAAATTTATGCACTCGGGGGGCAAGGGGGGGTCCCTCAACCCAGCCTGTGCCCTCTCGCAGTCTGGGACCCCTCGGGAGATAACGACCTGCTGGCTTAGGCCCGCTCCCGGGTGGCAGAGGGCAGGCCCAATCCCTAGGTGCAGCCCCTGGTCGGGCTCAGAGCAGGGCCGATTGGGGAGTTGGGGCGCCGCCCCCTGTCATGCACAGAGCAGGGCGGATCGGGAGGTTGTGATGCCACCCCTAGTCACGCACAGAGCAGGGCTGATCAGGGGGTTGGGGCGCCTTCCCCTGTCACACTGCTCCAGGGGCCAGGAGGCCTCACGGCTCCGCTGATCCCGGTGCTGGGAGGCATATTACCCTTTTACTATATAGGATAGAGGCCTGGTGCACGGCTGGGGGCCGGCTGGTTTGCCCTGAAGGGTGTTCTGGATCAGGGTGGGGGTCCCCACTGGGGTGCCTGGCCAGCCTGGATGAGGGGATGATGGCTGTTTGCAGCTGGTCACACACCCTTCAGGGTGGGGGTCCCCACTGGGGTGCCTGGCCAGTCTGGGTGAGGGGCTGAGGGCCGTTTTCAGGCTGGCGGGTGACTGAAGCTCCCAACCTGTCCTTTTTTTCTTTTATCCTGGGCCAGCTTTAGCTCTGAGGCTCGGCTCCAGCTATGAGGCCTCCGCTGCTGAAAGCAGGTTTCTGGCCTTTGTTTACCTTCTGTATTTGAAACAATGTTGCGATCCTGCTGGCTGAAGCCTGGCTGACTAAAGCAGGTTTCTGGGTTTTGTTTAGCTTCTATATTTGTAACAATGCCTCAAACTGCAAGCTCAGAGGCCGGCAGCAGCAGGCGGGGAACCTGGCTTCCTCCGTCACTGAAGCAAGCAAGCCTCCCTGTTCGCGTCAGCTGCCTGGCTGCTGGCCGCCATCTTGGCTGGCAGTTAATTTGCATAAGGATATGCTGATTAGCCAATGGGAAGGGTAGCGGCGGTACGGCTAATTACCATGTTTCTCTTTTATTAGATAGGATATTTTCAAGTGGAGAAAAGATGAAAAGATGAGAAGAAAGATCATTCTAGCAGGGAATAAAATGAAAACAAACAAACAACTCCAGATGCTGAAACAACTGGACATGTTCTGGTGGGAATGTAGTATCTCTGCTGATAGAGACAAAACTGGAGGCCTAAGTTTAGAACAGAGATGAGTGGTGGAGAATATTAATAAAAAGGAGCATCAATTTGAGTTCTATGTTTTAAGAAACTGCTTAAGTCAGCGGTTCTCAACCTGTGGGTCAAAACCCCTTTGGCGGACGAACAACCTTTTCACAGGGGTTGCCTAAGACCATCCTGCATATCAGATATTTACATTACGATCCATAACAGTAGCAACATTACAGTTATGAAGTAGCAACGAAAATAATTTTATGGTTGGGTCACAACATGAGGAACTGTATTTAAAGGGCCAGAAGGTTGAGAACCACTGGCTTAAGTGAAAAGCTGGAGTCAGAGAACAGATAAAATTTACAAAGGTCTGAGTATTGGTCTGAGCCAAAGATAAAGCAGACCAATTTAAAGCAGCAGCATAAAAGATGGAGGGAAGGATATTGAATCAAGAAATATTAGGGAGGTAGAATCAACTGAACTTGAGGATTGGTGGGATATAGTGGGAAGAGAAAGGGAGAGGTTTTGGGTGAAATCTGCAATTGAGGTTTGGATAGCTAGTGTACAGCTTTTTAAGAGGACCTGCAGGAAAGACCCAGCTTGATGCAAACAGATAATGATTTAATCTATATCCTCAAGTATCCATTTTATGTATTCTTTGAGATTCTAAGTATTTCATGAAATAATATACCAGTATATGTTGTAGAGAGAGAAGGAACTACATTTTCTAGCTTTAAAATTGCCTACCATAATGCTGGGTCCATGATAAATTCTTGCTGAATTGAAAAGAATATTGTACTCAGCAAGAAAGAGGAGTGTTTTTATTTCAATTCAGATGTGAGGCTTGGGATTTGAAATTAGCCTGAAGGTCAATCAACATAGCTGTAGGCAAAGGCATGTCCCTTAGAAATGGATTAAAGAACTATTGATGTTAGAATTTTTCTTTTAGCATAATACATTATCTTCAATATTAAGGAAAAGAAACAATTCCCCTTGTATTCTGTTTCTTTGATTTTAGGCATAAATACTGTACAGGGTGAAATTTCAATATCTTTATTGATAATCTAAGAAATAGAACAAGTATGTTGAGGAACCTACTGAGTTCATGAAGTTCCCCTAACACAAAGAAAGAGGTATTTCTTATTCTATTAAAAACCAATTCAAATTTCTGCAAGGTTGATCAAATTCTCTGCTGTACAATTAATGACTAAAAGTTAAAAATACTAAATTAGGGACACCACAGATAATTCAGTCACAGTGGTAGACATGACAGAGTAGAAGAAAGTTTGATTTCCCCAGAGTTGAGTCTACTCTGCCAAAATGGATTTTTATTTTAATTTGGATCAGACACTACCCAAAATCACCAGTTAATATACTTATATGAACTCTGTAGTCAAATGTGGAAGAAAAAGCATCCTAAGGTTTTTCTATTTTAATTTTCAAATGGGAGTAAGACCTTCAACAAACAAGCCCCTATCCTATCTAATAAAAAGGGAATATACTAATTGACCCTCACACTGTCACAAAGATGGTGGCACCCACAGTCAATAAGGAGGGAATATGCTAATTGACTTCCCTGCCCTCAAAGATGGCAGCGCCCACAGACACAAGATGGTGGCACCCAGTCCCCTCATTCCTGCTGGGGTGGCAGGTGCAAGGCAAGGCCAGGCCCAACCCCAGGCATGCCCGACCACTCCACATTCCTCTCTCCCGAGACCTCCAGTCTCCTCAGCCCCCCAGCCACCCAGGGCTGGCCCAAGGTGCAGGCAAACCTTGGATGGTGGCCGCCCAGCTGCCTAGGGCCCCCCAAGGCTCAGGTAACCAGGGCCGGCCGAGGCTTGCACTGCCGGCAGTGGCAGCAGCAGAGGTGTAATGGGGCATCGCCTTCCCCTGATTGCCAGGTCACCTCCCACCCCTGAGGGCTCCCAGACTGTGAGAGGGGGCAGGCCAGGCTGAACGACCCCCCCTCCAGTGCATGAATTTTCATGCACTGGGCCTCTAGTAACTAAATATTGAGAATAATGTGCTTGAAAGACCTCAGTACCACAGCAACACAGCAACACATTTAGGGACCAAAGCAGCTATAAGCCTTAATTACATGGTGCTGTGCAGAACAAACCTGGTGTCACGGCCCATGGGTAGAACAGCTGGTAAGAATATCCCTGATGCCTTCATTGTGTTTCCTTGCCATAAAGCAATAACAAACAATAGCTCAGGTTGTAGTTCATTATTAACCCACAGTAACTGGCAAAGAAAATGATGATATTTCCTGGCTAAGAATGCATCAGCAAATATCATTTCAAAGGTTTAATCTTGTGACCAGAATCAGTAATTACTTCACTATTCCTTGAGCATGAAGGACTCAGGGAGTAAATGATTTATTGTTCTGACAACATAGAACAAATTTTAATATTTGGAAAAAAAATTGAGACCTATTAATCCTGGAGAGTGTTACTCCTAAACTCAAGGAAATGAAGAAACATTGATCTAATTTTGGTCTTCCAAGAGTGAAATTATGTATTAACCACAGAACACCCAGCAGCATACACAAGCAGCACCCCCAGAGAGAGTTAGCCTGACATCAGAATTTTGTTTGATAGCTAAATACTGATCCTCTCTACAGCATTATGCAATTTATTACAAATGGGCTGCTTGATCCAGCAGTCAAGAAGTCAGATGAGAATCCTCAGAAAGGAGATGCTGAAATAAATGGACAGTAAAAGCAAAGGGGCCAGTCACAAAAAGGCAGCAATGGTCAGAAAGGAACATACGTATCAATAAAAGCCTCCAGTGGTGCCCAAGACTTACCTGGCATTTTTGTCAAATGCAGGTTCTGATTCTGAAGATCTGAAGTGGGACTGAAGGCTCCACATTTTTAACACGTTCAAGGGTGATGCTGCTTATCCCAGGACTCCACTCTGAGTACAAAGAGTAGCATTTTTCTGTGTCCAAAAAAGCTCCAACCTTCAAAATAATGCCTTCATCACATATGTGCCCCCACCCTTATTTATCCTTCATTCTCCTTTATGGGATATAGTTCTCTTTCTCTCTAATATATTTTTGTGTGTGTTTTTTGTGGCCCTTATTATGTTTGTTCCATTACATGCTAACCTGGTTGTTGGACAAAGAATAAACTCACTGTCCTAAAAGCATCCCTTCCTTTGCCACTGCTTCCCAGTTAGACTATGAAGCAGGCGTTGAATTTTTCCACCAGTGTCTCCTTTATAAACACCTGCATGATAACCTAGAATGGTACTTCCTATCTGCTCTTGAAAAAGAGAAAAGGAAGAGTAAGTGACAGTATTCTACAGCCCTCTAGTTAGTGGAGAGAAAATACAAGACTGCCAGCCTCCAAGGAAGAGAGGACTGTGATTACTAAAAATAATTTTAATAAAACTCTTCAAAGACACCCTCCTGCTTTAGTTCTCCCGTGTGAAAGACTGGATTGGACCAAGTCTGCCATGGGTGGGAGATTCACTCTCTCTCTACAGATGTCTAAATATTTCTTCAGCTGAGGAAGAAACATTTTCTGTGAATCTTATGCATAAAAGCCAGCCTCTCTTGCCAACTAGGAAGACAGGAGGAAACATGAGGAGTAGAGAATGGGTAAGGAAGAGAAGAGGCACTTCAACACCTGTTTCCTCCTTTAAGAGGTACTCTTCCTACTAGAGAAACATCCAAGACATCTCTTTCCCCTTACACCAATTACAGCAGAAAAAAGTGAAGGAATTAAGTAAATGTCATATTTGCAGAAGGCAAAAGTAGTATAACACAATAGAATTCAGCTTACCCAGACTTGTAAAGTGATGTTATGAACATTTGACTTTGGTTAGGAAAATCGCATTTGCTCTTAGGTTAATATTGCTGTGGCTTGCATGACCGCTTCACCCTTACAAAATATGGCATGACAAGCATTCCAAAGGGTGGCAGTCTTCATTTTGGCAAGGATGGCACAGGCAGAATTGTTTTTTGTTTTGTTTTGTTTTGTTTTTGTTTTACTGTCTGCTTCATAGGCAGCATCTGTGAAATGGGAATCCTACCAGAAAAAGCATTCAGAGTTCTCAAGGGGGAATTAAGATGATGACGTTTATGAACAGGAAGTTAAAGTATTATCTCCACCATCATCACCACTACTATCTATCCATTCTTTTAGTCTTTTAAGAAGATACATAACTTATTAAAATAGGATAAATATTTTTGACTCAATCAAAATATTTATAAAGCATATATGACTCTGATACTGAATCAGGTTCTCCAGAAACAAAACAAACAGAATATCCATTTTTGTGTGGCCAACAATCTTGTTAGACAGACTAAACTAAATATATAATTAGTTATAGTTATACAGTTATATAGTTACATAGTTATATAGTTATTTATTAAGAAATTCTATAATAGCCCTAAACAGTATATAATTAAATGTTAAATTATACGGTCATGTATAAGTACCACGATAAATCAGAGAAGGGAAAGATCAATATAGGTGTAAATGGAAAGAGCAAAATTTTGTGCAAAGGACATACTAACAGGAGTCAGAATACCTAGTTGCTCCATTCAATACAGAGCCTGGATCTGGATATTTTACCTGTAAAATGGGAATGACAGTAATATGTACTTTACAAGGTTATTTCAAGAGTTAGATAAATGTGAAAATAAAAATAATCTTATTCAGTGAAGGCATACACATTTTCTGTTTCATTATTGCTCATAATTAGCCTGTCTTTTAGGAAATGATGAGGAGTGATGCTGTCCTGGAAAGAAGTACCAGAGAGAGGAGAGGGAGGGCAGTTGTCTAGGAAAAGAGGGCGGATGTAAGAAAAAGCTGAGAGGGAAATGAGCAGGAGGCATAAGAGAGACCAAGACCTGGGAAGAGAGACAATAAAAGCACAGGCAGTTGAATTCAATTTTAAATAAAAGTAAATTAATCCATTTTGTTTAGGCAGGGAACGCTGGTTGTCCGCATGAATGCAGCAGCAGGCTCCCATGCTGTTCCCCTGCCTTAATATTATCAGGCTCTCTCATCATACAGCCCTGTTCTCAGTCTTCCACAAGCTGACAGAAAACAAATAAAAATAAAACAAAGTCAGAGAAAAGGAACCGGGGGACAAAAAGACTGCCTCACTCTCAGTACTCAGATACAAGGTCTGGGTAAGGGTGAAGAGATTAAAAAATGTATTAAATGCTCCCCTGGCCTCAGGTAAGGCATTTCTACACATTACCAGACTTTCTCCCGAGCCAGAGAATATACTTCACCCTATGGCCACAAGCAAGGGGGCCTGGATAATAGGAATACTAGGGGATGGCAATTCTGTAAATGTAGAAGGTATACATTCAAAAGAAGGAATGAGAGAAAATACAGAAATGGAGACTAAAATAAGGGATTAGCAAGAGCCAGAGAAAGATAAAAGAAAGTGCAAGAGAAAGATTGTTCTAATACATTAGATTAATCTCTAAAACATTGTTCCAGGTTTCAAAGACTTCAAGGGCATTTTAAAAGAGGACAGGCTTTCCAGGAACATGAATAAATTATGTAAAATGCAAAATTGATTTACATATTGAGAATAAGAACATTTACTCCTACTATGTGCCAGGCATTCTGTTGGGACTTTACATCTGTGAAATCACTAATGTTTGTTTCCCTCATCCACAGGAAATGGGCTCCTCAGAAAGCTGGGATTCCCTGAAATTACCTCCACAGTATCCCTCATTTCCACTACAGCTTGGAATTGCAATGGGAAGTTAGTCCTTGATTTCTACTATTACACTATAGGAATGTAGAGTATAATGCCACATTTTTCAGAAAATTTTTGGCTTGGTTTAGCCATCAGGTAGCTGTGAGAAGGTTAAATCAGCAATGAAGAGGAGAGGACAGAGAGAAGAGATACTGGGGAACAGGCAGCATTCTCATAATTCTGGATCCAGGGTTCTGGAAGAAGAGCTGTGGAGCTGTGGCACCTGTTTCCAGTTTCCTTTTCCATCCTCTTGCCAGGAGCAGGTGCCAATGACAGGTGTGTATGGGAGGATTTTAGAATTAATAGTAAGCATCTCTGAGGAGACAGTAGAACTGTGGTGATAATTTAAAGTATTTCCAATATTCTGAAATAATACTGGAAACAAGCTCAACAAGATCAAGTGACATGCCCATCCCATGCCTTGAAGCTAGTTAGTGACAAGCCTGAAATAGAGATTTGATGACATTTCACCCAATATCCTCTACATCACCCCATAATGTTATCTCAGGGAGGTGTTACCACATCAAAGATCTCTATGCAATATTGAAGAAAGAACCCAGGCAAACACTAAGACTCGTAGGACAAAGGCTAATGGGATATGATGAATTTCACAAAGAAGCAGAAAAGTATGGGCTTCCTGGTCAAACAAGGGCAAAACATGCATAATCCAAAATTATACTTACACTGTGTGTGTGTTTTTGCTAATTGCATATTATACCAGAGAGAGGAGAGGGAGGAGGGGAAGAGGGAGGGCAGTTATCTAGGAAAAGGGGTGAGATATATATATATATTGCATGTTGTGAAAAATAAATAAATAAAATAACACATTTAAGAGGCCTAGCAAAGTATTGATTCTCTTTCCCTGCCCCCAAATAGCAATAGATATAGATCATTCTCTTTGGGGATGAAAAAAAATAAGTAATTCTTTGGTTAGTTTTCCTGAATGCCTTTGATATCTCCTCCCCATAGTCTTATTCTGCTTAAACCCTTTTCTGTTTTTCAGAGATGATGATCAACAAAAGATATTACATTTTTTTATTAATCACCTACCCCAACCTTACTCCTAGTGTGTAAAAAATCAGAGTCATAAGACCCTTTCTCTTCCTTCCAATCTTTACGTGAAGAAACAATAACAAAGGAAAATATCTGTAGTTTTCCTTCAAGAGCCATAGGAAAATTCTGAAGTACAAGTAACATTGTGGTTGCTTCTGTATTTTATAAGGAAGAGATTGCATACATTGTTGTAGAAAAGTGTGTAGTGGGAGATGCTTACACATACATGTACCCTTATTGTTTTATATAACTTACCTCATTCAAGAAGGACACATAAGAAAAAATACTTAGAATTTTGGCTGGTTATTAAAAAATTCACAAAGTCTTGTTCTTGGCAGTTTATATGATTTTCTTTTCTCAATCTATACTGAAACCTGGGAGCAAAGATTCTCTTGATTTTGGAGATTGGTTTTGGAAAAGAATAGGTAGGGAATGATATGCTGTCTGTGCCAGGAACCATTGCAGATACTTATTTAACCCTTACACCTATTTTCCCCCCTGTGTTTTCTGGTCCTCTGCTAGCACCAAGAATTTCTGGCACACAGTAGGAAGTTAATATGCACTTGTTCAATGAATAAAAAGCAATCCACCAATCTGAGTAACATTATTATCATTGTGGTGATATAAAGATTCAGAAAGATTAAATTTCCTGATCATGATCTTAAGCGGTAAGCAGAGCCAGAATTAAGCCGTCTCCCTCACACTAGAAGGGCTCCCTTTTCTGTACTATGTAGCTATGGTAAAAACAAAAAACAAACAAACAAAAAACAAAACAGCAATGGTGAGTAGAGGATGAAGTGTCCTGTGAAGTATGGGTAGAGATAAGTCTGACATTGATTTAAACAATAAAGGCCTTTTCTAAAGGTAAGGAGGTCAAGAAATAAGGAAGTGATTTTATAAATCAGTCTGCACCCACGTCTTATGCACATTTATCTTCAAAAATCATTCTATGTAGTATGCAAGGTAAAATTATCTACACATTTTTTATATGAAGATAGTTTTCCAATGTTTCAATAATCTGATATATATGTTCATATAATTGTTTTGCATGATTGTGAGGAAAAGTAATTAGTAAGACCTACCCTTCCTTCTTCTCACTTGGGGAGACCACTTTGAGGTTGTCAGCTTTAGTCACACATGGGGTTGCCACCCATGACCTCTCAGACACACTGGCAACAAGTGTGCAGTGGGCCATGGCACAATAAAGTATGACTAAAGAGAGAAAAGACTACTCAGAGGGGATAATAGAAATGAAGTGGGAGACAAGGTGGTAAGTAGAGATCGGAAAGGGATGGTAACCTTACACTTGGGTTACAACCATACAATAAGATAACAGAGCCCCAGCGAGGGCTAGAGTAATTTTCTCTCTTATTTTGCTACAAAATTTGTAAAAATCCAGATATGAAATATATTATGAAAAAAATTCTAATTATAAGTACTACTTTTAATGCAGTGCAACTTATTTTCCCATTCTCTACTCTGAAACTTACTAGCAAAATTGATCTATTTGCCGAGTTGAATCCTTATTCTAAATTAACATATTTTAGGAATAAACCTTGAAGTGAAGATGAAAGGAATGTAAGGAGATATGCTTAACCTTTACCACACAGTGAAAAACAATGATAAGGCATTGTGCTTTTCTGCATACCACTCCCCTTACTGTTATCCCATGCTACTGCCAGCCTGGATACCCCAATTGCCCTAGGAGTTAAAGAGAGCCTGGGCAATTTCTCCATTTACAAACTCAAAGGCATTTTCCAAGGTCATATTGCTGGGTAAACTGAACCCAAACTTTGATCCCTATGAATTCAACTTTGGGGCCTTGTGAATTTGCTTATTAATGTTGACTTTGCATTCTCATCTCTCAAACCCTCATTTTAGCATAAACCTAACACTTTGACTAGGCCCATATTTGAGAATCACAATCAGTGTACATGTAGGTAGTGTGTAGGCCAACAAAACCTCAGAAATATGCTCAGGATTCTAAGAAGTAAGGACCTGTATTGTCTCTGGCAGCTTAATGCTAGACAATGTACATCTCTCTACCTCTTCCTTATAGCACAAAGAAATAGATAGGCTATCTCAACTAAAAATGTCACCATTTTATTGACCAATAATCTACTAGATTTCACAACAGCAGTATATGAATTATGATTTCTATTTTTAGGGACTAAAAGGACATAATTATTATTCAGGAAAACCTGTTTTTTCCATTCTCGCATTTCAAATGTTATTTCATTTTTAAGATGCTTGTATTTTTCCTATTTTACAAAATAGTCCCAGAGATAAGAAGTATTTCCTTTCTGACTCATCATTCTATGCTCAGACTATTAGACCATACCACCTGCTAGAGGGTGACATGAATCTCATTAAACATAGCTGCTGTTATTAATGATCAAGCACAGTTCAATGAGTACAGTAAAACTTTAAACATAAGCATGAAGCAAAACACTAAAGATAAATTAGGGCTGCAATGAAACTCAGCTTCAATAAAGCATCTGGCTGAAATATCTATACTCAGCTTCAGTCTGGAAAATACTGGCTGTAGAATATTAACCATGGGCATTCTATACAACAAATATTCATGCTTTAATCTTTCATTCATCCTGCAAGTGAATCTACACCTAACTTGTAAAATCTAACCTAAACACTATTAATGGGAAATCTATCCTATATAATAAAATATGCAAGGTAATATGCAAATTGTCCTCTGGACCAGGAGTTAGACCTTAGTTTGCCCAGGGGCAGGGCCAGCTGGCCAACCTCCCATGTCCCCTCCCCCCGGCTGACCTGGCCCAATCAGGGCAGGCCGGCCGGACCCCACCCATGCATGAATTCATGCACCAGGCCTCTAGTATAAATATAAATTCACAGAATTTATCTCATTTATGGGGGCACATTTTATGAATTGGGTATTCTCTCCATTAGCATGGTATAAGGAATATGTTAAATATTTTAAATTACTTGATCCAAATTTCCCTTCTGCTTTTATATTGAGTACAATAACAAAACACATATCTCAAGATAGTATTACTCATAGTTTGCCATTATTTCCCCAAATGTGAGAAAGAGTCTAATTTATGGCATTGTGCTACTGCTTCTTATTAAATGATGCCCTTTTCTGCCTTTCTCACCCAAATAGCATCTGCTAGTCACGAAACTAGAAACACAGCTTTTAATTAAATGTTTATTTTTTTCCCTAGGGATAATGAATTGTAGGATTATTTTTTCAAGAGTTACTGTTTCCTTTCCCTTTATCTCAGGCCCTTCTATACATTCAACACGTCCTCTGAAGTATCAGTCATCCCATCTGGCTGAGAAGTGATGGATGTGGCTCCTTAATCACACTGCACACTCCATTCTTGGCAACTCATACTCAAAAGGTATGAACAAATTGGATGGTATTCAGAGAACAGCCAGAAAAATGATTAAAAGATAGAGGCATATAACTGATGAGGAAAGATGAAAGGATGAAATCTGAATAAGTTGGCAAAGCAATAACTTAGGTGGCTTATGATAACTGTTTATAAGCATTTGGAGAATGTAAATGCCAAGAGAAGAGAGGGAACTTTTTAGAATAGTCTAGGGGGAAAGCAGAGAAGTAGGACAGAATTGAAAAATGGGAGAGATGTGAAAAGTTGGAGGTGCTCAGCAATTGCAGATTTGATAAATGACAATGTGAAGTCTAAAGAGAAGGGCCTGCATCACGTGCTTTTACCTACAATCAGGGTTCACCTATATTGAGAAAATGTCAAGTGAGAGAGTAAATAGTATCTGCTTATATATGTTCATACAACATTTGTGCTGTAGCTTTCAGTTTACCAAGTGCTTTCACATGCATTATCTCATCAAATTATCACAATGAACTTATGACATTATTAATTCATCTAAAATAAGAAAAAGCTGAAGTTTATTTTGCATAAGTATTGAGACAAACAGGAAAAACACAAGTAAAACGTCTTTAACCCTGTGTTGATAAACCATTGACTCCCACAACACAATCTAATTCAAGATAGTGAAATTGAAACTATGCTCACACACAATGTAGATAAAGTTACTTTCAGGTTATATTTTAAGCAACATTCTGTCCTCATTCTACCTGTTCTCTTGCTGCTCTTTCCTGGAGTAGATTAAATATGAAGTACTACCAGAGCGAAGCTTTGTGCTGAGTAATCTTCTAATGCTATAGAGGACCCAGTATGAAAATGATTCCTGCTTTAGTTGTCTGGTTACCCTTTCCACTTGGGTGATGAGTTCTCACATGTCTTCACTCCCTAATTCTGTTAATTGCAGCACTCAGATAATTCATTAATGCAAAGTGTTGAGATCCACTTCATATGATACCCCATCCCTTGTAAGGCTATTTATTGTATAACCAAAATCAAATTCTTAAGGACCTGGAGCTCAACTGTGTTAAGAGATGCCACTTGCATTTTGTTGCCAGGTTTTAGGTCTTGAATTTTTTCAACTACCTACCACATGCTTGGTCTCCAGTGGAGATATTCATGGAGAATAACCAGATATAAACACAATTATTTGTAACTAGAGCTGTGGGTCCAAACCACTGGAGGTTTTAACATTGATGAACTGGCCTAGAATATATATAAGCTAGGAAGACATATTTTGCATAGAAAAGAGTGTGAACTATATTCTCTGTTTCATGCTTCCTTTTCCCTGGTCCACACAGTGATTTCCTGTTACCCTTCTCTGTTATTGCTGGAAAGGAGAGGACATATTTCTTACCCATTATGAAACTCCATAATAACTATGAGGAAGTGAAAGAATTGATCAAAATGTAAATACCCTTAGGATAAAATAATTCCCCCAAATTAATAGAGTCTTCTTTGCATAATCAGGATCTTTAGAAATTTTGCTCTTCAGCCTAGAATTTGTGGACTTTTGCACAAAATTTGTTTCCTTGATCTAGAATATGTAAAAACTTGATCTGAGGTAGTATAAGAAAGTTGGGAATATGGAAGTATTGCACCTTCACTTTGAAAATGGCAGGACTTATTCTAAATGCAAAGAAAAGTTTAGAAAGGGAAGGTTTTGGCATGAGAGCCATTCTGTAATGCTATCACTAAAATAGTCACATCTACTTATAACCAGCTCTGCCCTTTAGATCCTGCTGGCTGTAATTTTTTGAGCAGCTATTTTCTAGAGCAGTACATCTTCAGCTTTATTGTATACTAGCGGCCCAGTGCACAAAATGCATGCACATTAAAGGGGAATTAATTAGAGGAAATATTTTAATATTGCTATTTGCCCTTTCTCTATAATAGAAGTGTCAGAGTTGAAAGGAAATTAGTAAAATGTATATGAAAATAATATATAAATTTATTAATAAATAAACAATAACAAAATGATATAACAACAACAAACCAGGGACACACACAGGCAGTGTCATGTCAGTGCTGGGTGGGGACGCATGCAGGCAGCACCGCATCCCAGGTCAGGGACACAGGCAGGCAGTGTCATGTCCCTGGCCAGGGATGCATGCAGGTAGTGTCACATCAGCGCTGGGCGGGGACACACACAGGCAGTGTCATGTCAGTGCTGGGTGGGGATGCATGCAGGCAGCACTACATCCCAGGTCAGGGACACAGGCAGGCAGTGTCATGTCAGCGCTGGGCGGGGATGCACACAGGCAGTGTCACGTTAGTGCTGGGCAGGCCTGAGCGCGCCTCCGCCAGGGGCCGCCTCCGCCGGGGGCCACCTCTGCTGGGGGCCGTCTCCACCGGGGGCTGCCTCTGCTGGGGGCCGCCCTGGCCCAGGCCACGTGCAGGCCCTCCTGGTAATGGCAGTCCTCACCCATCCCCTCCTGCTGAGTGGTCATGATGTTACGGTGTCCCGGACAATTTGCATATTTCTCTATTATTATATAGATATTAATTACCGGGGGATTTTATTTAAGTGCAGGTTTTGATATAATAAGTCTGGGTTGGGCATGAGATTCTGGATCAGTGAGAAATTCCAGATGATGATGTTGATGCTGCTGGTCCACAGACTACATTTGAATAACACTTTCATTCTGATTGTATGACATAGCAATGAAAAATGGGTATGAGCTAGCCATATACATTTCAGGGAAAATTTATATTAAATTCTCTATTTCATATGGCATTCATAAATGCACTCAGGTAATAAGGTAGATTGATATATTTATAGTTTTATTTACATTAAGATTTTCAGTACAGTTTCCTTCTTTAAATTAAAGTTCAATTTTTATGAATGTTTTTTTTAAGTGCATGCCCTTATGCTAATCTTCTTTTGGAAAAGGGCCCTATAGAAGAATAGCCAGAAAGGTCAACTTGCCACGACCCTCATGGCAAAGACCTTCAATGTAGACCATGTGTGCTTTTACCCACACAGGGTTAATACAGAGTTGCTATGTTTATTTCTGATAAAAGCATGAATTTCTAAAATGCAAAGTGACAACATTTAGCTTTCTTCCTTTTTTCATATAGAAAGCAACTCAAAAAATATAAAAGAAAATAAAAAGAAAAGAAAGTGGCTCTGGCCTGTCTTGACCTCTGAGATATATATTTTGCAAGGAATTTTTAAGTTTTGGCCCAAAAAGTGTTCTTTCATCCATCCTCCTAGAGGCTAAAATGAAAACCAGGATGAAGGACCCATGAGTGGCTGCTTTGGAGGGTGGAGGAGGGGCTGTCCAAATGCAGTAAATCACCAAGGAAACGTGAGGTCTATTTTTCTGTGAAGCTAAACTTCAAAAAACAAGCCAAGAGACAAAAAAGGGAAAAGTGTGACTGCTCTGACAGCAAAAACAAGCAAATATCTCCAGAGGGGATTAGTCTCCCTGCTTCAAAGTAACCAAAACAAAGAGAGCTGAGCCTGCTTCCCAGGGAATAACACCTGTCCATCAGACAAGGATGAGCTAATCAAACAGCAAACAGCGCCTATGTGCAATTCAACAGCCTGGATGGCTAATACCAAATGCACACTTTCACTATCAAGATTTCATTTGCAAAGTCAATCCCTTCTCCTGAAACCACAGGGACATTGGAGGTCATCCACATCCAGGCCAAACCCCCACTGAATTCAGCGCGCCCTTTATGCCATCCTCCCAGCCTGCCTTCCAGGCTTGGTTCTAGCAGGATGCCCGCTATCTTCCCGAACAGCTTTAATCGTTAGAAAATACATCCTTAATATGGAGCCAAAATTTAAGGAGAAAGTTTTGGCATTTGGAAAACAAGTCAACTTCACTTACATGCAGGAACCCTTCAAATAAAAGGATGGTTATCATGTCCCCATAAAATATCCCTTCTTCCAGTTTAACATCTCATAGGGTAGTATACAGATTTTTTTCTCTTTTTTTGCCATCTGATTACCAGCATGTTTTCAATGGCTCCTGTAAAACACATGGGCTAAGCATAACCTAACCAATGCAGAGTAAGTTTGGAATTTTACCTCCCACAGTCTGGAGGCTATATATCTATTAGCTCAGTGTAAGATCACTCTGCTCTGTATCATAAACTGTGCCGACAATTAATGTCTGTTTTTACATAAACTAATATTAAGTTATGTTCCAATCTGCCTTGTGGAAGCTTTAATCTAAGTGTGGGACTTCACACGTATTCCATTGATTTTCAGCTTGTTAGCTTTAGCTCACTATTTAAGCTGACAGTCTTTTGAATTTTTATTTTGTTATTCAGAATATTAGATATCCCTCACAAATTAGACTTCTGAAAATTTGATAAACAGGCCCTCTATTTTGTTATCCTGGTCACTGCTGAAAATACCAAGTGGAAAAAGGCCCAGAGCAGAAATAATGTGGGTTTGGAGACACTGTCAGTATATTTTATCAGCCAAATACAGATTTTCATAAATGCTCCATTTTCTCTCCTTTTCCACTTTCATTTATGGGCCTTAAGCAAGACTTGCATTTGGGAAACACATCAGACCTAAAAGAATCCTCACTTTGACTATTGGGTTCTCACCCTTTCTTCCTTCCTAGGGATACGATAATACTCAAGACTCAAGATAATACTAGAGATAAGACTCAAGTCTAAGTAGCCCTTGCTCTAAACTCCATGTCTTGTCTTTTTTTTTTTCAATTAGAGTTTGCATTCAATATTAATTTGTGTTAGTTTTAGGTGTATAGCATAATGGTTAGATAATCATATACTTTACAAAATGTTCCTCCCTGATATTTCCAGTACCCACCTGGCACCATACATATTTTAGTACAATATTATTGACTGTATTCCCCATGCTCAACTATATCTCTGTGTCTGTTTTGTAATTTCCACTCTGTACTTCTAAATCCTCCAATCCACCACCCCCTCTGGCAACCATCAGTTTGTCCTCTGTACCTATGAGTCTGTTTCAGTAAGTCTTAGAGAGTACACTATACCTCTTTCCCAGAACCCAGAGGATTCTACTGGACATTCAAATAGATCAGATTAGAGAGTTCAGTGACTCGCCCTTTGGGAATTTAAACAATGATGTGAGAACAGCTATTGCAATTGGAAGCACTCCTCATGGTGGATATAGAGGTGTGTTTCTTAAACTAAGAATAAAATAAAATAAAATTTAGTGTGTTAGTAGCTGCATTTCAAGGACGATGTGGTCTTGCAGTAAATCAGCAGAGACAGATTTTGTTGAAGGCTAAATGCTGTGTGGTAACTAATCAGCATACTCTCTACAAACATCCCCTGCCTTTATTTTCAGTTGCTTGTTACTTCAATTCACACCGATTTATCCTCACTTACAACTCAACCCACAACTTTCTCATTGCCTGACCTGAGGCATGGATAGCAATTTTCAGTGTAATCAGCCAGAGGATGTAATCAGTGCAATTAACAGATGGATTGGGAATACTACATGAAGCCTAAATTAAAATTTCACTAAAATTGCTGTACTGTATCTGTAAATATCCACACTAAACAAATATTTCTCAGGATAAGTTTCTGGCACATAATTTGAATGTAAAACTTTTGAAGGAGTTCAGCCCCCATCCTTATCTTCAATTCAATGACTCAGTATACTTTATTGAGCACCTACAGTATTCCTGTTCTTATGATGAAAGAAAAGTAAAGTAGAATGTGGTATCTTTCTTCAAGAAGACTGTTGTATTAAATAAGTAAGTCTTAAAATCACACAAAAAATTCTGAAATAGTAAAAGACAATGGTAGACTAAAAATGCAAATAACAAGAATATTAGATCAAGAGAAGGAATTTTATATTTGGCTCTGTTTAATAATCTGTCTTGAATTTCATGGGTCATCATTATGATCAACCTCAACTCCCTGACTCCTTTTCCTATCCATCTTACTTGCTTTGCTCAACCTTCCCCACCCCCTTGCGGAGCCCATCTTCTCCCTTGCTTTGCCTATGAAGGAATACCTAAATTGTGCCAGGGAAGGAGGGGGAAATAAAAACATAAAGTCAGCCTGACTAGTTTCATTTTAATTTATGACTATAAACTCATTTGGACCCTGATCAGTGCCAAATTCTATTACTTCTTCAATAAATATGCTTTCCCCCTCTCTGAATATATTTATTTCATAATTCTTGTCTGAAATCTCTCATCCCCAATCTCCTCCTCACTCTAAGTTGATGATCTGCTTTATACATTGTTAATAAAATAAACTATTACAGGGGATTTTTATACTCTCAGTAACAAATTGGAAAAACCAATTTGCATCTTGGCTCACCTGATTCATTGTAAAAACATTCGTTCTCTCAGAAAAGGGAAAATCCCCACACCTGAATACTGAGTTCCATCCTCATGCAATTTCTCAAGAACTTTGCTCTTTTATTTATTTTAATTAATATGTTTTTATTGATTCTCAGAGAGGGGAAGGGAGAGGGAGAGAGAGATTGAAGCATCAATGATGAGAGAAAATCATTGATCAACTACCTCCTGCACACCCCCTCCTAGGGATCCAGCCTGCAATCTGGGCATGTGCCCTGACTGGGAATTGAACTGTGATCTCCCGGTTCATGGGTCAATGCTCAACCATAGAGCCACACTGGCTGGTCCCTTTTTGTGTTTTTTAACTGCTTGATAAATATTACTGTTATCACTAGACCATTCCCATATGAATATCCAAAATATTTATATTCAAACATACTCAGTATCTTTCATTTTTAAAAAGGAAGAAAGGAAGGAAGGAAGGAAGGAAGGAAGGAAGGAAGGAAGGAAGGAAGGAAGGAAGGAAGGAAGGAAGGAAAGAGAAAAGAAGAGTAGGGGGAAAAGAGGGAGGGAAGCAGGAAGGGAGGAAAGAAAACTCCCCTAAAGAGAAAAGGAGAGTAGGGGGAAAAGAGGGAGGGAAGCAGGGAGGGAGGAAAGAAAACTCCCCTAATCCACCATCTCTAAAAATAGGAGAGAACTATAGGGATACTTGAGTAAATTAAGGAACCAGAGGCTATATTTAAAATGAGATAAAATATAATATAGTCAGAGTAAGGGGATGAGAAAGTTAAAATATTTTAATTGTGGTTGTGGTTAGAAAATGGAATTTTGAAATTTAACATAAGAAACGAACATTTTAAGAGATGACAGAGTTAAATCATTAATATTGTGACTATTGAGAACTGAAGTAAATTAAATTTGAAACTTATCAAAGAAGCCAAAGTATTTGGAAAGCAGAATGTTGTGCTGGTCAGCCACATGAAACCTGAAATAAACATAGGATGATAATAGGATTTGAGTGGAACAATGGGAAAGAAACTAGCTGGGAGGATAGCAACCAAAAATGGTAGAAATAGATAGATGGCATGAGACTTGCAAGAACATCTGTTTTTGTTTTGTTTTTATTTTTTTTGATGAGGTCAGAGGATATGGCTTGAGAATAACAAATTGGTTGAAAATTAACGAGAGAGATCATATGAATCAATTGACAAAATGATCATTCTCTACTTCTTAAAGGGTTTCCTAGGTAAGCAGTATCCTTGGAAGTGAATCAGACTTCAATTAAGGCCAATGGCACAGGGAGGGAGTTGTGGATGTCTGAGAGTTAAATTATCATTGGTCAGACACTACAGAATACATAGAGGAAAAGTTGAGTATAATCAAAGAAGATGAGGTGAGAGGAATTAGATCATCAGAATAGGAATGAAAGTATGGGCACAGCAGTGACATAAAGACTTGACCAACAGTGATTAAAGGTGGCAAGGATATGAGACCAAATGCATTAAAATCACTTAAAGTTTACAAATAGAACTTTCAGGTTGTTATTTTCTCTGATGTAGATACAGAACTTCCCAATGGTTGTGTGATAGAGATGCTCAGACCTCAGCAATGGAAATCAAGTTCTTAATCTATTTTTGTGTTGAACTGTATAAAACATTTTAAACAATAAACACATAGTGTAGATTCAGGTGGTAGATTCCATTCTCAGTTTATTTTTCTTAGTGGACAAGATGTCTCCCATTATATTATTAATTGAATAGACTCATGGGAAATACAGATGGAAAAGATATACATAGGACAAATGACACTTGATCCATTATTTGTCATGAGGAGTATATTTAAGCTGGTTTGATAAATGCATGCAATTATTCCAAGATAACCTCATTCTTATTCCCAGATTATTTCCCTTTAAATAATCAGTGCAAAAACATAATTGAGCATTCATGTATGCGGTTGATTTGTAACATATGAAATAACCTTTCCACCGCAAAGTTACATTTTTTTAGAATTTATTCTAGAATGTGATTTCTATGAAGATTAAATTAAATTAATACTTCTAAGTATATACAGTGAGCTAATTCTCTCTAGAATGAAATAAAAGAGATGAAACATTCTTATACAATATAGAGGGGGATTCTGTGATTTCTTCCTGGATGTCATTACTTAAAGTTTTTTCACCATCTCACATCCCTAAACAAACAGATTAAATGATGTCTAAACTCAACTCTCTAGCATCTAACATCCCATCCGCCTGATTTTTCAGTTCTTCTGCCAATGTCATACTCCCTGCTCTCCAAGACTGAGGTCTCTGTGAATTGTTACTTCCTTTATTATGCCCTCCAACACCATAGATTTCTTGTGTATGTTTCTGAGCACTGTGTAAATGAAATCATGTTTTTGTGCACATCATAATTGTGTCTTTAAGAAAAGTCTCTTAAAATACTAGTAGTCAAGCACCTAGGCTTAGAGTGAGTAATATAGATGGGGGTCATCTTTTGTAATAATTTTGTTGTAATTTTCCAAGAAATACGTTAAGTTTTCACTGCATGGGTGAGGAAAACCATAGGAGAATGTTGCCTGTTGTGTTCAATTCCATTATTTCTAGTCACAAGATTCTCTGGTTTAGCTTAGAAATCACTCTTGCATGTCATTCTTGCAGAGGCCGGAGCACTGCTGAATGGAAGAGAGAGAGGAAGGATGAAATGATAACTGTTCTGCCATATGCCATTGGGCAGGGTCAGACTAAGTCCATTTATATATGGGGATGGAGATGGTTCATCAGTCATTTCAGTGCTATATGACTTGGAGAGGTGAAGCAGCAGGAAGCTATAGTTGTGCAGTGCTTCAGCCACTGTGTTTTGAACTAGACATTTTCCCACACTGCTTCAATCTTTATGAAACTGAATGTGCTTCCCAGTCCCTAGCATCCATTTGGTTCCCTCTCTGAGAGCCCAGGTAAGATGGCGGAAACACTGTGCATCCACAGCCACAGCTGGCAGCTTGGTTTCTGGACCCATAATCATGCCAATCAGTGCTTCCTATGCAAAACCTTTTCAACAACCCTAAAGCCAAAGGCCCCAGTTGAAGCCACCAGATTTCTCTTTCAACTCAAGTCTTACAATTAGGAAGCTTTGTGTTTTTTTACACTTATGCATTATGATGGTTATTTAGGCTGAGCACAATAGTCTCCAAGAATATGCTTCCCCAATCCATGCCTTTCTCCTACTCAGCAATGTTGCTAAAAAATGCAGCCATCAATGAAGGTCACAAGTAATGCTGGTCGTTAAGGCAACAGGCAACAGTTTCATTTCCTCCAGCTCTCCACTGGAAGAAAGCATAATATAGAAATCTCCATAGAACTCTATGATCTGCTGTACCTTTATAGCCTGCCAACTCATCCTGATATACAAAAAATCTAAGCATTTGTCTCCTGTAGTCATGCCTTCAGAGAAATTGTGTGTTCAAAGCCGCCCATTACAAGACATAGAATCCACCCACCTTATATGGTTAAAAATAGTCCTACTAAAAGGAAGTGGTCATTTCTGTTGCAACTGTGAAAATAAGAGTTTTATTATAGCATCTGACAGCTATATAATAAACGGGTAAGAACATTTTAAAAATAAATAAAAGCTGTGATCATCTTCTCCCCCAATACAAAGCAGTTCTCAAAAGCACCAAATACCTAGTAGTAAAAGTGAAAATAAAAACTCAAAATTGAGCATGAAATTATAAATCTCTCACCCTGAAAGAAGATTGATACTTAACAATTGAACATAGGAAGTATCATAGCCTCCTTCCACATTTCTACTCTGTGGGGGTAACTCAGAAGGGACATTTATTTTGCACTCTGAAATGAGGGGTTGTTCTGTTTGTTTTTGTTTGGTAGCAAGGTAGAAGCATGAGAATTGTTGCTACAGAACTTAAAGGAAAAGGTAAGCAAAAACAAGGTATTCTTAGGCTATTAAGTAATGCAGACAGCCAACATTTTGCAGAATATGGGAAGATGAAAGCATCCATAAGAATCAATAGAAAGCAATTCTACTTAAAGTGAACTTTCAACGTTTAAAGACACAATGGTTAAGAATTCTCTTCAAATCATTAAAAGATCCACCATAAGTGGGATCAGTCTATCCCAGTACACAAAGACAGGAGTCCACAATAATATGGAATATAGAGGAATGTATCAGAAGAGGCCACACTGGACCAAAATAGATTATTATTTTAAATATGCTAATAAAGTCCTCTCTCTTATTTTGGTAAACCTCACTGTCTAATTTTCATATTTTATTGTTCATATAGTCCATTTCGGAATTTGCAATCCAAATAACATTGGCCCAGAACCCATCCTAATATGTTTGGAACATTTCACTGATGTTCTCCAAGATTCCTATTAATCCATAGACCTTCTTTTTCATGATCAGAACCCTCTCATCCTTATGTCCTGCCCTCTCAGTCTCATGCTCATCTTGCTTCCTTTGATTCTTCATGTCTCTCTGTCCCATGGAGGCTTAAACATGGAACATGGATCCTTTTTCATGATACCCTAGGAATTATTTTCACAAGACAGTAAGACACTATATCTAGGGGTAGCAACTGAGTAGGGAGATGCCACTTTGCTTCACATCACAGCATATAACTTCACACTTCCCAAAATACTTCTTGGGTTTTTAGGTAATGATGACTCCATTTAATTCTCACTAATTGTTTTTTATTATTATTCTAAACTCTTTTGCCCTACCATGAGGCTGAATTTCTAAACCCACCTTTTGAATTCCCCTCACATATTCCCATTGCATGCCAAGAGAGGGATAAAATAGAGAAGTGGCAATGACTACCAAGTGTTGTTCATGGCTGTCTGGGTGGCCATGTGGTGCCACTGCAGTCCCTTGGTTTTTACTCTTAGTTACACCTGGTAAAAACAGAGAGACCTGATAGGCATGGAGGCAGAAATTGTCCTTGCTAAGCCTCATACCAACACTGGCAGTGCAAGTCGTCTTTCTGCATCTTTGATCAGTCCTGTATTAGAAATTTAGCACTGAGACTAAAGAGCATCCATGAAGTTTTGAAGTAATTATTGTGGTTGCTTCTGCAGTAGATAATAAAGGGCCAATTCTGATTATGCTGGTGTGTGCTATTATGGACTCAGAAGTTAAATACAGTATCTGTAAAAATCCTTCTGGCAGAGTTAATCCTCTCAAGAGTTTACTGAGCAGGCAGGGGTAATGTAAAGTGCCTCCAAGAATATGGAAATTAGTTTACTTATTGACAGTGAAATTATCAATAAGCAACACAAAGTAGAAGATTAGTCATCTGTTGACATGCCAAATATAGTTTATAAAATGGGAAACAAAGCAGATTTGAAAACACCTGAGTTAAAGTACGATGACTTGATCAAAAGCTTTACGAAAAAGAACTGAAAAATGAAAGATGAAAACCAAACATGTTATTTTAATTGACCTGAAGAAAAAGAGAACAGTGATTTTCATGGGTTCATAAAGAAAGCCACGGAGAAAATCAATGATGTCAATGTATCTTTAACAAAATCCAGGCCAAAGAGTTCTTTGAAGAACAAACATGAATCTCTGGTGGGCACATTCATGTCTACTTATGAAATGGAGTGTGGACTTTTCCCATTACATCTTGAGGTACTTTATCACCAAGAAAATCTACCTAAGTTGCATTACTCTTATGTAATGCTCCCCAAATAACCTTCTGATGAAAATAGCTGACCACTCATGTAGATTTTCTAACAGAGAAGAGAATACAATGGCAAGATGATTTGATTTTTTGGTCAGCCTGGGACTTCTATTAACTTGTTTGTGCATTAGTTTCCACATCTATAAAGTGGAATTAATAGCAGAGAGTGTGTAATAGAGATATAAGCTAATTAATTCATGTGAAGTATTTAGAGCATTGCTAGCTACACATCTGAATTCCAATTAAATCTTATCAATGTTGCTGCAAATGATTACGCTGACAAGAAGCTGAGTTAGGAAGGTAGGAGTTAGTCCCCAAAACTTGATCATCTTTGACTACGGTGACAAAGCCAAGTATGTATAATGTTGGGGACCCAAGGTACTAATCTTTGCAAATTACTTCCACTTTGCAAAGCCTGAGTCGAGCTGTCTCCTATGTCTGCTTCTCTTCTACATCCCTCCCAAAGAGTTTGTAATTTGTAGAAAGATATTTTTTTGGGGGGTGAACATTTCTTTAGCAAGGCTTGGTAGTCAAAGCATGTATGAGACTTATTCTGAATAATTTTTTATTCCAATGAAATGAAAATGATTTGACGGGAACCACCGATTAGGAATCAGCAAACTTTTTCTGTCCAAGGAAAGATAGTGAATATTTTTAGCTTTATACACAATACAATTCTGGTCCCAGCTACTCAAGACTGAAGTTGTATCATGAAAGCAGTCATATAAAACATGTAAACTGTCCGACTGGTGTGGCTCAGTGGCTGAGCACCAACCTATGAACCAGGAGGTCATGATTCAATTCCTGGTCAGGCAGGGCACAAGCCCAGATTTCAGGCTCTATCCCCAGTAGAGGGAGTGTAGGAGGCAGGCAATCCATGATCTTTTCTCATCATTGATGTTTTTGTCTCTCCCTCTAACTTCCTCGCTGGAATCAATAAAAAAGAAAAGAAAAGATGTAAAATAATGAAGACTTTAGTTTGCAAAAGCAGGTCATAAAGGGTCTTTGTTTCATGGGCTATTGCCTGCTGATCCATTCTATTGATTAAAAAGACTAAAGAGATATTAATTAATTGCAACAGAAGTTGACATGACTTACAACTTGATTCAAACTGATTATTTATTGATCTATCCACACCCGTAGAATTTCCTGTACACACATGCACACTAACACACTTGTGCACCCACACAATAAGATAACAGGCATTGACCTCAAAGAAATAAAGCAAAACCAAAGTTCAAGATAGAGCTAAATAGATGGAGTCTATTACATAGAATACCATGTGTTGACTTCAAAGTTATTGTCTTAAATGTTGTAAAATTACAGTTCAATGAAAGTACAATAGAATGCAATTGTGCTAAAAGGTGAAAATTCTGATCATTGACCTTCTAGATGGGATACCACTTTATAGTGCAGAGCAAAAGGAATCAACAGAAGGTAAGAGGAGTGGGAATAATTTTCACCTCAGAGACCTTTAAGGTTTGAACCCAGCCCATGCAAGGAAAACCAACAATAGAAGTTGGGTGTGGGATGAGGGATTCACATCTAATTATGGTTTAAAGCAAAACTCCAGACCTCTGTATGTTCTGTTTTCTCACCCTGGACTGTTTTCTTTCACTTGTCAAATTCCCCCTCATCAATTCAAGCCTTGTTCGAATGCCACCTCTAGGCAGAGTTTTCCTGCCTAATGCTCTGGCTGCTTTTATCAGTCAAATCTGGTTGTATCATAAATTGATCTGTTTATTGGTCTCATATTCCACCACAACTATGCTCAAAACAGAGACAGTATCTTCTTGGTGTCCTGAGTGGCCTACACAAAGCCTATTTCACTACCGAACATAAAATAAAAATATCTTGACTTACTTCATGTTTATTAACAGAAGAGAAGTAGTACTAGACCCTGTTGACCCTGCACATATCCACTAGTCTCAACAGCTTGCATTAGATCCTCCTTTCTCCCTGAAAAATTATAGCTACCTAGGCCCATTCAATGTTACCTCTATCATTAAGTCTTTCCCAACCATCTTTTACCTGTCCCTCTGCAATATTTCCTTGGCATTTGGTGTGCCTATGAGTGTTCTAACATAGCAATTTTGTTATTAATTCTAATACAGCCCCACCTTCACTGAATTCTAGTCTTTGGAGGGTAGAGGCTATGGTCAGCATAGCATTTTATGTGGTATCAATTCTCAATGAATTTGTTTTGAGTGAATGAATGAATGAATGAATGAATGAATAGGATTGCTTTATCTGTATACTTCAAAGTTAAAATTGGTGTTGAGAGTTTCTCAGCAAACCTTTTAATCAATTAATAAGTCTATTTTCTAGGACCTGCCTGACTTAGAAAGTCCCTTAAGAGGCTTCACTCTAAGACATTTTCAACCTACCTGGTTGTTGGCAGTTAATTTCTTCCTCTTTTGCTTTCTCAATAATAATAAAATGTATTTTTCTAAATGTCCCATGCTTATGAACTTTCTGCTTTTAAATAACTACTACTTTTTAAATTTTTCTTTCTGTGTTTGCCCTCTGAGCATAGCTCTGTACTGGCCTTGTCTCCTCAGCCTTCAATAAGTCAGTCTACCATGACCTAGTGAATATACTTACGATCCTATAATTAAGTGTGCTTTATTATTACACTTGTCAAAAGCAGGCTTGCAAGAAAAAATTCATTAGGAAGAAGAATGTTTTTATTTTCTATTCTGATTAATATTTTGTTGTTGTTTTTTTACATTTCTTTCTAGTGCCTCCATTCCCACAGTTTACCTTCCTTTTCACCATTAGTTGATGTTTCAAGATTTCTGTGATGTTTCCATATCAAATACATTTTCAAGTCTTTTCCAATAGTTTGTTGCTTTTCAATTTTAGATTCCTGCCTTTTTTAAGGCTGGGGAAAAAAATTCCTGGTGTCTAGAATTCAACTTTCTAGTGTTTATAGTCTAAGGTCAATGCTTTTTACTTTATTTACTAAAAAAAAAAGTTAAAGGAGAAGACAAAAAGAGGAAGTAAGCGATCGATAGAGTTAGCACATATAGCTAGTAAATTATCTGATAGCCTGGACACTAAATTATCAATGAGTTCCCTGCTCATTATTTATCCTTGATCTGTTCTGCCACAGCACACAGCTATGTTAGTTGGTACGAACCACTACATAGTACAAGTTAGGGGCTCTATGACACTCCTGCAGTTGCACAAATGAGAGCAGTGCAATAGCATTGGCAGGAAGACTGTGACTTCTGAGAATAAATGCCGTTGAGATGCAACATAATATAACTGGAAGCAGGGCTCATTTTAGACTTTAAGAAGAGGCTTCTATAGCGCAGTGTTTATAAGAACAGACTTAGAAGCCAAGCTGCTTCGGTTGAAAAGCTAGCTCTGCCTCTTAGTAGACAAGAGCCAGTTACCTGAAAGATCAATCTCAGTTTCCATACCTATGAAATGGGGCAATGATAGTAAGTATCTCAATAAGTTATTGTGACGATCAACTGAGTCGTATAAGTAAAACACAGGATAGTGCCTGCCACATGGCAATTGTTAGCTACTGTTCCTATATCATAGAAACATTGGCAGATCCACATACTTGGATCATGTGCAAACACTGAGGAGATCAGGTTGCTTATTGCCTAAGGAGACTTCCCTCTGAGCTGCTAAGAAGGGTCTGCTGCAATCAGGAATAATTGTTACTTGCAGGTCTTGTGATCAAATTATTCCTTCCAAGGCAAGACTCTGTATAATTTACTCTAATTTAGTTGCATGACATCCTCTCCCTAGCCAGCTATTGTTCTCGAATTATTCTCATATTGCTTTAGACTAATCCGATTTGACCCTTACTTACTGTTGCCAGGAAGATTAAGCTAAAGTTTTTGGCAGCCAAAACCTCAGGCCACTGGTCCTGGACTAATCCCTGCCATTCATGGCCTTAGGGCAGATCTGTACCCTGTCCAAGGAACACCTTGGTAAGCACTTGGCCCAATTCCTTGAATGCTCCCTGACTATTCCATTGAAGGTCTCACTCAAGAGAACAGGAGCAGAATGCACCTCTACAGCTTCACTCCAAAATGAATACTTGGCAAGATGAGTTTATTTCTGGTTTACCCCCCTAGGTATGTGCATGGTAAGGCTCAGAAAACTGTAGCTATTAAGACAAGGCCTTTTAACCATTAAAACCTGGATGGTATATTCCTAAATGTCTCCAAAGCATACATAAGCCATGGTAGTTCAAAATAGAACTTTTTTTTTTCCAAAAAATGGGGAAAATAAAATGCTAGCAACTTTACAGTTTGATACTTTGGGGCAAGCATTTGAAAAATATGCACACCTGTGAACTCTGAAGCATCCCATACTGCACATAATGTTTGATTAATCACCAAAGTGATTATGCTAAGTGGCATCCACACTAATTTAAACAGATATATAAATGGTTTGTAATTACAGTATATTGGGCTCTATAATTCATTGCTTAGCAAAGAGGTATTTGTTGTGTAATTACGGTATCTCTGTGAGATATCTGCTGTGCATTCATGGTGTAGTTTATCCTGAGCTTGCAGACTGCCAGCAAGCCATGGCTCCCTTATACCTAAACTCAAGAAGTCTTTAATAAAGGGTAAAGCCATGGTTACCTTGGCAGATGAAGCACTCTACACAACTTGAGAAGTGAGAATGTGGAGAGGTTTATTAAAATATTATAAAGCAAATACAGTTAACACTGTATTTTCCACACCATTGACAGGTAGCATTTGTATGGTTAACAATGTATTAACTCAAAAACTATGTGCAGATTAATTATTAAAGTCATGGCCCACACTGGGCTCATCATGTGGATTCAAGGAGAATACACCTCATATAGCTGAGTAGCAAGAAACTCTGTCAAGTGTATACTGGAAACAATATATAGCCTCACATAGATAATAATGCAGTGTTGAGCTGAAGTGAAAAGCTGACAGGAAAGAATAAAACAGGTTTTTTTTAAAAAATATCTAACTTTTTCCTTTATCTTAGAGCTATAATGAATAGATTTTTATTCATGCCTGTGAAACTGACTGCTATATAATTGTGTCCAGTTGTCCATTTCCACTGAGTAGAGAGCAAAGGATAAGTGCTGCCCGAGAGAGAAAGAGAGAAGCAAAAGGAAGATTAGATTAAACATAAGACAGCTTCAGTTGAGTATTTGAGAGTTATTACTGTTCTTGTTTTTAATAACTGAGACCCACACACAAATAAACCAGTTAAGAGAAAGAAAGAAACAGATAAAAGATTTACATAGGATAATAAACGGAAATCTTGAAATTTGTAGATTTCCATAACAATATCATCTCTATAGGTAAAGAGCATAAGTGGGTAGTAAAACGCTATGCTTTCGGGAGCACAATTGGCCTAGTGCATCTTAACATTTGGTACTGTCTCTGGGAGTGACAAAGACCATGGACAGCTAATCTTTTCTATGTATGGGAATACATGAGATTCACAATTGTGTTCATATTCAAAAATTGTGCATTGAGTACCTCAAATATTTTGAGGAAATTATGAGTTCCCAATTAAATAATAATAAATATTTACACACTGGTAGAAAAAGAATGCAATTCACAGAAATAAACAACATATACTGAATGATTTCATGCAAGAAAGATGAAGATATCTGGAAAAACTTCTCTTATATCAAGAAATTTAATCTGATCTGTCTGGTTAGCACAGGAGATATAGTATCTGGGCATATTAAAATTACTCCAGGCATGGCCTTCATAATTTCATTGTTTTCATTAGACACATGCTAAAGAAATATGTGTGTAAATAGAAAATGTTAACACTTTCCTGGAGCTCTATGGAAATTATCACAAATTATCATATATTTTGCTTTTTTGTTGTTACCAGGAAGAAAAGATTAAATTACATCTGCACAATTTTTAGTAAATTTAAAAGTGAGCTTTATAATAAGGTGTTGGGGATAGAATGTTTAAAAGGTCCTAAGCATCTCTTCCATGATCTTTCCATATCAACCCTGTGGAGTGTAGAATCCTATAATATTACAGCCTGGCCCTGGTGAAGGGTTATGGTAGACTTGCTTAGTGATAGAGAGTATAAACTTAAAGACATGAGCCAAAGCTATTTGACAATGTGTATAGACAGAAAGACACGTATTTAGATATACAGAGAGAAAGTACATGCTGGAAGAATTTTCCAAAACACTTCAAGTATCATTTCTCAATGTTTAAGTAAACCTCCCGAATTTCTGATAATTTACATTATTTCAGCAATTAATCTATATTTTAAACTTAAAGCATAAAAATGTTTTATGATGTTTCCATTTTACACATAAAATACTACCAAATATTGCAACTACATTAAAAATTTTAAAACTTTTTTTAAGTTCAAAAGTGTTTTGAAAATTTACATCATCAGTTGTTCTTCTATCATAGTTTCAACCTTACACTTTCTATCCTTGAATGTAGTAGCTATTGCCTCTCTTTTTATTGTTACTTAAACACCATCCCCTCAATGGGGCCCTCTTTGGCTGCCCTTTCAAAAATTGCAACTCTTTCTATGATTACCACCCTTGCACTCCATGTCCCTCTGCCATGCTCTATTTATCACCAGTTGATATATTATACATTTTTATTTTTTACTTATTGCTTGACTCCCATGCAAAAAATGAAAGTTGCATAAAAAGACTGGAAGTGCTTGTTATTTTGGTCACTCTAAATCCTCAGCATCTAGACAACTCTGTGTACTATAACTGGCTTCCATTAAGTATTTTTTAAATAAATAGATATGTTCCATGATTTCAATTGCAATTTTTATGTGGTTGGAAAATGTGTTTCTTTAGCCTAGGACTCTTCCTTAGGCTTAAAATCCATATATTCAACTGTCTGTTTTAATCACCCCAAACATCACAAACTCAACTCACCCAAGACTGAATTTCTTGTCTCTTCATATCTTCCCATTATCCCCTCTACTGCCTATAATCCTAAAGAATTTTTTCTGTGATGAATATCAACCATCACTCTAGGCACCAAGTGAAAAATCTTGAAATTAATCCATAAATTATTGCTGTTGGATACTTACCTGCTCTTGTATCAGTTTCCCCTCTTCACCAGACTGTCTTAGTACCCTTGTTGAGGTACCCTTGTCCAAATAAATACAATAGGCTCTTAATTGGTCATTCTGTGTATTTTTTTCGGGTCTCACCCTTCAATAAGCTATATTTGCCCCAAATGCAAATCTGGTCATATCACTCTCTCCCTTAGAAGTATTCCATGGGAGTCTGTGAATACAAACTAATTAGTATGATAAAGAGACTCTGCCATGGTTTAGCCTCTATTCATCTCCATAGCCTAATTCTTCATGTATTTTGAGCTCAATTTCAATGTCAACCTCTCTTCCAATTCACAGGTTGCTTTATTTATCCATGCTCTTATTCATGTTCATCCTTTAGCAAATAAAGCTGTTCTTCAGTTTGCAAGCTACAACTCGTTTTTTTCAAGATTTAGCTTAAGCTCTGCCTCTCTATTAGTTTTATTCTCCTTTACTCAGAGAAACTTCACAACTCTTTCCTTTATACTGAGTCCTATATACACTCTACCATAGCATTATACAGTCTTTTTACTCATTTTTATATATTTCTACTTTGTATTACTAGACCATACGCACTTAGAGAATAAGGACCATATCTTACTCATCTTTGCAACCTCAGTGATCCTCATAATGGTGGTGGTGGTGGTGGTGGTGGTGGTGGTGGTGGTGGTGGCACAAATACCTTAGCTAAATAAATGAATTAATGAAGAACTATGAGTTTGGGTAGAAGTATGAAACACAGAGAATGTGGAAGGAGTTTAACTGTTATAGAGTCATTGTAAGTTCATGAACAAGGAAGTAACAAGATTAAATTTTTTTTAGAACATTTGAATCTATTATAAGCATTAAGATCCTTCAGGTGGAATGAAGACCAAGTCTAACAATTAGGAAGCCACTGAAGGAATCTGGAAATAAGATAGAAAAAACAAACAAACAAACAAACAAAAACTTATCCCAATCTACCAGCATGAATTAATCACTCCTATCAGATCTCTCCATTCATTAGGTTTAAAGTGCTTGAAGAGTTCCTGTTCACAAGTCTGACAAATAACAGATACACAAAAATTGTGCATGAGTTTAGTTAAAAAGAAAAATAATAGCCCAGATTAGGATAATGACGGTATGAAGGAAAGAAAGGAAGAAAGTGTGCAAAATTTCAATGGATGAGTTTCTGCCGAGGTGGCTCAGTCTTGTCTTCTTAATGTTCTAGGCATGAGTTCAGTGCTCATTCGTTACACACCATCTCTTCATTTCATCAGGATGTCTTCCTTTTCTCACTCTTGATTGCTGTATCTCTGCTTCAGTGCTTGCCTGGCATTTTGGTAAATAAGCATTCAATAAATCCTGACTGAACTATATTCTAAGTCTATGCTTTTGACAACCAGTCTTCCTGCTAATCAATCTAAATCGTATCCTTAAGATCTATATTTATCTTCTGCTATATCCAAGTCCCTCTAAAATGCTTCCCTCAGCTCATTTCTATTTCATCCACTAATATCTGCTTTGCTATCAGCATCCACTACTCATTTTCCCACACTCACATGCTCTCAGCACCCTTTTATTCAAGTTGTGAATAAATGGCCAGGCTCGTCCAGGTACTTCTTTGCTTTTTTTTTTTTTAATATATTTTGTATTGATTTCAGAGAGGAAGTGAGAGGCAGAGAGATACAGAAATATCAATGATGAGAGAGAATCATTGATTGGCTGCCTCCTGCATGTCCCACACTGGGGATCAGGCCTGCAACCTGGGCATGTGCCCTCACCGGGAATTGAACAGTGACCTTCTGGTTCATAGGTTGATGCTCAACCACTGAGTCATGCTGGCCGGGCCCAGGTACTTCTTTACTCAGCCTCTTCTAATAATATAACATGTTGAAAATTTGGACCTTAAATCTATGAGCCCTGGGTCCCTATCTAAGTGACTTTTATTTTTCACTTGAGGCCAATTAATTGTCATGACCTAGTCAGAAATAAAAGGTTCATGTGGTGAAGTGTATGAGCTTTGACCATGTCAGAGTCTGTGGTTGCACTGTATTAGCTCTAATATAGTGAAAGGCAACAAATTAGTCACATATATCTATGTATACATATTTCTGTATACACATATACAAATATATAGTTGTTTTAAAAGTGATTGAATGGTCTTTTCTGATATGGAAGTGATAAATAGTTATTGGGAAAATTAAAACTATACAGATAAATCATGAGAAAAATAAATATTATTTGAAATTCTACCATCCAGAAATAATCATTTTCAATATTTTATAGACAGCTTTTCAGATATTTTTTCAAGTTCTGTACAAATATGTACATATACATATAATTATACATATATTCAAACTTCCAAATTAGATCAGGTTGTGTATTCAAATTTTGAAATTTATAATTCTTAATTAACAATGTATTATGAAACTCTTTCTATGATAAATGATAAATACATACATACTAGAGGCCCAGTGCACAAAATTAGTGCATGGAGTGGGGGGTTCCCTCAGCCCAGTCTGCACCCACTCCAATCAGGGACCCCTCAGGGGATGTCCAACGCCCCTCATAATCTGGGACGGCTGGCTCCTAACCACTCACCTGCCTGCCTGCTTGATCGCCCCTAACTACCTCTGCCTCCTGCCTGATTGCCCCTAACTGCCCTCCACTGTCGGCCTGATCTAGCCCCCAACTGCTCTCCCATACCAGCTTGATCTCACCCCCAACTGCCTCTGCCTGCCTGATCACCCCTAACTGCCCTCCCCTGCCTTACTGATCTCGCCCTCAACGGCCCTCCCCTGCAGGCCTGATCTTGCTCCCAACTGCCCTCCTCTGCTAGGCCAATTTGGTTCTGATTGGTCAGTTTTTATGCCAGTCAGTTTCAAAAGCTCCATCTCCTAGGCAGCCATTGGCTCCTCACACTTCACCCAATTTGGTTCTGATTGGTCAGTTTTTATGCCAGTGAGCATCAAAAGCTCCGCCTCCTAGGCAGCCACTGGCTCCTTACATTCACCCAGATTTGGTTCTGATTGGTCAGTTTTTATGCCAGTCAGCATCTCTGGGCCTATCAACGGGGCCTGATCAGAAAGCAGGGCTGATCAGCAGCCCAGGTGGAGGCCTGGAGAGAAATGGAGGCAAGGCTGTTGGGAAAGAGAGTCAAGTTCTATCAAAGGCTGCCACAGAGGCTATGGATCAGACCTGCCTCTCTCTCTCTCTGCAGGCCTCTCTCCGGGCCTGATCTGCAGCCCCTTAGGCAGTCAGTGCTGGGTCTGGACACCCACAGTGCCCCAGTCAGTGCTGGGTCCCCACGGCAACCCAGCACTGACTTCCAGTCTGGTCGAGCCTTCAGTCCTAATGGTCGTTAGAACCCTGACTCTTTAATATATATTATCATTGTTAAATGCTGTTTATTATAGTGTTGTATCAATATTTTGTTAACCAGTCCTTATCAAAGGCTATTTTGTTCATCTACATTATTTTTAACATTACAATCTATGCTATGGTGCTTGTTTCTGCACATCTATCTGGTGCTCTTGTCTATTTAGATGCTTTGGGAAATTCTATGAAGCAGAAATTCTAATGCAATGCCCCCTAATATTTTAGCAAAGTTCCTATTTTAGAAACTGCCTTTCCCTCCAGGTCATTGTTCTACTACAAAAGAACTAATTTGGAATAATATCACTAAAAACTTGAATTACATAGTTTATCTCTTCCTGCCCCTCCCCCCCTGCACCCCCCCCCCCCTCCACACACACACACTTTTCCCTCTGAGATTTATCAATCTGTTTCATGCTTCCATGTCTCTGGATCTATTTTCTTCATCGTTTTATTTTGTTCATTAGATTCCACATATATGTGAGATCGTGTGGTACTTGTCTTTCTCTGACTGGCTTATTTCTAGTGTTAACACTGTTTATTATGGTTTTTGTTTTGTTTTGTTTTTTATTTTAATTAACATGGAGTGAAGAGAGAGCAGAGTGGTTGAAATTATATCCTAAAGTAATTTAGTGGTAAAATGGCTAGTTGTGTCTTTCTTAATCAAATAAGTACATAGATTGTGGATATTAATGACATCAAACTCCAGTGTGAGTTCTTCCAAATACAACTTTCAAACAAAAAACTATTGACTGTAGTGTTGATCTTAGTCAATGTTAATAGATGGTTTGTAGGGCCAAGTAGGAAGTTGCAAACAGAAGAACCTGAGCATTAAACACACATTTTCAATTAAAGAGCACAGAATTGGTTTTGTGCATAGTAAGTCCCCAATTCATGCACAGAGGGACCTGATTATTATAGCCTTTCTAACATATCTATTGCATCATAAATGAAAGTTTGAGGCTTGGAGGTAGTGAAAATATTTTAAAAGAAGGATAAACTAAACTAAAATAGAAATAAAAAGAAGAAAAATGAAAAGCACCACTGGAAGTTATATTCTCAAATATACAAATGTCAGGAACTTCACATTTCTGGTGCCCATGGTGACTACAGCCCAGCCCGATTATGCATCTATAATCATTTAGAGCTAAATGCATATTTGGTAATATGAAACGTTACACATGCTCAAGGGAAAGAGAGTGTAGTTACTGTGGGTAACAGAACTCTTGAATTTTTTTTGTGTGTGTTGTGAGATCTCAGTCATCAGGTTGCATTAGCATCATTTTCTACATTTAATAATAGATCGCTTCATTGTTGCTTTGGAGAGAGAAAGGCCTTTTCCCCCTTCTCCTAATATATTTAAAGTGATGGGATTTATTTTAAATTGAATTAACCAGAGAACACAGGTTCTTTATCAGATATAATTGACAAGCAATAACCCTGCATTCTGCCTCCAATTAAGCAATTTAATAGAAATAGTAGTTAAAGGGTTCTTAATTTTTTTAAATGTGAAATATATATTAACTGGGTTGACTGGCATACCTATAAATTATCTTATTTAAACGATATTTAAGCAGGCTATTTTTAAAATCTTTTGCACAGTATCCTTTTCCCTGATGGCTACCTATATTACCCTAATCTACAATAATAGGCAGGCATTTTCTGATTTTCCTTTTTAAGGGAGTCTGCTATGGCTGTGACTGCATTTTGAATCACCATCCTCCTGAAAATCATTTTTCTACATTGAAGAAACTTGGGTTTACAAAGGTTAAGTAAATCACTCATAGTCAGAGAAAAAAAGCTGAGATTGAACATAACAAGACCTAAGAGATCCCCAAATCCATGCACTTTCTATTACAATATCTATACCCACTAAGGAGAGATAATAGTAATGATGACCTTCATCATCATAATTTGTAAAAGCCTTAGTTAACACAGATAGTGGTGAATTAGCCATGGCATTTCTATTCAAGAAACTCTGGGGTCTGAATACCTATACCTCAGTAGAGTTGGACTGAAGATAAATGGGTCTATTTTGTATCATGACAATGGATTGTCATAGCATAAGCACAGCTTGCATCACAGAGGGCTTACTATGTGCCAGGCACCACTGCAAGCATTTTAGAATATTAACTCATCTAATTCTCATGAAAACACTATGGTGCAGTGATTATAATAATTCTGATTTTACAGATTAGAACCCTGAAGCACGTAGAGGGTATGTGCTTACTATCCACAAAACATGGGTACATACCCACGGCTATTAAGTGTGAACGAGGCTGTGTGGCTTTTCAAAGTTGGTGCTCTTAACCATCATGGAAGAAGGCAAGGGTATGGTTGAGTATAGATAAGGGCGTGAACTTGAACAAGTGTATGTCCTTTCTCTGTGTGTCCTTGGTCAGTCATATACACCTGCCCACAAGCAGTTGTACCTCCTCAAGGTAACATAGGATCTTGAAGAAATAAAGAAATCACAAGGTAATTCTGACCACCATTCCCACATATAAAGAACAATTTTTAAACTATCAATTTTTAAGTCTTTCTGTTGAAAGTGATTCCATAACCTGCTCACAAACCACTTTTATAAACACTTGCTTTTATAAATCTCATATATTATAAAGCTCATCTATTTCTCTCACACTTAATTAACTATTAGTTTTAGTCTGCCTTCCTAGAGATTGTGATCTCCTTTTGTTATGAAATGTATTGGGGTGACATTGGTCAACATAAACATATAGGTTTCAGGTGTGGGTTTCTGTGTTATAAGATTTGTATATTGTAAAACAATCCATTACCTTAATTGGAATACTTCGTTAAGCCTCAGCCTTCTCTTCTGCAAGTGTAAACACCCCCAGAGATTTTTTGCTTCCTCAATGAGTCTTATTGTTCAGAGAAGTTGTGAGTATTAGAAAAAGATCATGGTAATTAAAGCAAAGAACTCTAATTCATATTATGACCTCAGTACTAAAGAAGAAATTACTTTTCTCCTTACATATACAAATTTATCAAGTCCTGAAATGCAGGAAGGAGAAATAAAACTTCAACTTTTAAAGTCTTAATTTTAAAAAATCCTGAAAAAAGCCCCTCTCCCTTTCCTCCCACTCTAACCAAATTTTCAATTCATCACTTGAATTAACTTCCTAAGCACTGAAGCCATCAGATAGCGGAGACCCTATCTGGTCCATCAGCGGAGCCCAACCTCTCCATGAGCTCAGGGCCTGGCTGTGTGAGCTTTGATAAGCTGAGCAGAGCCTCCCCCAGATGCTGCAAAGCAATTAAAACCACAAAAAGGGTTTCTGCTCCCCCTTCCCTCTTTCTTCTTCCTCCAAAGTTGAATAAAAATTATTTGATAAATTATTCTTTTCAGAGATAACCACTAGAGAAAAAAAAAAAGAAGAAGAAGAAAAAAGGAAAAGTCGCTCTTGAGAACTCATTATTAGCATGAATTCCCAGGACTCCAGCAATCATTACAGATCCACACAAGAGGGAAGGCAGTGGAATAAAAGGACAGAAGGGCGTTTTATCTCCAGGCACACAGGAAAGAGGGAAATGTTCTCCATAGGCTCAGACCCTGGTTGCCGTGGAGGCCCTGTTAGCCTTCCTGTCTTTGAAAGGATAACCCAAACCCTACATGTTAACTCAAACCTTGAATGGAAGGAATAAGCCTCTGTAACCTCCACTAAGACAAGGGCATACCCTGAAGCCTGGCTAGGGGAGCACCTTGGCAGTAAGTTAGAGCTGCAGTAGAAGTCAAAAACAAGACATGCACCCACATTATGAGTAAAAGGAAAGAGCTCTACCCAGTTTAGCAGGGACTCTGAGGAAGGCTGGAAAGTTCATGGACTAAGTGTAAGCCTCAAACACGAATGTAAAAACAAAACCAAACAAACATGGAAAAGGAGGAGAAAGAAAGGTAAGAATTTAAGACATCAATCAAGCACAGGTTTGGAAGGTGCTCCAGAAATATATTTTGCGTGAATGAATAGCCGTCACAGGAAAATCTGCATAGAGGAAAATGAGCTTTGTGCAGCCTCTGTGATAGAATGCATGTGGGGAGAAAGACATGTGTGAAGATGAAGCAGAAGTGCCTCTGATGGCCAAACCACTGGAGGTGTCTGTCATAACAACCAATAGAAATATTGGCCAAACTAAGGTAGGGATTAAAACTCCCCTCGCCTCTAAAAGGGAACATGGAGGACAGTTTTTGAACTCTAATCTTAACTCAGTGAGCAGAGGGGTTGACAGATTATGAACAATCTAAATCACACAGTCATCCAGGAATTATGATTCGTACACATCTGACAAGACACCAGGGGTTAGGGGAGGCCGGGGGAGGTCAAGGGGGAAAAAAAGGAGACATATGTACTACTATTTGTAATATTTTAAGCAATAAAACAAAATAAAAACGCAAATTACAACTGTCCTGTGACAGTTGTGACATGACATTATAACATTGTGCCGTAAAAGGAATCTTTCCCCCCAATATTTTTCTTCCCTATACCCAATTATACTTTCCCACACCAATCCTGTCATTCCTGTGTACTTGAGGCAAACAAAACATTAGAATTATATTGCTTTCTCTGCCCCAAAGCAACTGTGAGACTTTGTGAAATAGTGATAACAAAGCATTTCTTAGGTAGCCACGTTTGAAGTGTGAGCACAACATGCTATGAAAAAGGCCAAATAAAAAAGACATGGCCAAAGATCAAGAGAGAAACTAGGAAAATGAGTGGCAGAATGCATCTGGGGCTATCCAATGCATAATCAAAGATTCTTTTCCCTAACGATGGAAAATGATTTCTCCTAGATCTCCAAGTTAAGTAGACACTGGGGGCCCCTTGGAGAGTGTTATTCTTCCCAGCTCCTTACCATGTGCATTCACCCAGTCATGATGTTTCAGTGCCTTCTGCCACCTGCATTTTCGTAAAATCAGGGTCAATAGAAGAAGCAGTTCAGTTAAGCATCAGCTAAGTGCCAAGCACATGCTAGGCATTAAGGCTATAGACATGGATACAATGTAGCAGCTATCTTGAGGGACTTTATCCTAATTGAAAAATAAGAAATTTCCATATACCTGTTATAGTAGAAGCTCACAGGGGTAGCATCTATCCCAGATCAGAATAGATTTCGGAGAGAAAGACAAAGAAGACTTATTAGAGAAGATAAAGTTCTAAATGTTAAAGATGATGAAAGGCACAAAGGATATCATACTTGGTGAACAGAAAGAGCAAAATCAAAAGCATGCAATAACACACAACAATGGGAACCACGGTTGTTTGATATTATCAGAGTGTAAAGTTTCAGAAAGATATGAGAATAGAGAGCAAATGGAGTAATTATTGGCACATGGAGATGACCTTGACTTGTAGATATCTCTTTAATTCATTATCCCAGTGCCTTGAGCTTAGTCAAAGGGCCAGATGTAGCTTAAAGAATGCTGGAAAATGTAGTCTGTAGTTAAGTAGTCAGTGTTCCAGGAACAAGGGAAAGTTGGATATGGAGAGCACAATTGGCAGTCTACAGCATAGTTTATCCTAATGACTACCGAGAGTTATTGAAGAATCTGAAACATGAAAATGTCATAACTATATCTGAAACTCAGAGTGTTCTTTTTTCTTAGAAAAAGTGTTTTTGTAGAAATAAAAAGAATCATTCTGCAGTATAAAGAGATAAGAGAAACCAGCTAGCAAAATGACCAAGGTGCTGATAGAATTCTAACCAAGGTGGCAAGATGGTGGCCCTGGAGTTGAGATTAAGTTCATTTAATAATAAAAAAAGTGATCATCTTTTGTATAACAAGATTAAGATTTACTCTTTCTATACATGTCTCCAACATTTAAATTTTCTTTACCAAATCAAACTCATTTGGCATTACTAGTGAGGGTTCCAGGCAAAGGCAACAACTTGTGTAAAGACCTAGATAAGAGACAGAGAGAATAGTTGATATCCAAGAACCAAAGATGGCCTGTGTAGGGAGGTATCGTTGAGAAAAGACACAGGAGTGGTAAGCAGGTTACATATTTTGCAGCCTCTTAGGCTATGCCAAAGCTTTGGGGTTTATCGGGTAATGCAGGAGCATTGCACAGGGATAAATAAGTAAGTTGCAGCATCAACATTTTTGTTATTGAGAGATCAGCTGCATGCAGAGTAGGAATCAAATTGGAGAAGAGAGGGGGCAAAACTGGAAGCAGGCAGCCTAGTTGGGAAGCCGCTATAGTAACCAGGGATGAGAGAGTGATGACTGAAATTAGAGTGTGTATGATAAAATTC
Organism: Myotis lucifugus; assembly: GCF_000147115.1. NCBI lineage: Eukaryota > Metazoa > Chordata > Mammalia > Chiroptera > Vespertilionidae > Myotis > Myotis lucifugus. Next base: position 59,599 of record NW_005871132.1, read on the forward strand.
CCTCCCAAACCTGAAAGATGGGCAGAAATATAAGCCCTGTACCCTATACCAAATTTACAGTCCAGGTAGGAAGGCAGACAAAAGTTTACTGGAGAAAGCGGATGCCTCACACTGACTCAGGAGGCAACAGAAGGATGATTATCAGAATACTTCACAAAGGGAGTAGTTAGGAAGGGGTGAGCCCAGAGTACTGTTTTTAAGACAAGACTCTGAAGGGCCATCCATCAAAAGTAGCTCAGCCTTTCACCCCCACTGCTAACAGGTGATGAAACCTGATCCATAAAACATTCTGAGGGTGTCAGTGAATTGAAGCATTGGAGGGTTTTACTCACCCTGAATAAGAAATCACTTCCAGTGCTTGAATTTTAATAGATTTTCTTCTCCCACTTGATACACACACACACACAGACACACACACACACACACACACACACACGAAGTTTATAGTTGTATTAACTATGGGAAAGGTAGCAAAAGACCACTCAAATTATTTTTACTGCTATTATGACTGCTTTAGTCATTCAATCATTCATTTATTTATAAATTTATTTATTTTTGGTATTCATAAAGCTCAGTTAGGAGTTTTAGTGAAACAAAAGCAGTAGGTGTTACAGGATCTGTTTTCAATAACCACTGAGATTACAATCCCCAAATCTCAAAGGACCTTAGAGGTTATCACATCGAACTCTTTAAATCATTTATGATATCTCTTCACAACATTTAGTTATGTTGATGAACAGCCTCTGGACAATGCCTGTGTTGCTGGATTTCTACCACCAGGTAGCTTATTAGTAATGTTTATTTCTTGAACAAAAATCAACTTACTGAATTTTATTTGTAGACTAATTTTTGTCGTTTAGGATTTTTTTTTAAAATCAGTTTCTCTTTCATACTATAGCACTTCAAAAACTTGAAGACTTTCTCATTCCCCTGCCCATTCTAATATCTAGCTTAACTAAGCAATAGTTATTTTAGTATTTCCTCATTATGAGTTTCAGACATCCTACTACCTTATTTACTTTTATCCAATAATTGTTAGTGTTTTTTTTAATTATATAAAGAGAACTGAATATCATACTTCAGGTGTGGTCAGAGTAGCTGAAATAGAGTTATTATTTTGCCTCCATTGCTCAAGAAATTATACTTCAAGGACTTCCTCTTGGGACAGTATGGCAAAGCAGACACTTTGAAAGCCTTATCTACAATACCATTATATTCCAGATAAATTACAGGGTACCTTTTAAAAGTGTGAGCTAACTGTCTAGTTGGAAGTATAAAAAATTATCAAAATAAACCAAAATAGATAAAAAGATTCTGAAATATATAATAAATTTATAAAATAGGGAAGTGATAAAATGTAGATATTAAATAAAGGCAAAAGGTATCCCTATGCAAAGACTAAGTAATAGACAAAACTTTGTCAGAACTGATGGGGGAAAATAGACATACAAGTATTAAAATTATAAAAACAAAGTATGTGGACACTTTTATTCTAGTAACTTTGAAAATTTAAGAAAATGGGACATATTCTATACAAAAACAATATATAAAGACTGTTTCAAGAATAACTAGAGAGTTTGAATAGTCTTATAATCAATTATTAAAATACAGAGTGAACAATTAAAAATCTTCCTAAAAGGTAAAGAAAGAGGTCATTCTAACCTTATCATTTTTTCCTAGTGAATAGAAAAAAGAGCAAACTTGCCTGATTTAATGAAGCTAGGATATTATTGATAACAAAACCAAACAAGGATCATACTAGAAAGTATAATATACACCAATTTCAATTACCAACTTAGATGTAAAATCCTAAATATAATACTAATAAAAAAGTCAGAAGTGTGTGAAAAAAGATAATACACCATATCCTAGTTAATTTTTATCTCAGGCACCAAAGGGTAATTCATTATTAGAAAATTTGTAAATATATAATTAACTCCTTTCACAGATAAAAGAACAACAAATATATAATTATCTCAATAAACATAGAAAAAGCATTAGGATGAAATGAAATATCCCATAACTAAAAATTTTAGCAAGTTAGGACTAAAAAGTTACTTCTGAAACTTGTTCAATGATATCTAAAAGAGAAAAATGTCCAGTGGGCAGTTAGAGATGAAGAACTGAAGCTTATGAAAGCAAATAAAGCTGGAGATATTGACGTGCCATCTGCACAGAAGAGTTTTTTGACTCTATAAGAATAAATGTACTTACTCCATCATAAGCCCAACTTCAACTGATCTCAACATCAATTAAAATCTGTCAATGTTATCCATACCTGGTATTTTTAAGACTTTCATCCCTCCAGGATGTTTATTCTAAATTTCTCTGACTTTTAGAAAACAAAGCCAGCTGGGTAAAAAAGTTGAATGGATTAAAAAGTACAAATTGGCAGTTACAAAGTAGTCATGGGGATGTAAAGTACAACATATGGCCCAGCTGGCATGACTTAGTGGTTGAGGGTTGACCTATGAACCAGGAGTTCATGGTTATATTCCCTTTCAGGGCATATGCCCAGATTGTGAGCTCAAACCATGTGTGAGGAGTGCAGGAGGCAGCTGATCAATGATTCTCTTTCTCCCTCTCCCTTCTCTGAAATCAATAAAAATATATAAAAAATAAAGTACAACATATAGAATATACTCAATTATACTGTAACTAGTGGCCCAGTGCATGAAATTCATACACTGGGGCAGGGATTCCCTCAGCTCATCCTGCACCCTCTCCAATCAGGGACCCCACAGGGATTGGGCCTAAACCGGCAGTAGGACATCCCTCGTGCAATTTGGGACTGCTGGCTCCTAACCACTCCCCTGCCTGCTGCCTGATTGCCCCAACCTCTCTTCCTGGCTACCTGATCACCCCCAACTGCCTCTGCCTGCCTGCCTGATCACCCCTAACTGCTCTCCCCTGGCGGCCTGATCTCACCCCCAACTGCCTCTGCCTGCTTAACCCGCCCCCCCCCCCCCACAAATGCCCTTCCCTGCCAGCCTGATCTCGCCCAGGCTTTGTCTCTTTTTGTTTTTCTCAGCATTCCTCCAGGCCTCCCTGCCTCCCTGTGTCCCTCTGCCTCTTTCCAGGCTAGGAGGGGGCGGAACCAGTGGGGGGTGCTCCACCCTCTGCCGGCCCTCCCTTCCATCCAGGCCTCTTCAGGCCCAGTCTGTTGTGTTTCCTCATCTGAGAGAGGCTTCGAGAGTGAGAGTGAGCTGGGAGAAAGGGAAAGAAAGGGAGAAAAGGCTGTGAGCTGGTGGGCGCTGTGTGTGGTCTGTGCATGTGAGCAGTTTTGAGTGAGTGTGAATGCCGCCCCGCCTCCCCCATCCCCATCTCCTCTGCCACAAGTCCCCACCCATCATAGCCTGCTGCATGCACAGCCTGGGCATTAGGTCTAGTCTCTGGTTGTTGTGGATGTGATGGACCCAGGGTTTTTATATATTAGGATAACTATGCATGGTTCCAGGAGGATCACTTTGTAAGTTATAGAAATATCTAACCATTATGCTGTTCACCTGAAACTAATGTAAAATTGGATGTCAACTGTAATTGAAAAATAAAAAATAGATAAATTAAAGTTAAATTTTATTTGCTGTTGGGGAAAAAAACAAAACAAAACAGGGAAAGACATACCTTGATGGCAACTCCTGACCTCACTGCCACAAACCTCCCCTGAGACCAAGGAGTACAGAGCCTGGCTACTTGCTTGAAACAAGAAATGGAATGGTGAGAACATACTGGGAGAAGAAAATTATATCTCAGAAAATTGGCTACATTTAGAATTGGAGTTAGGCATTTTAGGCAATGAGGAAAAATTAAAAAGTTGTCTGTTTGATTTTTTAACAAAGTGATATTATTGAAGTGAGATCTTAGGAAAATCCACTTAAAGGTTGGAGCAGGTAGAGACCAGAGGTGAGGAAATTAGTTTATAATAAAAAATGAGTGAGAAGGAATGGAATGCAAATAAGATTTTCCCAAAATTTTAAACCTATTTTTGTCTCCAGTCATTCACATTTTTTGCAGCTTTTATCAGATTATTAAAAATAATGGATGAGCCCCGGCCAATGTGGCTTAATTGGTTGGGTATTGGCCAGGGCACTGAAAGGTTGCCAGTTCCATTCCCAGTCAAGGCATATGCCCTGTAGGGCCCATGCAGAACGTAGCCAATCAATCAATGATTTCTCACATCAACATTTCTCGTTTCTCTTCTTCTTTCTAAAAATCAATAAACTATTAAAAAATAAATAAAAGTAAAATTAATGGATAAGCCCTGGCCTGTATGTTCAATGGTTAGAGCTTTGGCTTGCACACCAAAGGGTCTCGGGTTCAATTTCCGGTCAAAGGCATGTACCTGGGTTGCAGATTCAATCCTGGCCCTGGTTAGGCACATACTCGAGGCAACCAATGGATGTCTATCTCACATCAATCTCTCTCTCTGTCTCTCTCTCTCTCTCTCTCTCTCTCTCCCTTCCACTTTCTCAAACTCAACGGAAAAAATATCCCTCAGGTGAGAATTAGCAAAAACAAACAAATAAACAAACAAACAAATGGATGAAGTCAGTTTATCCCAATTCACTGGCCAGCCTGACTACCCATGGGATGTCCAGATTAGACATTATTTGTGGGGTGTCTGAGGGTAATTCCAGATGAGATTATGATTTGAATCAGTAAGGTAGTTTATCCTCCCCAATTTGGATTGGTACCATCCAAGCCATTGAAGGCCTGATTAGAACAAAAGACAGAGGAAGACTGAGCTGGGACATCTCATCTCATCTTCTCCTGCCCTTGCATGAGGATTTTTAAAAAAATATATTTTATTGATTTTTTACAGAGAGAAAGGGAGAGGGATAGAGAGTTAGAAACATCAATGAGAGAGAAACATCAATCAGCTGCCTCCTGCACACCCCCTACTGGGGATGTGCCCGCAACCAAGGTACATGCCCTTGACAGGAATCGAACCTGGGACCCTTCAGTCCGCAGGCGGATGCTCCATCCACTGAGTCAAACCAGTTAGGGCCTTGCATGAGGATTTAAATCACTGATTGGCTCCACTGGCTTTTAGGATTTAGAACTGAATTATACCACTGATTTTCCTGGGTCTCCAGCTTGCAAATAGCAGATCATAAGGCTTCATAATTGCATGAGCTAATTCTCAATGATAAATAAATACAGACAGAAATAGATAATAGATAGATAGATAGAATATATATATATATATATAGCAGATAGGTAAGTCAATATTGGTTCTGTTTCTCTGGAGAACCTGACTAGATACACTAGCCAATACTATGGAAATGCAGTTATGCAGTTAATGAGGAAGGCATAGGCATTGCTTGTAGTGGGGATGTGAGAGTTACAGGGCAGCAATGAGAAAACAATTTACAAGAAAATTCTACAAATCAAAATTGGGTGATACATCTAGAATGTCAAACCTTAGTGTCTGCTTTAAAAAATATTTTTCACTTTTCTGTAAAGTTTTCCATACACTAACTTCATATATAAGAAACCTTACCTTTTCATAGTTATTTTTATGTCAGCTTAAATGGTTGGTCTTATTGTGGGAAACAAAGTGAGAAAAAGAGAATAAAAAATATACTTGTAAAACTGCCTATGCTGATTAATGTATTTCATGTTTACGTATGATAGCCTTGGAATGAGGCCCCACATATACTAAAAGAAAACAAGCCATCATTCATATTTTCCCATCTCTGGTGGTATCTATCATCCAGAAATCTTTTCTTTCTATGTGCACTACATCCTTTTAGTCAACGAGTCCTTTCCTGTTGTCCCCATGTTTCCCTGATTTGTCCAGGTGTTTCATTTCATAATTCACATCTGTATTTCTGCAACCATTTCCTGGTTTGTTCTCTGGAGGATCTAACTCCATCTCCCACGGATGACAGATGGCCAGCTGGAATACATTGTTCAACTTGCTTTTCCAAAAACCAAACTACATGCCTTCCTGTGAACTCGAAGCCAATGCTTTCTAGTAAATATCTCCTTATCTATCCAGAATCATCCCTGTCTTATTCTTCAAACAGTACTTCCATTTCAGGAAATAAAATCCAATCTGCTTGATGCTCTTGACTTACCCACTCACACATCTGTGCCTTCTTCCTTCTCAACAACCCCTCTTCCCCTTCTGCCAATATGTTTTCATTGTCCTCCAAAGCCCATCTCCGGGGACACTTTTGTGACACACTTTTGTGCCTCACTCTTACTTTCTACTAGTATGTGTGTTTAACCATACTACTGTTTGCAGTTTGCATTATGACTTATCTCTAGTTGCTTCATTCAGGTCTCCATGAATCTGTTTAAAAAGTCTTTTGTTAATATTTTTATTAATAGTTCCATTCAATAAAAAACTCAAAGCTGAGATGAATAGTTGTTATAATTGCTAGAAGACACATGATCAAATATAATTTCAACAGGATAAAAAAAGGGCAACGACTTTAAGAGATGAAATTAATGGAAACAGATGGAAGTATTGTATTTGGATCATAGTAGAAAGAGCACTGAGTTGTCACTGAACAGTGTGTAACCTTGGCAGGTCTATATGGGAGCTGAAACTCAACTTCCCATACCTGGAAAATAAAGAGTCTAGACCAGCGGTTCTCAACCTGTGGGTCGTGACTGTTTGGGGGTCGAACGACCCTTTCACAGGGATCGCCTAAGACCATCAGAAAACACATATGTAATTACATATTGTTTTTGTGATTAATCACTATGCTTTAATTATGTTCAATTTTTAACAATGAAAATACATCCTGCATATTAGATATTTACATTACGATTCATAACAGTAGCAAAATTACAGTTATGAAGTAGCAAGAAAATAATTTTATGGTTGGGGGTCACCACAACATGAGGAACTGTATTAAAGGGTCATGGCATTAGGAAGGTTGAGAACCACTGATCTAGACCAAGTGGTTCCTAGTATTCTTTTCAAGTCTAATTTATGTAAAAGGTGGTAGATATGTCTTTGGCAATGTTTTCCATAGGAAAATTAAAAGGCCTTAAATAAGAATCAACCTTCTTTTTCTCTTTAGTTTCCATTGCCCTAGGAGCTGTATGGGTGAAGACATTGCTTTGGCATATGTCTGAGATTTTGCTGCCGGTGGATTCCTCTAAGATTTTTATGGTTTCCCATCTTATGTTTAGGTCCTTTTATCTATTTTGAGTTTATTTTTGTGTATGGTGTAAGTTGGTGGTCTATTTTCATTTTTTTGCATGTATCTGTCCAATTTTCCCAACACCATTTATTGAAAAGACTGTCTTGACTCCATTGTATGCTCTTGCCTCCTTTGTCAAATATTAATTGAGCATAATGGTTTGGGTTGCTTTCTGGGTTCTCTATTCTATTCCATTGGTCTATATGTCTGTTCTTATGCCAGTACCAGGCAGTTTTGAGAACAGTGGCTTTTTAATAGAGCTTGATATCTGGCATTAAGATCCCTTCTACTTTGTTTTTCTTTCTCAGGACTGCTGCAGCTATTCAGGGACTTTTGATTCAAGATTAATTTTTGGAGAGTTTGTTCTAGGTCTTTGAAATATGCCATTAGTATTTTAATGGGGAGTGCATTGAATCTATAGATTTCTTTGGGTAGTATGGACATTTTAATGATGCTGATTCTACCAATCCATGAACACGGTATGTTCTTCCATCTGTTTATGTCTTCCTCTATCTCTTTATTTTATTTTTTCTTTATTGATTAAGGTATTTCATATGTGTCGTTATTCCCCTATTGCCCCCCCCTCCCCACACACACACTCATGCCCTCATCCCGCTGGTGTCCGTGTCTATTGGTCAGGCTTATATGCCTGCATACAAGTCCTTTGGTTGATCTCTCCCCCTTACCCTCACCCTCCCCTACCTTCCCTCTGAGGTTTGACAATCTGATCAATGCTTCTCTGTCTCTGGATCTGTTTTCATTCATTTATGTTGTTCATTATATTCCACAAATGAGTGAGATCATGTGTTATTTATCTTTCTCTGACTGGCTTACTTCGCTTAGCATAATGCTCTCCAGTTCCATCCATGCTGTTGCAAATGGTAAGAATTCCTTCTTTTTCACAGCAGCAAAGTATTCCATTGTGTAGATGTACCAAAGTTTTTTTAATCCACTCATCTGCTGATGGACACTTAGGCTGTTTCCAAATCTTAGCTATGGTAAATTGTGCTGCTATGAACATAGGGATAAATATATCCTTTCTGATTGGTGTTTCTAATTTCTTGGAATATATTTCTTCCTCTATATCTTTTTTTCAGTGTCCTGTAGTTTTCTGAGTACAGGTCTTTTACCTCCTTAGTTAAGTTATTCCTAGCTATCCTAAATTTTTTGGTGGAATGGTAAATGGGTTTTTTTTTAATCTTTCTGTAAGTTCACTATTGGTGTATAAAAATGCCATAGATTTCTGGGCCTTAATTTGGTATCCTGCTACATTGATGAATTCATTTATTAAGTCTAATAATTTTTGATGGGGTCTTTAGGGTTTTCTATGTACAGAATATGTCATCTGTGAATAATGACAGTTTTGGGTCTTCCAATTTGGATACATTTTATTTCTTCTTCTTGTCCAATTGCTATGACCTGCACTTCCAGTACTATGTCGCACAGGAGTGGTGAAAGTGGGCATCCCTGTCTTGTTTCTGGTCTTAGGGAAATGGTTTTAGTGTTTGCCCATTGAGTATGAGGTTGGCTGTAGGTTTGTCATATATGGCTTTTATTATGTTGAGGTATGATTCCTCTATTACCACTTTGCTGAGGGTTTTTATCAAGAAAGGGTGTTGGATTTTGTCAATTGATTTTTCTGCATCAATTGATATGACTATGTGATTTTTATCTTTCAATTTGTTTATGTGATGTATCACGTTTATTGATTTGCAGATATTGTACCATCCTTGCATCCCCGGGATAAATCCTACTTGGTCATGAGGTACGATCTTTCTGATGTAATGCTGGTTGTGATTTGCTAGAATTTTATTGAGGATTTTGGCATCTATGTTCATGAGGGATGTTGTCCTGTAATTCTCCTTCTTTGTGGTTGTCTTTATATGGTTTTGGAATTAGGGTAATGCTGACTTCATAGGATGAGCTTGGAAGTGTTCCTTCCTCTTGAATTTTTTGGAATAGTTTGAGGAGGATAGATTTTAGTTCTTCTTTGAATGTTTGGTAAAACTCCCCTGTGAAGCCGTCTGGCCCCAGGTTTTTGTTTGCTGGAAGCTTTTTGATGACTGCTTTAATTTCCTCCAGAGTTATTGGCCTATTGAGATTTTTAGATTCTTCCTGATTGAGTTTTTGGAAGGTTGTATTTTTCTAGGAATATGTCCATTTTCTCTAGTTCAAAATAAAGAGCTTCTGCATAGCAAAAGAAACCATCAACAAAACAACAAGAAAGCCACTGCATGGGAGAACATATTTGCCAATGTTATCTCTGATAAGGGTTCAATTTCCAACATTTCCAGGAACTCATACAACTTAACAAAAGGAAGATTAAATGACCCAAACAAAAAATGGGCAACAGACCTAAGTAGATACTTTTTGAAAGAAGACATACAGAAGGCCAAGAGACATATGAAAACATGCTCAAAGTCACTAATCATCAGAGAGATGCAAATCAAAACAACAGTGAGGTACCATCTCACACCTGTCAGAATGGCTATCATCAACAAATGACAAGTGCTGGAGAGGATGCAGAGAAAAAGGAACCCTTGTGCACTGCTGGTGGGAATGCAGACTGGTGCAGCCACTGTGGAGAACAGTATGGAGTTTCCTCAAAAAATTAAACATGGAACTCCCATTTGACCCAGTGATACCACTGCTAGGAATATATCCCAAGAAATTAGAAACACCAATCAGAAAGTATATATGCATCCCTATGTTCATGGCAGCACAATTTACAATAGCTAAGATTTGGAAACAGCCTAAGTGTCCATCAGCAGATGAGTGGATTAAAAAAACTTTGGTACATCTACACAATGGAATACTTTGCTGCTGTGAAAAAGAAGGAATTCTTACCATTTGCAACAGCATGGATGGAACTGGAGAGCATTATGCTAAGCGAAGTAAGCCAGTCAGAGAAAGATAAATATCACATGATCTCACTCATTTGTGGAATATAATGAACAACATAAATGAATGAAAACAGATCCAGAGACAGAGAAGCATTGATCAGATCGTCAAACCTCAGAGGGAAGATAGGGGAGGGTGAGGGTAAGGGGGAGAGATCAACCAAAGGACTTGTATGCATGCATATAAGCCTAACCAATGGACACAGACACCAGGGGAGTGAGGGCATGAGCAGCGGAGGGGGCGGGGGGGCAATTGGGAGGATAAAGACACATATATAATACCTTAATCAATAAAGAAAATTTTTTAAAAAGCTCTTGCTGGTGCAAAAACAAACAAAAACAACACAAACACAATCAACCTTCTAATCCTCAGGATTGTGAATACATTACATACATAGCAAAAGGTACTTTGAAACTGGAATTAATGTTACTAACATATAGACCTTAAAATAGGGGAACTATTCTGAATTATCCAGTTGGACCTAGTATAGTCACAAGAACCTTTAAAAACAGGAAAGGAAGTCAGAGAGATTGGAAGCATGAGAAGGATTCTACCCACTATTGCTAGTTTGAGTATGAAGAAGGAGGCCATAGGAAAGCATAGAAGGAAATGAAACCTTCCACAACCAGTGTCCTTGGAAGATGCCCATGAGCCCCACATGAGAACCACAGCCCAGCAGTTTCCTTGATTATCATCTGGTAAGAATCTGAGCAAATGATCCAGCCATGCTGTGCTGAAATTCTTACCTACAGAACTGTGAGGGAATACATTTGTGTTGCTTTACAGTACTAAGTGTGTTGCAGCAGCAATGGGAAAATAATGCACTCTAAAAACAGGAAGATACACTTCTTATTTTTCTATACCATATTGTAACCAACATAGAGTAATCTTGAAATGCCCAGAGGGCAGCAGGATATAAAAACACTGGAGCCCATAAGACTGTCATCTAGACAAAAGCAACCTTTGCTTCTACAAAAACGAATGTGCTTACTAAAATGTTTGAGTAAAGTTGGGAGAATAGAAGCACTTATGACTAAGTCTTTATGTGTGTCCACATTTCAGCTATGGAAAAATAAAGGAGATAGATTAAGAAAAAGGAGAAGAAATGGTCAGATACTAGGTTGAAAACAGAAAGGTATATAAATCAAAGGCACACATTTTTAGAAAGAAGAGGAGGCCAACCAAATGGTTTCCATCATTTCAGTGAGGCAGGAACCTGAATCAGTTAAAATTGGTACTTACTGGAATATTGAGGATAAAGCTCTGCAGTAGCCTTTGAGTGAAGGTTCTAGACATCTGATAGAGCTAAAGTAAGGGTGCCTCATTGGTGGCAGCAGGGTCAGAATGACTTTGCGGTGAGCCAGGAGCACAGAGGTATTCACATTTCATTCCAGGACTCACTGGGATCCAGACCCAGGGGAGCCACCGTGACAGGTGATTGTGTTTCACGTTTGGGCATGGGCACGCTGCGCACAGCAGAAGGTCAGTGAAGGAACAGTCAACAAGAACAGAGACTAGAACATAGACTAGATTCTGGAAAGCTCTATCACAACAAAGAGCGGGCTGTATGACCGGTTGAAGTAATTGAGACCCTTAAAGAAAGGGTGGAAAGGGTTGGGGGTGCTGGAGCATGAAAGAGGTAACTTGCAGCCTGCGTGGTGACAGCAGCCATGTTCCACACAGATCATCACAGTCCATCCTCTCAACCTTGAAGCGGGTACTCTTTACTTTTTAAAAGTTTATTTTCCAATTGCAGTTTACATTCCATATGATTTTGCATTAGTTTCAGGTGCATAGCAGAGCGGTTATGTTCATCATCCATTTACAGAAATAGAAAGTCCAACGTTTATGTGGCTCATCCATGAGCACATAGTCACAGGTCAGAGGCAGACCTTGGGTTGGAAACCTTGGCACCTGCCTACATGCTGCCACAGGTGAACAGTGGAGAAAGCAGGGCAGCAGGGACTAGAACCTCTGATCCCAGCATCGCACCACCTTCCAAAACCACATTCTGAGTTACATCCAAGTTCCTTTGTGAACATTTTATATGCTTTGTGCATTTTACCCTCATGGCAAACCCTTTTGGGGGTGGAGATTTTTATTTTCATTATACAGATAAGGAAACTGAGGCTTAGAGAATGTAAGACACCAAACCACCGTAATACAGCTAGTCAAAGAGATAGCACTCTGAGACTAGCTTTAACCCTACCACCAACATTATTTTTCACTAAATACCTGATACCTACATTTTTTTTATTTCAGTTTCTCTTCCTGTCCTGGTTCATAGATATCAAATCCCAGCAACATTGTGTCTACTTCCCACTGTGCCCAGTCAGAGGCAAGACAGTGACATAGCCATCCCTGTAGCCCCTGAGCTCAAAAGCTACCACGCCCTCTGAGACATCATCTTCTCCTCTGGAGTGAGCAGTGGGATTGGCTAGGTCCTTCCTCCCACTATTTCAAATCATATGGGACAGGGGCAGTACAGTGGGGGTACTTTCAGATGACTGACAGCTCGTGTACAAAAGCTGACTAAGTAGATTTCTGTGTGAAATGGAAGAACACCCTGGAGAACGTGAAGCAGTTAGGGAAAGAAGAAATAATGGGTCTCAAAGAGGAGAGGGGGAAAATGGAAAAGAGGAAAATGGGGTAGAAGAATGAAGAGAAAACAAAACAAAACATAAAAACAGCGGGGGAAAAATAAATGCATGGCACAAAGAAATAGGTTCTATGAGAACAATTAAATCATCAGCAACAGCATAGTCTCTTAGAATGCAGACTAAAGGAGAAAAATATGTGCCATCCCCCTCTTCCCTCCTGTCACTTATCACAGGATTTATTAGGAAAAAAAATGCAACTAAAATAAACAAACAAACAAAACTAAGTTTTGCTTTACCTACCAGAACTTAGAATATTTCTTTAGTGCCACATTTTCACAAAATAGGGATATAGCTATGTAAGTGTACATATTGACTCTATATTTTCTTATTTCCAGATCTAACCCACTCTCCCTTCAAGAGCCAGAAGAAATGAGAATATGGGAGGAGGAGACCTATTGAAGGTTAGTTGGTATTATTTATCACTATATTAATGAAGCCAAGAGATGTCAAAACACAGCCTGGGGAATAAAATGCTTCAATAACAGCCAGGACAATACTGACCATTTCTAGCCCTTAAAAAGTACAATGAATCAGAGACAACATCTAATGTCCCATTGGGTTTTTGTAACTTTAATTTAGGTAATGAGCAAGTAATTCTATGCATTCCTCTTTGCATAAAGGCAGTGAAATGATTCAAAATAGATGTCATTCTTCCCCCCAATACAGTTGAAGAGAATTTGTTTTTCCTGACTTTTCAGGGCTCCCTTTGAAAACAGAATTTTGCACTTTCTGTGATAAGAGGCTCAATTGTGAGATGGAGGCTCCCTCTACTGGAAATATGGTTAGTTGCAGGTGTGAGTTCTAACCTGCTTTGATTGCTAATTCCTTGTGACTAGTGTATGATTAAGACTAATGAAGTGAGCACCTACGATAATGTCTAATTAACATACACACACACCATTATTCTCCAAAATTCTAGAATGTGACAATCTATTATAAATAATTTAGCATTATTTAATCTCTGTCTTCGTTGTGCTTGCTCACTCTAGATGTCTAGTATTCTTTTTTTTTTCTTATTTCTGTAACTAGACTGTAACATTTAAGGGTTCAGTTTTCATGTCATGCTGACCCAAGTTCAAATTACAATTTTCTACGTATTTTTTTGAAAGTGTGGTTTCTTTTCACCAACTACTTGTATTACCTTGGAAACCAGCTTTAGTTTCTTGATGCTGGGAAATAAAGAAAATAATAGACTTTCTTCGGTTTGTTAAAATTAAAAGTAAAACATATAGTAATATATACATACTTTTTTTTTTCTGCACAGTAGGCCTGATCATCTAGTTAATAAATGTTAATTTCAGGTTCATTTACTGACCTCTTGTGGCGAGGTCAATAGATTTAACTAGAAACATGTTACGCATAGTAAATAAAACAGTAAGATTAGAATTTATCTGATTAGTTAATGAGTGTGGAACTCTTAAGAATGGGATCAGTGTCCTTATGACATAACTAGGCAGAGGACCTGAACAGACACTTCTCCAGAGAGGACATACAGATGGCCAATAGACGTATGAAAAGATGCTCACTGTCACTAATCATCAGAGAAGATGTAAATTAAAACCACAATAAGATATCACCTCACACCTTTCAGAATGGCTGTCATCAATAAATCAACAAACAACAAGTCTTGGCAAGGATATGGAGAAAAAGGGAACCCTTGTGCACTGCTGGTGGGAATGCAGATTGGTGTAGGCACTGTGGAAAACAATATGGCGTTTCCTCAAAAAATTAAAAATGGAACTGCCTATGGGCTGGTGATTCCACTTCTGGGAATATATCCAAAGAAACCGAAAACACTGACTTGAAAGAATAGATGCACCCCTATGTTCATTGCTGCATTGTTTATAATAGTAAAGATATGGAAGCAGCCCAAGTACCCATCAGTATATGAGTGGATAAAAAAAGCTGTGGCACTTATATACAGTGGAATGTTACTCAGCCATAAAAAAGAATGGCATCTTAGACCATTTGCAACAGCATAAGTGGACCTACAGGGTGTTATGCAAAGTGAAATAAGTCAGACCTAGAAAGACACTACCATATGATTTAAGTTCCATGTGGAATCTAAAGAACAAAATAAACGGACAAAACTAAACAGAAACAGACTAATAGATACAGAGAACAGACTGAGGGTTGAGAGAAGGGAGAGAGGTTGGGGCACTGGGAGAAAAGGTGAAGGGATTAAGAAGTACAAACTGGTAGTTACAAAATAGTCAGGGGGATGTAAAGCACAGCATGGGAAATGAAGTGAATAACATTATAATAACTATGTATGGTACTAAGTGGGTACTGAAAATAGTAGGGGGAACACTTTGAAAAGTATATAGTGATCTAACCACTATGCTATACACCCGAAACTAATACAAAATAATATTAAATGTAAACTGTAATTGAAAAATAACATTTAAATTTTAAAAAGGTATCCCAGAGAGTTCTCCGGCCCCTTTCCACATGGGAGGCCGTAGCAAGGAAACAGCCTTATGAATCAGGAAGTGAGCCCTCACAGACACTGAATTGGCTGGCTCCTTGAACTTGGACTTCCCAGCCTCCTGGACTGTGAAAAATAAATGTTTGCTGCTCCAGCCACCCAGACTCTGATATTTTTTGTTATAGCATCCAGAATGGACTAAGAGTTTCTTCTCTCCTTAGAGCTTCAAATGTAATAAGATGAAGTATGGCTCTCCAGAAGAGGACAAAATATATAATAGTTACTAATTTAACAAATCCCAGTGCCACTTTTGTTTGATAGCTCATATCACTTGAGCTGAATTTTCTCCCTTGCTAACATAAATCCCTCTGGAAATTCCATCTTAAATGCTATCTTGCAGATGGGACTTTGAGTTTCACGTGGGCAGGAATGGTGTTAGTCTCCATCTCTGAGGCTTCCTTAGTACTTATTACAATGCCTAATCCACAGCAGGCACACACTCCATGTTTGTTAAATTCAATTGAACTAAACTGAGCATATTTCCTTAAACTATCTTTTTTTAATCCAGGTACAATTATGTGATTGTGTTAAAAGCAAGATTTTGAAATAAACCAGTAGAAGCCCCTAGGGCTTCCAGCTCATTTGAATCTATAAAAGTCACTAAGGTTTGGTTTAAAAATGATGTCTTGCGTGGTAGGGAGTGATGAAAAGAATATGCTATTGTGATGATTTCCTGTCATTCACTCCTTGATATCTTTCTCCTTGCAGCCCTTTGAGTTTTTACATTTGTTTCTCTTAGGCACATGTGAACAATTGAGCCAGATATCCGCTGCCACATTTAGAATTTCAGCAAAGACGTGCTTTATATATGGTCCCGATGAAGAGGAGACATTCGAGCTCACAGCCATTCTTGATGCCCATCTAAGTGTTCATTGAGCTATTCATTCTCCAGATTGACTATGTGTCTGTTCTGATGTATCTCCTTAGTCACCTTGCTTGGCCGTAAACTACTCTATTTCTGAAATTTTATCACTGCACAGAAATCACAAAGCATCTTTTTTATCTCCTCCTTACCTTAACAAGGATAAGATTTGGAACCAGGGAATCAGGGAAGAGGCCAGGCTCCCCACAGGGATATCTGCCATGAGATGTTGTGAATAAATTCAAATGTCTGGGCAGGATGAAGGGCATTGCTGACATGGCCTGGAGCCAGTCTAAGAGGCAGGGCAAGACCCAGGGTCAGTACTTCAAGAGGCAGGACGCAGAGCCCTCTACCTAGCACCGAGTTTAAACAGACCTAAGTAGGGCCACAGAGAACAGAATTAAGAGGATGGACAGCATCTCACATCCATTTCTGACTCACCCTGATATTCTATTGATCTTTCCACAGATGTGCTCTCTTTCCTTCTCTATTTTTGGCCTCCCAACTTTATACAATTTATTTATTTTATGCCTTCCTCTCTCCCCTTCCCTCACCTCTCATGTGTTTGTATCTGTGTGTCTCTGTGTCTCCATGTGCCTGAGTTTTGTGGGGGAAGCATTTATTCTCAACTTTCCCAATATAGTCTTCATCATGCAGCAATCATTGTTGAAAATGTCATGCCAATCTCTGCTTCAGGCTGACAGGGGTAGATGCTAGTACCTCCCTTGAGAGACATTCGAATGCCCAGGATAGCCAGGAATAAAAAATAACCAGAAGAATTTGTGGAGAACAACCTCTGTTAATTAGAAAAGAAAAGGTATGGACATACCAGAGAGGCACCATTATTGGTCGGTCCATTAACTGGGGAAAATCCCATTAGCATTATAGCTGACTAATGTGCAAAGGAAAATGGTAGAGTTGCACTGAGGAAAAAAAAAACACAACACAAAAAAACCAACATTCTCCCTGTATTTTCAAAGTCATTATAATTTATTCTCAGAATTACATGGTGCTTCTAGCCAAATACCTGCAATGGAACTCTTCAATTATCCAAATAATTCTGAGCATTGAAACTCATGTAGTTTACGTGGTCGATGATGGAGGTCGATATTAAAGGGGTTTTACCTCTAATCTACAGGGGAGTCCCTGTATCCCAGTGAGCATATCACACAAAAGCTTGAATTATAAATCTTGAGCTCATAAGAAAGCTGACGGGAAAAAGGCAATGTTTTGTCTTACACATGGTCTATAAAAACCAGATAATAAGACAATGTGATATGAAAAGGAAAAGGATCCTGAATTGAGGTCTGAGGCACTCGAACATCTAGAAGTTGGGAGGAGACAAAGGAGCCAGCAAAGGCAACTGAGGAGCAGACAGAAAAATGGAAACAAAATCTTGGGAACAGGGCACCAAGGAAGCCAAGTGAAGACAATGTTGCAAAAAGAGAGGCAAACAGCTGTGCTGGAAGTGCTGACAGGTGAAATAAAGCCAGGATTTGAAAAGTGTTTCTTGAATTTTGCAAGATGTTAGCCACTGGTGAATTTAGAAAGAACCACATCCATGCAATGTGGTGGGTATATGACAAGTTGGAGAGGGACAAAGAATGGGAGGGAGAAAAGAATTCATAATTCAAATTTAAACTAATAATAAAACAAAACTTTGCCAGTAGCTTAAGGAGAAAGCTGCATGGAAAAGCACTGTCCCTCCCCCCCCCCATAAAAAGAACATACCAATACCTCCAATACCTAATATAGGTTATAATGCCATGCAGATAAGCCAAATAAACTTACTGGAAATTCTAGGTGTCTACTTAAAAAATTTTGGTCTTAGCATGTGATCAAATGCTAAAAAGGAAAATATAATAGACTAGAGTCTTGATGCACGAAAATTTGTGCAAGAGTAGGCCTTCCTTCCCCCGGCTGCTGGTACCGGCTTCCCTCCAGCACGCAGGAACTGGGCTGGCTTCCCTCTGGCCACCCACAGGCACCTGGGACCCCAGCTAGCTTCCCTCCAGCCCTGGCTTCATCAGGAAGGACATCTGGAATGACATCCGGAAGACGTCTGGTCTAATTAGCATGTTACCCTTTTATTATTTTAGATATTAGGGAATATTTAGCAGCTACATGTCGGGACAGTTTTCTGAGCTTTTCAGAATATTTGTTTTTGAGCCTAGTCCCACCCTGAACAGTTTTCCAGCACCAGGTCAGTGTCTCCTTCAGTGGTTGTCAGTGTCTCCTTCAGTGGTTGTCAGTGTCTCCTTCAGTGGTCGTCAAATGTTATTCGAGTAGGTGAGAGTTGACCACACTGTCCCTTGGTTTAAGAAAAATAATAGCATGCAGTATGTGTGCATGTGCGTGTATGTAATTTTAAATTTAAATTCTTTATTGTATAAAGTATTACATGAGTCTCCTCCCCCTCCCCCATTTACCTCTCCCTGGCCACTCCCACCCCCCAATACATGCCCTCACCCCCCTGCTATCTCTGTCCATTGGTTATGCTCATATGTATGCATGCAAGTCCTTTGGTTGATCTCTTACCTCCTCACCCTCCACACATCTGGCATGTGTGTATTTTTTAATCATGTGCTGATATGTCAGCAAACACAAATTCAGAACCTGAAAACTGTAATCATAATGTAATAATTTTTACTTATAGAGTGTATTCATAGATGGACAAAAACCATTTTTTCAGTTTGTTCAATTTTTCTAAACTTGTGATTACCATCAATTTACTCAAAAGGACAAGGTCATGCTATTGCTTATAATGCTTATAATGTAGAACCAGAGTTAGTCACTGTTAATGTTTTTACATTATATTTGATGATATCTTCTACTTATATTTATCAGAGGATCAAATTGTTATTCAAAACATCCAATAGTTCTATAAATAACATTTCATAATGTAAAAATTATGGTATTATTATTCAACTTTGAGTGTTACTTAAATATAGTTCTAATGCCTAGAACTATATTTAAAATTAAACTTTTTTTAACCTCAAAAGTAATTATTTTTTATTGTAAGCAACTGGAAAGAGAATTGTTCCAGCACCTCCCTCCTTACCACTGAACATCTGCCTGTGCGTGAGAGGCCTCTAGATGTTCAATTATTTGATGTTCTCAGAAAACTGCAGATAGGTCACTATCTATATATATAAAAGCCTAAGTGACCATTACAACCGATGACCAGAATGACCAGTCAACCAGTCACTATGACATGCACTGACCACCAGGGGCAGATGCTCAATGCAGGAGCACCACTTAGCCAGGAGCTCCAAAGAAGGAGCGCCACTCAGCCAGAAGCTGGGCTCACAGCTGGCGAGTGCAGCTGTGGTGGTGGGAGCCTCTCCCGACTCCTTGGCAGCGCTAGCGAGTGGCAGCGGCAGGTACAGCAGGCCGGGATGAGCACAAGCGGTGCAGCTCAGGCTCCTCCCTGGCCGCCTGCCACTTGGTGCACTGTTACATCCCTTGAGGGATGTCCGACTGTCGGTTTAGGCCCTATCCCTGTAGGCTTCCAGGCCAGCCTCCAGGGATCAGGTCTAAGCTGGCAGTAGGACATCCCCTGAGGGGTCCTAGATTGTGAGAGGGCTTAGGCCAAGCTGAGAGACCCACTCCCCCCTTCCATGAATCCATGCACCGGGCCTCTAGTATAAAAGAAAAAAAAAACAGTAGGAATGGAGATGAAGAATAGGGAACACATGCTTCTTGGTTTTATCAATAAGATATCATTAAAAAGGCACATATGAAAATATATTAGAATAAAAAAAACATTAAAACTTAAAAAAAAGGTCAACATAAGGATCAGGTCAAGAATAGAAAAACTACCCAGGAATCATGCTTATGGATAATTCTGGTGAAGGAGGCAATAGTGATGATGGTGGAGATGCTACCACCAGGGATGACTATATAAATGATATAAGCTCAGCGTAAACACTTGTTTCCAAAACATTCTCCTAAAAATGACCAGTATACTGAGAGGCACCCTCTTTCACAGCCAATCCACAAACTCCAAGCAAAGGAGGCGGAGGAGGGAGCTGAAGCCCCTCCATGTGCTCTGCAGATGCACAGGCAAAAACATCTCTAAGCTGCTGACAAAGGACTATTGCTGCCACGACCCATAAAGAGGAAGGATTTACTTCTAGGTGACAAACACACGTCTTAAAAAAATATGCTTCAGACTTTGATCTCATACATTATTCTCTAGAAAGGCTGCCCTATATACCACCAAGGATGCACTGCACCTGCTCTTTCTTTACCGTGCAACCATGAAAATAAGTGACTGGCCCAAAAGTGAGCTGATAGGAGGTATATTTCCAGGGAGGAAAATAACAGGTCAAAACCTAGGACCAGTTCTGAGACAGAGTCAGTATCTATACCTGGAAAACAGTAGATTCAGAGTAGACACTGTCATTTTCCAAAGAAAATGAGAATAACAAATTATCTACAAAAATGCAATGAAGACATTTTTGTAACATTTGTACTGGAAACGGTAGAATTCAAATGCCCACTGGCAAAAATGTGGATATACAGATTGCAGAATATCCACTTTGTGATAAATATACATTGATGAGAAACAAATAAGTATGATGCTACATGAAAAAGGTACTATAAAACTTCATATATTTCATATTATTTTACAAAGCTTAAGGACAAGTAAAACAAACAAATTTATTATTTCAATATATTCATGCATACATACATGCATATGATATATGCATGTACACATATGTGTATAAATGTGCATATATATACTTATAGAATAAGTATTTTATCAAAAATCAAGTGAATAGTAAATATAAAATTTCAGAAAATGGTTGTCTCTGAGGAGAGGAAAGAGAATGAAATAGGAAGGCAGCATATTGATAGATGCAAATTTGGGCAATATCCCAGGCCTTGAGTTGATTATTCATTATAAAAATATTGCTTTGTAATTTAATAGTATATATATATATATATATATGAATAAACATAAATATGTATGTATCCATAAATTATTTAAGCAAAATAAAAGTAAAATCTCAGCATTAATAGTTGTTATTTCTCTAAAATATGAACACAAGGTATGTTAAAATACTGTAGGCACAATTCTCAGTAATGGAGGACTTACTGCAGTGGAAGCCATCAGAGAGCATCTTGCGTTTAGAAAGTAGCATTTGTGTCGCACTGTGCATTTTGCATCACCGGGCTGACACCTTTTCCTACACGTCTGCAGTACCCAACATGCAATACTTAGTACCACATAACCATACCAAAGAAACACACATTTCATTGATTCTCTGATGAAGGATCAGGCAATTTAGTAGTTGAAATAGAACACTCTTGCCAGTTTATTTTATAAACCATTTATGCTGCAATAGTACATCCTCCAGGGTAGAGGCATTCTACTGTTTTGAAGCTGTTTTCTAAAACACAGCATTCTGATTGCATATATTTCCCATTCTGACCAGCCATTTCCAATCTAGATATGCAATTCTGGAGCTGGAAGGTCTAGGTTGACAGTAGCCACATGTGCATGCCCCAGCCCAGGGGACACTAAACTTAGTACCTCATTTCTACCAAAGCTGAGTGAATGAGGAATGGCTACCCAGCCAAAGGCAGCCAGCCATCCTTAGACTGCCATGCAGCCTTCCAGGGGTGTGGCTTAAGAATGCTGCCTGCCCCACAGGGTTGTGCCTTATTGGAAAGGTAACTGGAGGCCCTGTTCAGATCCTTCATTGGGGTTTAAATTCAAAACCTAATATCAAAGGATTCATAGTATTTATATCCAGAAGATAGTAAACTCTAGCCGTAAGAGTGGAAAGAGTATGGGGTGTAGAGGACAGAGACCTCCTTCGCCAACAGACCCCAATCATCGCCCGCGGTGCTGGAAGGTTTCCCCAGGCCTGGGCAGCTGGCTGGGGGCATTATTTTTTCTCACATTGACTGTAGTCAGAAGCCAAATAAATGGGAGATTGAGGTGCACCATTTCACACAGGTCCCTTTGCTCTACAAGCACTTGATCCATTGATTCTGTAGAGTTTATGCGACATTGCTAAGCACCTGTTACATGTATGCCAGACACTGTCCTATGAAGTATATAAAACGTTAAAAGGTAAAAATAAAGGAAAATGTTATTGGTTGATAGAATCACATATTGTAAGAGTAGAGGCTACTAGCAAGATGTAAATTAGAAAAGAATAATATAAGCAATGACTTTAGAAATAAAGTTTTCCAGACCTTACTTTGATACTAATCTGTACTGAAAGGAACCTGGGCTCCATGTAAGGTAGCTGATTACACTTCTTGTGATAGGAGGAATCCAAATGTGCCTGGAATATCTGGTTGTCAGAAACCAAACACACACACACACACACACACACACACACACACACACCTTGATAACAGCAGGGATGATACTGAAAGAATAGGAGTTGGCTTCCAGGTGTCCTATTGTCTAATCAATGATTCCTTGAATACTTTTTGGACACACTGTAAGTATGAGCAGCTTGGGGTTTATAATGATGCTCAAAGAGAAAAGGCCATTTAAGTTATGAAAAAGCTACAATGCACAAAAGATGAAAACAAGATGCCATTATTTTATTAATGTGATACATATGTACACTTTTATTATAGAAAAAATTAAACACATAGCATTTGGTTTCTCAGAACTAAGCAGTTATAGCAGTGTAGGACATAGACCAATAATCCACTCAGGAGTTAAGATAGACAGGACTCTGCGGCTATGCTGCACTGCAGAGATTCAGCAACTGCTGATCCCACCACGTGGTGCCACCCAAATGTGAATCGTCTATGCTTCCCCCTCCCCGCCACTGACAGACACTCTCTCTGAAACCGTATGAATTGTGGCTCAGGTTCTGCTGAGAGGCCATGATAATGACCATGGCTTCTCCAGAGTTACCAACCTACTACATCGATTTCAGCCAAAAGATACACGATCCAAAAAAATCATTTCTCTTCCATGTAAAACCCTAACCCAGGAAGATCAGCTTCTCCTTGGGAGAGAGTGAGGCACCAGAGAAACTCTGTCAGGTGTCTAGCGCAGTAGCTTTAAAAAACTGGAGGGACCATTCCCTTTGAGAATAAACTGCACCTACCTTCTCTGTAAGCTGCACATTCCTACAGGCAGCCAGTGTGCTTTCACTTTCAGGAGGTTATGCATTCCTGAGGCTCATTTCTAGACAAGGATCTGTGGGCGTCCATTGTGCATGGTGTGCCTCATGGCCTTATTTTCTTTGGGTCAACATGAGTAATAAGGGTGAGGTTTAGGTTGAGTTTTCATCAGCGCTTGTTTGAATTATTAGAACAACCTCTTATTTGGTCTCTCTGTCTGTAGTGCCCCCCACCTCTGTCCTCTGCACTGCTACACTCTTGACAATGAAGATTTAATTATTTGACACATACACATACCCACCACTCCCTGCTGAAAGCTTTTCAAAAGTTCTTTATCACCATCAGGGAAAAAGTCAAAAACTCCTTTGAAAGTATCCAAGATTTGTGATGCTCTAGACCTCACCTACCTTTTGAGTCTCATCTTCACCCTCAGACCCCTGTCCTATGCACTTTGCTATGCAATCTTACACTCTGAGCCTTTGCACACGTGTTCCCTCTGTCTAGAATATCACCCTATGCCTTATTCTCAATAGTGATTAGTAATTTTTAAAAAGAATGTACTTTTTCTAGGATGCCCAGTGGGTTTCATTTCTTTCCGGGAGCCTTCTCTAGCCCTCCATTGTGTGTTAGATGCTCTCCTTCTTTGCTCTTCTATAAAGCTATGCAATCTCCTATTATAACATTTATCAAAATGCCCTATAACAAGCAGTCTCCCTCTCCAGGCTGTGAGGTTCTTAATAATATGGACGGGATTTTTGTTACTTTATCTACAGTGACGGCAAAAGTATGCTAGACATACTAAAAATGAAAAACTGTTTGTGGGCAACGTCTAAATGAAGAAAGTAGCTGTCAGGAACAATACAGTTTAGAGAAAAAGGAACTGAACAGGTTGTCTGAAGACTTTTTTGGGTCCGGGATTGGCTAATTCACTACAAACCCTTGCGAAAGTCATTTCCTTTCTGAGTTTTCTTTCCCTTTATGGAAAAATGAGGTAGTTGAATTGTATGCTCTTAGAGGCCCTTTGAACTCTAAATTCCAGTTTTTATGAAGTGTTCTGTTTAGTTTCTCCATCTCTCCAAGATGTACCTTATTTGTGTGTTACATGATTTAAAGAGAGAGGGGGAAGAAGAAAGTTTAAATTACATGTACTTAACCAGAACACACCCAGTAATGTCCTCTGGAAACACTGATAAAGTTACC
This sequence comes from Myotis lucifugus, assembly GCF_000147115.1. Classification (NCBI taxonomy): domain Eukaryota; kingdom Metazoa; phylum Chordata; class Mammalia; order Chiroptera; family Vespertilionidae; genus Myotis; species Myotis lucifugus. The sequence goes on from NW_005871132.1 coordinate 83,980, forward strand.
AGAGCTTTCTTTTCAGTTACTTTTTCCTGCTGTGAAAGAAAACTAAAAATAAATTTTCATTAAATTCTTCTCTGACTTTTTTGTTAAGTTTGAAGGAAGTTAGCAGAAGAGGGAAATGTAGCTAACCAGCTTATATTCCTCAATTCATCTTAAAACAATTATTTAGTTTCCAAAATTGGTATTTCTGGAAGAAAATAAAATAGAAAAAGGCATATTCCCAGCATAAAGCTTTGAAAGGAGCACAAGGACCTTATCAATTTGGCTAACTGTGGGTTCCCTGGTACCCGACACATTGGTTGCTCAGTAAATATTTATTAAATGACAAGTATCTCACCACCTTTCTTGTCAGATGTATCAAGGAGACCACAGTTCAGGTGAGATAAGTAGTGCAAAAGAATTTTTAAAATTTGATCTCCAATATTTCAAAATATATGTTTGGGAGGGTTTATAAAGGATTTGCTAAGTTTACCTGCTCCTGTTATGTTTCAGGATGTAAGTTTTAAAACAACCAAGAAAAAATATAATTGTTATTTTACCTATTTATTTATAAGTGATTAATATATTAACTATATTTGCTTTTAAACTGTTCATTAAAGCAATTCCCCTAAAAAATTACCTTAGAGCACTCTTTAAAACCTATTTCTGTATAAGATGCTATTATATCTTTCAGCAAGGTATTTAGTTGAAACTCCTGATTTATAAGAAGGATAAATTAAAGTATACATATTTTATTTATAAGCGTATTTTTCCTATTAAACATGTACATTCAAATTAACAACATAAGTAGTTATTTCAGACATACAGAGCACTGAATGTTTGGTTGCTTGATAAAATATCAGGATGAATGAGCCCTTGTCTCTGGCCTCAAATACATACAACTTAGAAAATAAATGAGAGAAACACAGGATATAATGTAGCATACATATGGCTGGCCAATGGTACCCCTACTTTGTATAGTAGGATGGATGAGGGGAGTACGAGATCTCTTTCTTGGCAAGGCATTCAAAGAAGTTATTGGAAAGAAGGAAGGGTGTGAACATGTCCTTGCAGGATGGGTATAGTTTCAGCAAGTGAAAGGGGAGGGGAAGGCATTTCTGGTAGAGAGAACTGCAGGGCAGAAGTCTTGAATCCAGCTAACACAGGTACATGAAGGACAAGCTCACATACAAGATCGTAGCATAGGAGCTTCAGAGGCAAAGACGAGAGCCAGACCCTAGGACACACTGAACGCCACCTTGGGAAGACACTTTCATTCTCTACTTGGTTAACATCCAGTGAGAGTGAACTATAGAACGCAGAGCTCAGAGTGGGCAATTGAGTTACAGTGCTGCCACTTAGCCCGGTTAGGGATCGGGACACAATTACAGTGGAGGTGGTGTGAATGGAAGAATGAGGAAAGGAAGAAAATTTGAGAACATTAATGTAGCATATAGAGCTTTTTGGATAATAGATGCAAGAAAGAAAGAGTAGTCAGCAATGAATCTGTTACTGAAAATACGATGACAGAAAAGACAAGTCAGGAGGGGAGTGAATTTACCAGGAACATGATAAAGCCATTTTGATTTCCAAAGTGCTGAATTTCAGGTAAAAAAAAAAAAGCAATCCCGTTGGAGGCTGCAAGTTTAGGTCTAGCTCAGGGCTGGTTACAGTAATTCAGAGATTTATGCTTGTTGTCACAGCTCAGGACCAATTACACGGTGCAACATAAGCAGTTGTCTTGCTAGGGAAACATCTCTGACTGGGGACCTATCCCCCCCTCACATCTACCACCACAATTCTCCCCTGGGTCACTAAATTAGTGGAAAACATTGCAAGCCCAAATTAATGCATGAATTAGGGTATACATGCAACATTTAAAAGATAAAATTATGACACATACCGGGTTTGAAGGCTTGACCCCAGTAGGGGCCATGAAAGAGGCAGCCAATGGATATTTCTCTCTCATTGATGTTTCTACCTCTCTGTCCCTCTCCCTTCCTCTCTCTCTCTAACATCAATTAAAAAAAAACATTTTTTAAAAAGCTATTGATTGATTACTTGATATGAGCACCTGAGACTCTGAATATCTGACCTCTGTTAATGACAGTCCTGTTACACCCAATTAGCTCATAAAGAAATGGCCCATGGTTCCCTTTCCAAAGAAGCCTAAGGCCCCAGGCTGCTGCCACTGTTATTGTACATTCTGAGTCCTCTTGGAAATAATGCTGCTTTTCTCTTCAGTGGAAGGGACTGAGTTGGTTGCTTGGGGTCCCTCAGGCTTCAGGGAGGACCCCCACCCTCCTTATACATAGTCAGTGAGTAAGGTATCCTTTCTGAAGAGTGGAAAGTATTTTCTTTCTTCCCATTCGGTCTGGGGATGTCAGGAGAATAAAAAATGCGTATTTCCAACTTTAGACTGAGAAGTACTAAATCAGTTTAATGTTGATTTCCTCCTAAAAAGCAGACAGATGAGTTAGAGAGACGAATGAAAAACAGTTATGAGTCATTCAGAGATTTTTATCATGGGCCTGCAACATACCTATTAAGAACTTAGACCTTTGTTGACTCCCTTTAGCTATCTGGCAAAAGTACAGTGAGAAGTGGTATTCCTTGAGGAGCTCAGCGTGTACCTTTCTTCTCTTCTTTGATAATTCCAGAGTACGATGGGAGGGGTCATAATATCTAAAGAAATGAGTGTGCCTTGGGAAATTGCTAAACTTTAGAATACACAAGAAAATACATCTTCACATATCAAAACAGATTCTCTCCTGTCTGCCATGACTCAAACTCAGAGAATTTCACGCTGTCACCACTTCTCTGGCCAGCTGAGGGCGCAATTGCTCTGCTTTTGCACAAACATCCCATTTGGAAAATAAATGACACCAAGTCATCTAGTCATCTGCAGAAAGCAGACACACAGAGGGGCTGGGAGGCGGGGGGAAATGGGCAGGGAAATATAAAAGCTGCAACACAGAGCAGCCCCAAACAGTTTTGAGAAGTATGAACAAAATAATATTTCATACATACTCATAAAACTCAACAGCTTTTGTGTGATGAAATGTATTAGGTTTACAGCAAATAGTGTGATTTTTTGGTTTTGTTAATGTGTGTGGGCAGGTTTAATAAACATTTATTTTCTGTAATTTTTAACACCTACCTAACGACCACATAGCCACATCAATTTAAAAAAATAAAAAATAAATTACTAGTAGAAGGCTGACTTTGCATTTCTCAGCTGAGTAAATACATTGATAGAAGATGTATTGGTTTGATAACTTCTCATCTTTATTTAGATTCAAAATAATATAAAGGAAAAATTCTAGTGTGTTCTGGGAGTACATATTTTCTCTCACTTTGGATGTATTCATAATTCATTAATATAAAGCTAAAATAGCAACTCCATATTTCACCAGATAATTGCATAATGTAAGCTGTCTAAAATATCTATTGGGTGTCTCCATTCCTGTAGGAGAGGTAAGGTTACTTGCAGGTGCCAATATTTGCCTAGTATATACATGGCCTCCACCATTCTCAGATCAGCTCCCAAAGACAATCTCAAGCAATCTGGGCCTGATAAAAAACCCCTCTGCTGCTGGACACTACAACTTTTTATAGAGTGCTGACACCTATGAATTTTTGTTTCAGTAAATTTTGAAAGCCCATGATATACCTGTTGAATCATGAAGTACACATATAACTGGGCCTTAGTTTTTCTTAGAAGAGTATTATCTGCTTGATTGACTTTGTAACCCTCTAGACAAGCCCTTTCACCAAGGTGGTCATAGACCCTAGGCCCCTCTTTCATTGAGGAAAGCAATACTGCCCAAGAAATCTCTGCAAGTCTCAATGTCCAGGAGGGGTAAAAGTCCATAAAGATACCAATTCATCAAAATTATAGACGAGAGGCCAGAAGTAAGACTATAGATAATTCAATTTATATTCTATTGCCAAACTAATCTTGTTGAAGCACAGATTGATTCATTTTACTTCCCATCCTGTTATGCACAGCATAAAACCCGTCCGCCTTGGCCTGATGTTGACAGCACTCCTTGAACTGGCACCAGCCAGCTCTTCCAACCTTCTTCTTACTGCCCCTGGAACTCCACTCCAACAGAACCAAAGGGTTTCCACATTCACATTCCTCCACCCTGACCCCTGACTCAGTCCCTTTCTCTAGAATTCAACTGGAGTGAAGAGTGACCATGTTTTGTAAAAGCTGTTTATCTTCCCCCCTGCACACACCTATATACACCCTTGCTGACCCAACCTAAAGCTTCTGCTGTAAGTTTCCCCTAATGTCCTCTAGAGTCTGTACTGTTTCTCAATGTAGCCTCTCTTGATGACACTTTCTGTCTCAAGACATAGGTCTTTATGGACACACATGTTCTACCAGCCATACATGATGGAAAGGAGAATTTATATCGGATGCATTTCTTTATTCTCTGAAATACTTCCTACAATTCCCAGAACATGTAGGCATTCAATATATGTCCACTGGATGACTTAACAAACAAGTTAATTCACAGTTTCTGCTAAACCAAAGTTACTTCTAGAGAGGTGTCTGAAAAAGTTAGTGGTGTTCAAGTAATTCTCTTCTGTACAAAATTAACTGCAAGCCAACCATCTAAACTCCAAAGACTTAGCACCTTGCTGAAAAGAAGTTGCTTAATCCAATGGGTAAGTGTTTAATGAAAAACTTCTCAGTGCCCAATGTTTCAGTTCTCAATCATAGAATCAGCAAAATTGTCTACTTGTAAACACCTTTCTCCAAGTCTTGTGCTTAGGAAGCAAATCGAGCCTCTATAATGTTACATAATATATGTACTATAAATATTTATAATAAAGAGAAGATGTTCAGCCCAGCTGGCATGGCTCAGTGGTTGAGCATTGACCTATGAACCAGTAGGTCATGGTTAGATTCCTAATCAGGGCACATGCCTGAGTTGCAGGCTCGATCCCCATTGTGGGGTGTGCAGGAGGCAGCTGATCAATGATTCTCTCCCATCATTGATGTTTCTATTTCTTTCTCCCTCTCCCTTCCCCTCTGAAATCAATTAAAATATGTGTTTTTTTAAGAGAAGAGGTTCAGTAGGATTTGAGATTCAAAACACTCTAACTTTACAAAAAGAAACAAGTTAAAACATAAATTTTAATTTGGCAATAAAGTTGAGTTTTGAAGTTGTTTTCAAGTCATCCTTTACTACTTTAAGAGAAATGGAATCAGTATTTACTCACATCCTCTACCCTCCTATTAAACAAATATATAGTTTTGTGAGTTTTTCTACAATCTTCAAAATAGATGCCTATTCGAGTACCTAAAAGCAAATAATCCATTTTACCCCATTCAATAGTTATTTTGGACAATGTGGTGGGTACAGTAGATGTGCAAGATATAGCTTCAGCTCTCCTCATTTAGATGGAGGAACAATTTTACTAAGAAAACAAATTAGCACACTTTCATTCCAATATATAATGAAAAAAATGGCATGGATCAATGTGCATTCAGAAAAGGAAGAGTTATTGATGACTTAAAAGTTTTAAGAAAATTGATTGGAGTTTTACCTAAGACAAGATGGTTCCTAGTAGGCAAAGATTGGGTAAAAATAGCCTATTTATAAACTGTGGGCAATGAAGCAAGGACATGGTTGAAAATGGCATTTTTATTCGATAGTAAGGAAATTAAACTGATATTATATAAGCATTTATTGAGTATTTACAATGTTGCAGGCATTGTACTAAAACATGTAGTAAATGGGTTTTGTTGGGATTAGAGGTTCTTAAAGTTTGGTGTCCCTGGGCAGGCAGCATCAGCACAATGACCTGGGAACTTGTCACGAATGCATATTCCCAGGGCCCACCCCAGACCTACTGAACTGGCAATTCGGGGGCTGGTGCCCAGGAATCTGTATTTGGACAGCCTTCCAGGTGATTCTGATACTTGTTAAAGTTTGAGAACTGCTGTATTACAGGGAAGGAGCAAAAAAAAACCTGACCAAATGGCATAAGACCTAAATTCCAAGCAGTAGAATTGCATTAGATGTATTAGAAACAGAAAGTCACAAATGGATTTTAATAAGACCAGTGGCATCAGGAAATTGATGTTTATTTTGTGCAGGTCACTCAGAAGAAATATTAGCAGAGGCTGAAAGTCTGAAAATAATTTTTATTAGGAAGTCTGAAATCTTTATAAAAGTTCTCTTGAGACATACAGACAAGTATAACGAAACAATTCCATCTTTTGAGAAAAACAAGTCACTCCTTTAAAAGAAGTTTTGATAAGATATCTAATGTCTCTTCTCTTATTCTGTATTCTCTCTACTTCCTCTGGAGTTGAAAATGCATGAAGAACTCTGCATTTTACTTAAAACTATGGGGTAGAACTTCTAGCACGTCATCATTTAGTATACTTGACTTTTTTTTCTTCAACTTGAACTACTCACATGAGGAGAAAGAACTTCATGACACTACCTGCTATTTATTGAAAATACAACTACCCTCTTTATTATATATTAGAGGCCCAGTGCACACAAATTTGTGCACTCAGGGGGGGGGGTCCCTCAGCCCGGCCTGTGCCCTCTCACAGTCTGGGAGCCCTCAGGGGATGTCCACCTGCTGGCTTAGGCCCACTCCCCGGGGGATCGGGCCTAAGCTGGCAGTCAGATATCCCTCTGGCAGCCCGGGAGCCCTCGGGGGATGTCCACTTGTCAGCGGGGAGCAGGCCTAAGCTGTGGTCGGACATCCTTAGCGCTGCTTCGGAGGCGGGAGAGGCTCCCACCACCACCGCTGTGCTGGCAGCCATCAGCCTGGCTTGTGGCTGAGCAGAGCTCCCCTTGTGGGAGCGTACCGACCACCAGGGGGCAGCTCCTGCATTGAGTGTCTGCCCCCTGGTGCTTAGTGTGTGTCATAGTGACCAGTCATTCCCAGTCATTCTGCTGTTAGGGTCAATTTGCATATTACCCTTTTATTATATAGGATAGAGGCCTGATGCATGGGTGGGGGCCAGCTGGTTTGCCCTGAAGAGTGTCCCAGATCAGGGTGGGGGTCCTGCTGGGGTACCTGGCCAGCCTGGGTTGGGGGCTGATGGCTGTTTGCAGACTGGCCAAGTCCCCCGGCGGGGACCCTCACCCCATGGGTGCCTGGCCAGCCTGGGTGAGGGGCTGATGGCCGTTTTCAGGCTGGCCACGCCCCCCCCAGCAACCCAAGCTCCCAGCCTCTCCTTTTTTTATTTTTTATTTTCCGGGATTTATTTATCTTCTATAATTGAAACTTTGTGGCCTTGAGCGGAGCCGAGGGCTGGCCAGGGCAGGCGGAAAGCTTGGCTTCCTCCATCGCCAGGGGCAACCCAAGCCTCCTGTTCGCTCCAGCTCTGTGGCCGCTGCCAACTTAGTTGGGTTAATTTGCATACTCGCTCCTGATTGGCCAGTGGGCGTGGCTTGTGGCTGTGGCTTGAACATAGCAGAGGGATGGTTAATTTGCATAATTCTCTTTTATTATATAGGATAATTATAAAGTACATATTCTTGTGTACTTTTAAAGATTTCCCACTTTAAAATGCTCCAAGGAAGTTTGAACCTGTGCCAAGGGTATAGGACTAGGGAGGGCAATCTTCTAGAGAGCCACAAAAGATGGGGTGGTTATTGGTTATTTACAATAGGAAAGAAAAGCAAGTTTTAAGATAGCCATAGGAAAATTCTTAATTGCAATGATAAATAAAATTTTAGGCATTTACTTATGAAACAGGAATTTTAGACAGCTAAAAGGTGAACGTTACTTCTACAAGATTAAGGTTAAATCACAGGTATCCACCATTCGTGCTCTGCAGTGTTTGATGAACTTTTTTTATTACCCTGAGCTATTTGGAGAAGCCCCTGCCCTTTGAAGGTTTTTCTGAAGATAAAAGAGATTGATCAGACCATTCAGGTCTATGGGGTGGAAATTGTCTTTTCTCTGGGAGCCTGCATTGTCTGGCCCTTCAGTTTAAATTACAAGTTATAATTGATCCTCATTATTGGGGATTCTATTATTTGCAAATCTGTCCACTTGCTAGAATTTATTTGTAATCTCCAAATCCATACTTGCTATACCTTCAGGTCATTCATGGACATGCACAGAACAGCGTGCAATGTGAAATGCCCAACATACATGCATGTTCCAGCCCAGCTGCCTTCTTGATCAGTTCCCACACTAGAAACCAGTCCCCCCCCTTTTTTTTACTTACTTAGTGCCACATCTTTCACATTTGTGTGTGTTTTTTATTGTTGATACTGGTGGTAATTTTGCTGTTTAAAATGTCTCAAAGTGTAGTGCTAAAGGGCTGTCTATTGGTCCTAAGTTCAAGATGGCTGTGACAGGCCTTGCGGAAAGTGAATCAGATAAGCTTCATTCATGCATAAGTTATAGAGATGTTGGTGTAAGTTCAATGTTAATGAACCAACAATATATTCAATAAGGTGCCTTTAAACAGAAACACATAAAACAAGGTTGTGACCAGAGCCTGGCAGGATCCTTATCCAGTATTCACCCTAGGAGCCATGCTTCAGTGTTTGCTAATTTAGTGTTCAGGCCAATTTTATGGAGCATAACTGATGTGAATAATGAGAACCAACTGCATGGTGCATGTAATTTTGAATATTAACTCAAATGATAAGTGCTCCAATTTTATTTGCCCTCAATCCTATATATGTTTGCTGTTATAGTTCACAATTATTTGGAGGTAGAAAGGACTGTGTAGAGAGTGACTTGATGACCTCCATCTGAGTGTTTTGAGCATGAAGAATTAAAATGTTGCTCTTATGATTGGACTGGCATGGAGGCACACATCATGATTTATGTGAGCCTTTGTTTATATTTAATATCTTATAACCTCAACCAAATATTAGTAAGAAGAAGCCTCTGGGAGTCTTCTGATTAAACACACACACACACTCACAACAAAGCTTTGATACCTCACTGCCTAGAAGGTAAAATAGCCTTATTATCTTACAAATTTATCACACACAGGCCAGGCCGAACCTTCAGTATCACAATGACTATTGAAGAAACATTTTTTTTAGCTTTTTAAATTGATTTTCAGAGAGAGAAAAAGGGAGAGGGAGAGAAAGAAACAACGGCTGCCTTTTGTACACACCCTACCAGGGATCAAGCCCACAACCCACACGTCCCCTGACCAGGAATCAAACTGGCAACCTGTTGCTGCACAGGATGACGCCCAACCAAATGAGCCACCTGTCCAGGGCGAGAAACACCTTTCAATCTTTCCTTGCAGGCAACAATCATCATCCCATAGGCTGTGTTTTGTACAGAACAAATATAAATGGATGTAAACATATTCCCCATGTGATTAAATGCAGTAGCCAGAGACCAATTCAACCTGGCTCTGCATCACACATATGAAAACATTTTACCCTGATCAGCCTTTGAGCAAACTACAGCATGGCAAGTAGTAAGGAGAAGGGGGCAGGCCTAAACCCTACAGCCCACACACTGCCTACCGTTTGAAGGCTTTTTGAAGCAGAAGCAAGGTAAATTCCTTTCAAAGCTCAAGGGACACAGAGAAAAAGAAAGTAAACAAAACAAAATAAAACTGCAACCCCTGTCTGTAATATTGCTCAATCTCCCATCAGGCAAGTTAAAAATTATAAAAGCTAATTTTATCTTTTCCCTGCCTTACCTTTTTTGTCCCTGTGTGAACACATTTCAAAAAAGTGACAGTATCAAAATCCAAATCATTCCCCACTAATATTTCTGTCTCCATACTCTCTAGACTTTTTAAAAGTCCGGGGAACTAGAAATTGGTGAGACAGGTCTCTGTATGTGTATGCATGCATTTCTGTCTCTGTCTCTCCTCCTCTTCTTCCACCTTCACCTCCTCCTCCCCCTCCTTCCATTCCCCCTCCTCTTCTGCCTCCCCCTCCCCTCCTCCCCCTACCCCACCCCCACACCTACACCATCTTTGTAATCAGAATTCTGCAGACTAGTATAATGGCATTCTGCATCTGGCTCAGTTAACATTGTGATTTGGAACATGTGTGTGGAATGCTGTTGCCTTTTCTGATTTACCAGTGAAAATAAACTTGTAGAATAAATTAATCTGCAAAATCACAGGGCTCCACTCCCTCAGATTAAGGGAGTAAGGATGGAGTTGAAGGGAGCGAGGGCTAATGACACTCTGCCTCCTATGGCTCCATCTGCATTAGGATGCCAAGACAAGAGGACTTTAGGGCTCATCCCATCTATTGAAGACCCGAAGCCAGGGGGATTAGAAGGATGACATACATATGTTTACTGGGCTTTGGGAGTTTATTTAGTCTGCTAGGTCATTTTGTGTTGGAATGAAACTCTGAGGATTAATATAGGCTTTTAAAAATGACTAAAGAGGGCAGTTTCCTACGGAAAAAGTTTCTCTCACTACATTGCTAGACTACATTGTCTAGCCTACTCACACCTGTTGTGCCACTGAAATTTTACAGTATGAAAAGTTAGCCTACTAGTAGTACTAAGACAAGGGGGGGGGTTCCCTGCTCTGTAAGAGGTGGTGCCACACAGTGTCTAAGGAGCAGCTGCTGCTCTCTGAGAAGCAAAGACAGAGTCATATGCACTGGCAGAACGCTCAGCTCAGAGAACAATTTCCCCCACAGGAGGTAGAGGTGTCACCCTCATTGATACAAGAAAGCCATTCCCCACGGTGGCCCAGGGGAAGCGAGGCCTTTGAGGTGAACCAGATAAAGGGAGTCAGCTCATTAGATAGAGATGGGGGAGGGACAGGTCTGCTGGCACCACCAGGCTGCCACTTGGGGCCACCCGGCTTATTGATAGGGATGTGTCACATCAGAGACTTTGCCACTTGGATCTGTTTCAGAACTTAGGTCCTAGTGTTTTTCAAGCAGTAGCAGAAAGATCAGGATTCAGAGAAAGGAAGTAGTGAAAAGTGTCCTAGACACAGATTCTTAAATTTTCTTTTTTTCATCTTACAGGCTTTTGACAATGACAGAAGAATAAAGGAAATGACAGAAGTGGGTTTTTCTTCTACTCCAAAAACTACTTCTCCTTTTCCAGGATATTTTAACTATGTGAAGGGGCCTTCTTTTGAAAGTGCATTATTGATATTCACAAAATAACAGGTGTGTTCTTACTTTACAGGGAAAGAGATATAATAGAAAAGAACTAAGAAGCCTGCCTTTAGCATAATTTTTAAATTATATTTTGCTTTCAAAGTGTCTCTTATTCCTAACTAGGAACCTCCAACCCCTATAGTTTAAATCTGAGTCCTTATAGACACAGAAAGCTACAAATACTCACAATCACAGAAAACTATGAATACTCACATTCACATAAGTGTTTTATTCACGCTTCATGCAGTAGTTAAAACAAATTTACCCTCAAGGAGATTGTAGTCTCTGAGCAATATGATCTGCATAATAAAGAGACTTTTCCACAAAAAATAAATCTTAACATTAAACATTTTTATATTAATGAGGTCTATCATGATAGGATGTTTGATCTATGAGTAACACAAAAATGAAGTAATGAACATTGTCCCTTAAGTAGTCAGTTGGAGTTGATTTCATGGACTGCATCTAATGAAATAGGTGTGTACACCACAAGGACCAAGGGGCCTGGTTAGTACAGAGTCCCCCATGAGAGGTTTTGAAGGTGAGGACATGAAAATTACTCTTACTACATGAAGCACTGAAAACTAAAAGTGTCTTTTTAGAAGGATGGGGAGGGTTGCAGGGCTCTATAATGCAAATGGTGAATAAAAAATAAAAATAAAAATTGACTATAGTGTTCAAAAACAAGAGAAAGTTTACATATAAACAGAAATATTGATCTAGAGCTTAAAGGGACTTTGGCCTCATCTAGACTAAAGGACTCCTCTCACATTAAATGTTGGGCCTTAGATGAGTAATTGGCTAGTGTAAGGTCACTAAGCTAGCCCAAGGCGGAGGCAGGACGAGAACCCAGGTTTCCTGATTTAAAGACCTGGGCTTCCTCTTCTGAAGACTATTAAATGTTTTAGAAACAAGGAAGTTTTTATATTAAAAAAGCTTAACAGGAATCCAAGATGTAAGATAGATGGCACCTTGCTTTACTTAAATAGGTGGGTAGGTAAGAGGAGATAAGGTGGAGGCTGGATGGGACGTATAGCCCACATGCCCACTATCTCTTTCAAGGCCCCTCAGAGGGCTTCCCAAACCCCTAAGACAATTGAACCCCCTGAAGTATAAGACCTTTTCTCTGTCTTCTGTTCAAATGAAGAATAACCCAGAATACCTTAATAGCTTCTGAAAAGTATAAAGCCTTGGAGAAAATAAAATTGTGTTAAAATATGTTAACAATTAAGTAGTACCATATCATTTTGAAAACTGTAATATATAAAATGTATTTTTTATTTTACTTTTTTTGAATTTTCAATTAGTTTGTTATATTCAATCATTCATTCCTTCAGCTGATTCAACAAACATATAGTTAGCACTTATTATGTGCCTGTCCTTGGGCCAAGTACTTGGGAAATAAAGTCAAATAAAAGATTGTCTTGCCATCAAGAATCTGACATTGAAACAAGTCTATCATTCAGGGTACTAAGTCCTGGGCTTGAAGTCAGAGAGGGTGTTCTCAGAACATAGAGAGGAATTCAAATCAGGAAAGTCTTCCTGATGAAGGAGCTGCTTGGATAAGGATTTGAAGGATGTGAAGAAAAGAGCTGAGTGCCAAGACTGGAGATAGAGAAGACACTGTGTGTTTGGGGAGCTTGCAAATGAGGGAGGTATTGAAGCCCATGAGGTTCTGCATCGAATGCAAGACTGAACACAATAAGTATTGAAACTTAACTGAATAAGTTAATTGATGATAGGAGATTTAAGAATTAAGCTAGAGAGTGTCTAGAGTCAGTTTACTTTCCATAAAGGGATAAATAATAATAGTATTTATCTCCCAGTTATTCTGGGATACCATTGGCCAGGTCCCCCCTACCCCCCTTTTTTTTTTTTGCTAAGCCTGATCCAAGGATATTTTTTCATGGATTTTTAGAGAGAGTGAAAGGTAGAGGGAGAGACAGAAAGGTACCTGTCCTTGACAGGAATGAAACCTGGGACCCTTCAGTCATGGGCTCACGCTCTATCCACCAAGTCAAACCAGCTAATGCCAGGTTCCTCTTTTATATAACCTCTCTCAGGTAATGAGAAACACAAATTACAACAAGGTGATGGTATTTTTCATTTATCAGACTGGCAAAAATCAACAAGCTTATGTGGACAAGGAGATGAATGAAAAGGCACTTATACATTGCTGGTATGAATGTAAATTGCATAACTTCTATGAAGGTAATCTGCCAATATGTGTCTTACTTGTAAAATCATACAAACCCTTTAAGATATTTCTCTTAGGAATTTTTCCCATATATTCAGATATCTGATAAATTTCATAGCTTGTTATATGGGTAATATCCACTTATTGTTTAATATCATTTATGGTTGAAACGAAAAAGACACTAGAACACCATTTGATTGCTTTTGTCTCCTGGTGTTCTGAATCTTATAACTCACTCCTCATATTAAAGAATGCAAATTAGACTTAGCACCCAAAACAAGGAAATGCAGAAGGGTCAATGAGCAAAATCCATGTGGAGCAAAATCCATGTCTAGCATAGTGTCTACCACATAAAGGACATTGTTGCTCACCATTAGATATTAGCTACAGCCAATAGGAGTTATTTGGTGACTTTAAGCAGAAAGTGATTCAACCATCTCTAGGCTTCAGAATAATCACTTGGGAAGTTGAAGAAGGAGAAGGTGGAAACAGGTGACACTGGTGGTCAGGAAATCAGTTGGAAGGTTATTAAAATTATACAGATAAGAAACTACAATATCAGGGACTGGCAGAAGGCAACGGACTGGAAGATAGTAAAGATAAAAAATTCTTCAATATGTGGACCTGACTGAAAGGAAGAGAAAGTAAGTATGAGAGATATTGATTTATATATATCCTAGATATACTTTGTAGGCAACTTCAACATTAAGGAGAATGAAATGGAATCAAGTCAATGGAGTGACATCCTTGCCAGCACATTTTTGCCTGGGCAGTATTTTTAGACTTCTACTCAGACTCTTTCTAGTCACCATGAAACTCACACTCACACCCACACATGCATGACATACATACATACATACACACACAGACACACACATTCACGAACTCACTCATGGACTGTGTTATCTCCTTTGTCTCCACTTCTATCAGCAGTAGCAGGGAGAAAGGTCAATGCACTTGTGACATCCAGCCATCAGTCCTAAATCCACAGGCCCTGCAACTCAGGAAGGAATGTCCTACAAGTACCACCATGGACTGTTAGGCAATAGTTTTTATTTTGAGCTTGCCCTATTTCTAGGGTACTTCCAATGGCAGGCATCAGCTGTATCCACTCATCGTGAGAATAGTAATTCCACATTTGAAAAAAGTATAAAATATGACTATTAACAATCCACCCAACCCCAAAACCATCCCAGCTAGTCAGGAAATTTAATTGATAATAAAATGAAAGAAAAAAGAGACTCATATTTATTTCTATTCTCAATCATGACATTAACACTATTCTCAGAAAATGTTGCACTGATTGCTTTCTATCTTTTAAGTTTCCACACGCCTCCTTGAGCTATTTCTCCAGGCTTTAACTGGCTCCAGACAGAGTATGCATGGCAAGAAGGCAATGCTGGTCTCCCACCCAATCGACCCTGGGGACACTTAAATAAGCCTTTGACCCCTAAACATTTGCATTCAAAATGAAATGTCTCCCTGAGCTATGTTATGTCAGGAAATGTATGGCTCACAAAACAGTAAAGCTACAACCAGACTGAGCCTCAAGGGGGCAATACACTTTGAGGTATTTGATCAAATTTTGCTGGTTGACTGACGGCTGGCCCGCTTCCAGGATTGAGGGGCAGCTGTCATGAGCACAGAAGCTAGAGGAGAAAAAAAACAAAAAACATTTAGAACCCTGAGCAGCAGGGCTGGCCTCTCAGGCCTATGGAGCAGCCCTTTGATTCTGCAGTCTGATTAGAAGGCTGCCAAGAAGACTACTGCCCCAAATAGCATTTTTTCCTCAGCACTGGAAATGGATATTTCTTAGGCTAAGGATCCGCACTCTTGGAGTCTCCTGTCATAATGCAGAATCTCTGCAGGAGTCGCGCTTTAGGCTGCAGATACTCCTTAATGCCTTAAAAGCAGGCTTCTCAGGTTGCTTTCTAGCATGATTGCTGCTTAGCCAGAGTGGGGCACTGAAGAGGCTATCATGTTGAAGGTGGATGAAGGCGAAGGCTGGACCTCAGGCTGTTGCCTGGAAAGTGCAAACCAATTTGAGACCCCAGACGGACAGGAGTTATATTGTCCCAAGAGTTGCCATCTGATTCATCATTTTGTTTGACCGTATAGTTCTGCCAAATGCACCTTTTAGCAAACACATCTAGCATACCCATGTTTAATTATAGTTGGAGAGACTGTCACATTGATCCCTCCCATTACTTTTCTTAGAGTGATAGGGCAGTATTTTTTTTTTCTTTTTTCTTGTATAGGTTAAGAATCTGTGGTGAGAGAAATAAAGTGCTTTGTTTTGTTTTAAAAAGGATCTAATATATAATTTAGAAACAGTGTTTATAAAAAAATAGCCACAGGAAAAATCAACATCTATACTCCTCTCCCCCTACCTTGTTCCTGATACTTACATAGAAATGTTTTTCCCCAGAAAACAAAACAAAGCAAAACAAACCACCAACAAAAACCAAAACATTACCTTTAGGGGAAAGGAAGTCGCATGCAGACTTCCCAAATGTTCAGGGAAAGAGTACCTGGGCCAGAGAGAAGGAGATGACAGTAGATACACATTAATAGTCCTAGTAAAGGTAGGGTCTACACAATTCCAGGCTAGCCTTGGTGTGATCACAGTAGTCCTAGATACATTCTCCCTCACCAGGTAGAGCTGTTAGGAATTGTCTCCTTACACATGAATCATCAATGATCAGGCCTTGAGTCATTCCATTTGCCTTGGCTCCCATACTACTATAGCCAACCAGTGCTTTGTGTCTGGACACTGCTATAGACTATCTACTGTGGCCTTCTTCTATGCCTTGGATCAAAGTGATCTTTCAAATATATAAAGCAGACCTTGCTATTCCCCAGCTTAACCCTGTGTAAAGTTTCCCCACAGCTCTTAGAATAATACCCCATCTCTGGAATGTGGCCAGCAGTGACCTGCTTGTGTTTGCCTTGCTAGAGTCACCAGGGTACCTCTGGCCACTCTCTCCTTGCCCAAAGCACTCCACACACGTTGGCCTCCTTACTTTCCTCAATTATGCCACACCTATTTCTTCTTCACAGCCTACTTGTTCCTCTAGGCTTCAGCCCACCTTCTTTCTTTTCTCATGACCAAGTTCTCATTCTGAGTCAGGTCTCATCTCCTCAGAACTAATGGTGACTCTTCTTAAGTGGATTACACTATCCCCACCACTATTCTCTATCAATTCCCGATCTTTTCATTCAAATATCTATCAATATTGTAAGTAGATATTCATGTATGTGTTTCTTGCTTAACTTGTTTAACTTGACCTAGACTGTAGCTTTTTGAAGGTAGGGATTCTTGTCTAATTAATGTACTTTTTCTTATCCAGTGTCTAGTACGAGCCTGGCATATCTTAGTTATTTATTAAGTACCAGAAGTCCAGTGCACGAATTCATGCATGGGTGGGGTCCCTTGGGGTGGCCTGTGGGGATCAGGTCAAAACTCACAGTCCAACGCAGCCAGAAGCTCTTACCTGCTGCTCCTGCTCATCCCGGCCCTACTGCACCTGCCAGGCTCATGCCCAATCAGTCCCGAGTGGGAGATGCTTGGGCCGCCGAAGTAGAGTTTGCCAGCTGTGAGCCCTGTGTCTGGTGCCCTCCCGAGGGGAGTGGCCTGTGGGATCAGGCCGAAACTGTCTCTCTGACATCTCCCGAGGGTTCCTGGATTGTGAGAGGGCACAGGCCAGGCCAAGGGGCCCCACCAGTGCATGATCGGGGTCAAAAAGGGACCACAAGAGGGCTCCAGGGCGTGTCCGGCCCATCTCGCTCAGTCCCGATAGGCCGGACCCCAGCAGCAAGCTAACCTGGTCTGAGCATCTGCCCCTGGTAGTCAATGCACGTCATAGCAACTGGTCGACCGGTTGACTGTCTGCCCCCTGGTGGTCAGTGCATGTCATAGTGAGCAGTTGAGCAGCCTTAGTATATCATTAGCATATTACACTTTGATTGGTAAGTTGACCGGTCACCAGATGACCAGACAGTTAGCATGTTAGGCTTTTATTTTATAAGATTTGGTAAATGAATGAATCATCTCTGCTTTTCTAAACAGCTATTCTTTGTGTTGTTTGGTCAAGTTACAAAGAGTTAAGTAAAACAAAGTATAGTGGACTGCTGTCACAGACTGAGCAATAAACCAAGATCTTAGAATTATTTTTCTCAAATTTTGCATGTTATAGCCAATTTAAGACAGATTCTTATTAGCTTACATCTCACAACCAAGCACAGTAATTTATATTCTGCTCCTTTGTTCTGAGTTTTGATCTGTGACAGTTTCAGATAAAAGAAAAGGAAATTAAGAGAATAGAAGAGGCTGGATGAGAGAATAAAAAACCATTTTTTCCTTACCAGTCAGCAGTTTATAAATACCTTTAAGATGTATGATTTTCAATATAAATAGTATAAAATAAAATAATGTATGGCTTTCGAAAGTTCTTCATTTTAAAATTGCCAACAAAAGTTAATGTCAAATTTTCTAAATAAGTCGAATGTAATTCTTAAATATGTATTTATGTCAATATTTGTGACTCTATGTTTATACAATGTCTTATTTTGTATAAAAGTGCATTTTCATATATCAGGTTTGTTACAGTGGAGAACTGCAACCAAAAAGAGTAATACGGGATTTTATGGAAGCGTGTTTGATCATGGCTCTTTACCCGGTTGCTTGACCATTGCATGATCTTGAACTAGTAAGTTTGGAATAACTCTGTGTTTCAGGTTCCTGTGAGTGCTCAGAATGCTCTAGTTGCCCTTCTTCACTCAATCCATCCACTGGGGATATTCACCAGTGAGTGTTTCCATCTGCCTCATAGAGTTACTGTGAAATCTAGATATATGATCATGTAGAAACAAACAAACACGCCAATGCCTGGTGTATAGTGGGTGCTTAATAAAGGCTAATTCAATTTAAATCTAAGTCTCTTCCCACTTTTCAGGAGTTTTTAATTAGCCCCTCTGCTAAGCATCACCTCTATCTCTCAGTAAATCCAGCCATGTGTTTGGATTCCTTTGGGATTCTGTATTCTTAATTGGGTAGTTCAGCCCAAGGTTCAGTATAAAAGCTGGGATTCTACAATCAAAGTATAAATCAATCAACAATTACAAGAAAAATAATTAATGGCCGGCAGTGGTTTTGATTATACAGCTGCAGGCGTGCCGGCTTCGCTGTCTCTGACATCAGATTTGCCCATCTGTGAGTGCTCAGCATGCTCTAGTTGTCCTTCACTAAATCCATCCACTGGAGATGTTCACCAATGCAGTTCTTTCACATTGTATTTCATCTCCAGATGAGGGGGAGGGGAAGAAGACCTGTGCTGTCATTGTTGGGTGTTTCAAATAGAAGGAGAGCTTCAGTGATGTGCTGTGCCACGTTGGAACACACATACATTTCAACAGAGCTAGTACAATCCCCAAAAGGGTAAACAACATCCTAGCTGTTATAATTATTTGTGGTCCACAGTATATAAAAGATACACAGTGCATTATTGTATTAAAATTTCATGGGGGAGGATTGCTTAAAAAGGCTCATGGGGTGGTACGATAGATAATATTGGAAAGACTGGGAAGCACTGCCTTAGAGGAATATCCTCTTCTTTTGGGATGCTCCCTTTTTTAAAAGTTATGCATGAGAATAGCTCCTTATAGAGAGTAGAAGTATACCATAGACCTATGGGTTGGCTCTCCTCTCCCTTTGAGTTATTGCAAGAGCAGAATCATTGATGTCAGGCTGACCTGCATTTGAATCCTGGGTCTGCCACATCCTTGCTGTGTGAACTTGGACATGCTAATTAATGTCTCTGTACAGTGACACTGACTGTCATTGCACTGAAAATGCAGGGCTAAGGGAGGGATTAGAGGTAGCAGTGCCCTGTGTCTGGCTCAAGATAGGCATGCAGTAAATGGTTGCCATAGTTATATTCATGAGTGCTGTGGCCAGGGGTAATGAGATAGCTAGGAACCAACAGCTCCGAGTCCTGTAGGGGGAGTAGCCTTGGGTCATGCAAGGTGGGAAAAGGTGCTATGAACCTGGACTTGCCTCTCCCCCTTGCTATTTTCCCTTGTGATTTAGTCTTAGCATAACTCCACAGCTTCTGGCCATGGAATGACTTTGTTACTCTGAAATAATTATGTTTTACCATTCTTTCCTCTGGGCCTATAACCTTGCCGCTGTGCTAGTTTTATAATTGTGGTGTTTCTGTATATCGCATGAGGATATTATTTGCAGCACTCATTCCCACCCAAGGCTGTAGCAGAACAATATTTCAGCCAAGAAAAGTCATCACAATAAATGAGGGGGCTGTGCTAGCATTTCCCGTGTAGTCACCTGAGAATTGGAGCAGTGCCGATCTCCCAGACTTCTTCCACAGAATGATTTATAGAGGACACACATAGCATAGCAAAAAGATATATTTCATGCTTAAAAGGTTAATTCTTGATTTGATTTGTTTTAGCAGTCCTGGAGATTCAGTGGAGGACAAGAAAGACAAAGAGAGGAATTACAGGGCTCCTGCTCTTCAAAGAGAGTAATGGGAAGAGATAAATAAGTGCATGCAAAGAAATATTTGGTGTTCCTGTAAATATATTGGTTTAATTTTCTCATAATCCTCCTCCAACACTACTTTCCTATTGCACGTCTTTCCTGCTCAGGTCTCAGGTATTCTTTCTTTCCATTATCATTTATCTCTAGTTTCTCTCAAAACACATCCATTTTCACAACTAGATCTTGTTGAAGGGTGAAAGAAGAGGAAGATAGAAGTAGGAAAGTCAGGAGACGTGAAAAATTTGTATATGTAACATAAGGAAGATATTCCACATTTATAGCCAAATATTTTCAAATGCTTTCTTTTAAGCGTCAAGAATGATGTGTACAAATTTCCTGCAGAAAGATGTGTGCACAAATGCCTTCGGTGAATTTCAGAATGCATTTCTCAAGAGCTACTTACAATGATAACAGACTTAAAAAATAGAACATGCTGTTACAACCACCACTAATATTTTATTTATGTGTTTACTTCCTTGTGCAGGAAAGTAATGGTACCAGTGGATATGCTGATTGTAAAAAGATCACTTTTTCCCCCTAAAAGGCCAGAGGTTGGGCTATATATATTCACAGAAATACGGCAGTAACCTCACATCTCTACAGAATTTTTCAGCCCCCTGGTTGTCACATATATTTTCTCAAAACGTGCATTGTTGCTTCTGTGAATCCAAATGAACACAGCAAATCAGGCACCCACACTTTCTTATGGTAGAGGAGGAAGAAGAATTTTTTTACCTAATTGAAACTGTTGGGAGAAATCAATTTTGGAAGCCAAATAGAATTTCCTGGCTTGGAATTAGGCCAAGATATTGGAGCATGTTTCTCCCCTCACCGTAAGTCTTAGAAAAAGGTCTACTGGGAAGAAGCAGACAGGGAGGAGTTTAACATCATACTTGAAAGCTCAAGTACATATCTGTTTCACTGTCCGTGGTGTCCTTTACTAGTGAGCAGGCACCATCCCACAGTGTTCCTTTCCGAGGAAAGCTGATGCAGCAGCCTGAAGCCAGTTTTTCTGTTTGGGCACCAGGATGTCAGTGGCCGGGCCTGTCAGAACAGCCTGGAGACTACTTTCAAGTACCTCTCCAGTAAGCAAATAGAAACACCATCCATTAATAGAAGCATCTGCAGAATCATCTGAGCTGTTTGCATACAGATTGCTTCCAGGGTGGCTCTATGCATGAACTTCTAATTCATGTATACTCCCCTTATAATCTCTGATGGTAGCTTTTGAAATCTTTGGAGACTGAAAAAAAAATGTCTGGTTCTCTCTCTCTCTCACTCTCTTTCCATCTACTGAATTATCATTGTGAATACTCTCACTGGCCTAATAGGTTTAGACTTCTTAAATAAATAATCGAGAGAAAAACATAAAGGCTTTTGTTTGGGAGCTTCATGGTGGTAGGCTGACTAATGCTCTTGCTTTATTACTGACAAAGTCAGCCTTGCACACTTGTACTCCACCCTTTTTTAATCATGCCTGGGGCTAAGTCCTACTTAGGCCACTTGCTAGCCTAAGGCCCTGAGAAACCATTTCACCTTACTGGCTCTTAGATTTTTCTTCTATAAAATGGTAATTGTGAGACTACATCCTCTGTCCGATGGTTGTGAGAATTCAATGCAATAATATATGGAATATGCTGAATACAGACCTGGTGCATAGCATATTTCATTATAATTATTTATTATATTATTGATATTTATTTATGAATTATTTTTATTACTAGCATAAATTTATAGGCCCCCTTGATCTTGTTCCTGCAAGGCTGCCTTGCATACAATTTTAAGGAAGTTTAGGGGTTATCTAGGACACATTTACCAATGTTACTAAAGTAACAGTCATCCACAACCTACCATGAACACTGCTATAGAAACATTAAGGACAATTAGATGCTTTAAACTATGTGTGAGATATCAATTTCAGTGAGTGTAGGATCCTACACCAGTGGTCAGCAAACTTCGGCTCGTGAGCCACATGCAGCTCTTTGGACCCTTGAGTGTGGCTCTTCCACAAATACCATGTGTGGGCACGCATGTACAGTGCGATTGAAACTTCGTGGCCCATGCGCAGAAGTTGGTATTTTGTGGAAGAGCCAGACTCAAGGGGCCAAAGAGCCACATGTGGCTCGCGAGCCAAAGTTTTCTGACCACTGTCTACACTGCTTCCCCTCCAACACAGTTGTTCTTCATACCTGCTCCTTTTTCAGAGTGGAAATGTCCTTTCTCCTGTATGCGAGTTACTGTTCTCAGAACAATCATCCACTCATTTGCCAGTGAATCTGAATTGTTCTCTAGTCATTGTCAAAGTCCTGCTCTTCCCTTCCCGCCATTTCCCTCCAGCCTCTCCCTTCTCTAGCCCTACTGTGATGCCTTAGTTCAGCTCCTAAAAGGATTTCTTTAAAGGTTATGAAGTCCTTTTGTGTTCCTTGCCATTTCAGCTCAAATATGCAAATAAATTATATCCATCCCAACCAGGTTCTGAGAATGAGGTATCTCAACCTCAGCTTAAACAGGAGGCAAGCTGAAGAAAGAAACATTTGCCAACTGCTATGCACATCCATCAGACGCTAGAGCTTTGTGGCTTTAAAATTCTTTCAAACTAAAAATTATCCAGATCACTTGTCACAACTAGAATCCAAACCTTTTCACTAGATACCTGATGACTTTTAAAGGTTACAGCTCCATAGCTCTCTGACTACAATTCTTACCACGGCCTCAGGTATACACGCTGCTTTAGTCACATCAAACTGTTTTGCCTTGGACATGACATGCTCCCGCACAAGTTCATGAATTTGTATATCCTGCTATCTAGAAAGACTCGTTTTCCTGAATCTACCTCATAAGTTCATTCTTTGAGACACTATTCAGGAGTCTCCACCTTCAGAGAAACTTCCTATACTCCTCAGACATAGTCTGGGTCCCCTTTTCTTTGCCTTTGAAACACCTGGATTCCCATCTATTATTACACCGAGTTCATTGTCTTATTACTTACATGTCTCCCACAAAATGCTGAGAGTTACTAGACGGGCTCAAAGTTTTACAGTTTCTCTGTATATTCATTATATGGTGGTTAGGGTTTATTGAATAAAAGAATAAAAATTAAAGTGAACAAGGAATGGACCTCTCCTTTCAGGATTTCCTGACGATTCCACTCACTGGCTGTTGCCTTCTCCACAAATCATTCTGACTTGGGACACGTTTATGACTTGCCCAAACACATATAAACTGAGTTAATGTTAATGTGTTCCTACCACAACCAGTCTGTCTGCCTACTGTTTAACAAGAGGGAAAGCCCATGGGACGGGATGAATGGCCAAAACACAGGGCTGAGCTAGACCTTCCTATGGATTCAGTTCAACCTTCAGCTTCTTATCAGGACCAAGAGGAATTAAGTTTCAGCATCTCTCAGCCTCAACTATAACACCCATAGCTACTTTTTTGTTTTACTGCCGTGGGGGGATGTGATGAAGAGCAAACCAAACCCAATTAGCTGATGTTGTTTATCTCATTTTAAAGAAAGCAGGAAAAGTATTTGTTGCAGTAAATGGGAAAATGCAGCATGAATTAAGCTTAAATAAAGAAAAACTTTGGCTGGAGTGATCCAAATGGAATGGCAGATGATATCTCTTCTAGTGATGTGTGTCTAGAAAAAAAAAAAAGCAAGCAGGTCTGAAGACACTCTCCTTAGTTGTTAAACATTTGTGGCACTTTTCTCCTTCCTCTCATTATGGCAGTAAATTACAGGAGGTGAGAGCCCAGTCTCAGCCTCCAAAAGTAGCTTCCTGCTGCCTCCCTAGTCACAACCACCCAATTAGTCACCATCTGAATGACTACACACCCACAGATTTAGTTAAAAAACAGTTTTCACCTCAAGAGTAATTCACAGCAAGAAATGTTCCTCTCCTCACCATGACTTTTCAGAATGCCATTGCTACATGGAGAATAACACAGGATGGTGCCTACTCTTGGCATTCATCTTATTCTGGAGATTGGCAAAATTTGGAGGAAAGTGAGGTTAGGGGTGGGGTGGCAATGTGCCTTCAATTTTCAATCTCACCCTAGGTCTCCAGCCAGTGCATGTGGGCATTCCAACATTGTGTTTTGCGGATGCAGGAAGAATTGAGTACATGTGGAGAACACAGAAGGGGAATGCTGAAAATGAAGGTAAATCTTTAAAAGTGTGTTTTAAAGGTACCCATCCATGAACAGAAACATGAATAATTATGCATGCAAAATGCAAAGACACAGAGGCAGGAAAACAGGATGTGAGTTCCAGCTTTCCAAAAATAATTTCCTGCTTTCTAAATATTTCACCTTGAGAAAGTCATTTAACTTCTCTGATGCTCAATATTTTCTCATATATAATATGAAGACAATTATACCTCCTCTATTTTCCTCATAGGGTTATTATGAAGATTAAATGAGAATGCACAGACATAATAATAGTACATTTAAACTATAAAGAGCTAAGCAAGTACCATGGATTTTTATGATTCTCCAATATAAAGCCTCACCACCTGGTACTACTTATAATAATAGAATTTAAGAAGACCTATGATACCACCTAGTAACATACTCCAATGAGAAATGGAAATCAGCCTCTGTATAGACCCAGCCAGTGAAGGGGGGAGGGGGAGCGATAATTCCCTTTTTCATGAAATAGCACTTCCATTATTAGACTCTTTAAATATTGAAATGTGGTTCAATACCAATACCATTTAATTTAAGAAATGCTTTCATTTTTTTTTACACTTACTAATACCAGAAGAGGACTCTACTGAGCAGCTCACATATAGAATCTAATATAGTTATAGTTGCCTCAACAATCATAATAAAGTGCATCATTTCCACTATTTCAAATATGAGAAAACTGAGGTTTGGAGGCTTAAAATCATTCACCTGAGATCACACATTAGTGAGAGATATAAGCTTTTTAGATTGTGACAAGCTCAAAGGAACAAATAATGTTGTAGCTCCAGGGGTCTGATGAGATGTTAAGAAAGGTATTTAATTGTTCCTTTCTTCTCTCTGTTGCCTTCATTTCAGTGTGAACTTACCAAAATGTGCCTGTGTTTCTCTTCCACCACTTATAAAATAAGAAAAATAATACTTGCTAGGAGCCACAGAGGGATGCCTGAACAATTTAATGAGTTAATATTTGTAAAGAACATTGTGGCTCTTTAATAAAAGCATGTTGTAACTGAGAACTAAGTATTCCATTACTTGAGTGGGTAGGCAGAGAGTTCAATAGTAACACTATAGCCTGGTTTTTAGTTTGGTTTTAATAATACCATCGTATTAGGTTAAGAGAGAACAAAGCACCCGCAGGAACTGAATCCAAGCAATTAGAAAAACTGAAAGAATAGAACCATGGGATGCTGTCTGTGATTTGTGTTGTTCGCAGGCTATTGATGCTTAAACCATAGATATCT
The DNA here is from genome assembly GCF_000147115.1 of Myotis lucifugus. Taxonomy (NCBI): domain Eukaryota; kingdom Metazoa; phylum Chordata; class Mammalia; order Chiroptera; family Vespertilionidae; genus Myotis; species Myotis lucifugus. The sequence continues at coordinate 109,255 of NW_005871132.1, forward strand.
TTTTTCAGACCTGTCAGTACCTCGAGTTGTATACTACCTTGGGAGTCAGGAGAGCAACACATGTAAACACATGTGCTGCCTGACCTTTCAGTGCAGACTAGACCAAATGCTTCTCTCCTGCTCTGGCTCCCCAGCTCCTACTGGCCTTTGAAGATGTCGTGAGGCCAACCCATTACAGTCATACAGGCAGTAGGCTATAACAGAGTGCAGATAACTGGGACGCGATCTATATTCAAGAACTGGGCTTACATTGCATGTCAAACTGAGATCAGAGTCTCTTCTAGCTTTTAACATTTAGGTGGAAAGAAGCCATTGTATTATTTCCTTTCTGCCTTAAAAATCAAACTCTTGTCTGACTATTTTAACGATGACAAAAAATATGTTAAGGGAGGTTGTCCCATATGTAGTTCGCCATGGCTCCTGTTATTTCTCTGTTCAATTATCCTTAAGGTTAGTATAGACAGTTCATTCTAAGGCCATGTCCTTCTTGCTTCAGAAAAACTTAGAATTAAGAAGTTATCTATTTGGATAAGACACCACCAAAGCAACCCAGCCTTCATATTCAGCTTGAACTCGCCTAGTTTATCCTAAAATTCACTGAAACAGTGACAACAATAATGGTTGTGTAAGGAATAGTTATAATAATAAAATTTAAGACAGAGGAGAAATGGAGATATTTAAGTAAGAATATGTAAAAAGTCTTTCAGTGCCTTTTAATTTTATGACTTTTCCAATATTATATAGAATCCTGGATATTAAACATTAAATAAAATATACAAAAGAACAAGATCAGAAATCACATAACATCTTCAAAAGGCACTAAAAATTACATTTTCTTTCAAAATAGAATCAGAAAGCTTGTTAAGCATCTATTATATGCCCAGTAAATAGTAGAAACCACAAGCATCAGATTTACAGAAATTAGCATACGGCAGAAAATAAATTATTTACAAAAAGGGGATAGAAAAGAAAAGCATTACCCAATGTGTAATGTTTTATTTATGAAAGCAATTAGAAGTAAATATGACAATGCTAATACTTATTCACTTATTACTTCTGCATGGTGGTGAAAGTTTGTTATATAGACTTGACAATACCTCCTACATAACTGGAAATATAGAACTAGTGTTCAGTTGGAAAATAGGATGAGCTACTTCCTTTGGAGACACCCTTCTATTTTCTGTTATTGTAACTTATCTACCAACATGGTAGTCACCATTACATAACTCCTAGGAATTTAAAGCCAATGAAATGACTGTCTATAACTAAAAACGACATGTTTGCCTATCCTTAAATTTACTCCAAACCTACACGTGGTAGTCATATAATTCTAATTATTTATTTATATTGACCTTTCTTTAAGAACCAAACTCTTCTCCATCTTGTATCTTTTCTTTGACCTGTGGGTGATTTTGAAGAGGTAATATCCTTCTCCATAAACTCTGCTACAAAGGACCGTCAGGTAGATCCGTCTTCTTTTATTCTGTGCATTTTTCTTTTGATACCTTAACGTCAAAGTTTCCATGTAAGAGAATACAAGGTATGGGATCAACAGATTTGGGGAAAAATAAAAGTAGAATAATCTCTTATTTTTCTGTGTTGAAATTAAGAGAACTGATTTCTATTTCTGACTCATCCACTACTTTGTGAGTGATTGTAGGCAGGCAACTTCACTTATTTAGGCTATAGTTTTATCAGCTATTCTGATAAAGATGTTGGACTAAAAGCTAGCCAGATTTTTTAAAACTCTGATATTATTTGATTTCCACAATATTTGGAGTAGACTTCGTTGAACAATCAAAGAGCAAGCCTAGTTTTGAAGACAAATTTTAGCCACAGAAAATACTACTCCCAGGGTCTAGGTTTGGCTTCTATGAACCAATATTAAAATTTTTAAAATAACTAGCTCAATTTAACTATATTTCCAGCTTTTTGAGATGAGAAGCCATGGACATATCATTTAATCCTCCAGCAACAACACAAAGTAGGTGATACTTTACATATTTTACATTTGAGAAAGCAGGTTTTCAAAGTCATAACCTGCTTCAAGTCCCACAGCTGAGAAATGGAACTGCTGGGATTTGAGTCCAGATTTTTATCATTGTTGGATGGATCAAAGAATGAATGGGTACAACAGGACACTTTGTTAGGGCTAAAGTTTTTCTATTACTACTCAAAGGCATATTTCTGTTGTATGAAGGCACGGAAAGGATGAGATAATCCCTAACATCTATCACTGGAAGAGAATCTAGCCTTGAAACTAATAACCTGAGACTACACTAAAAAAGCCAAAGGAAGTAATGGAAACCATCAAATTCATAAAAGTAATATTTTTATTATCACCTTTTTTGCAATGACTTAACAGATTCATAATCCCTGGAGAAAAATGAAAAAAACAACAACAATGCCTATTATCACTAAGTACACTTTTCAGTTATCCATGCAAAATGAAATATTAAAAAGCTGAGGACACAGAACTACTTGTTAGGAACATCAATATAAGTATAAACTAGAGGCATCAGAAGAAAATTAAAGATAATAAATCCTGAGTAAAATTTCTGGTCAGAAGAATAAATATGCAGCCTAGTAGCTAAGAATAAAACATTGAGCTATAGGCAGAGGCACACTGAGTAAGATACAGCAGCTAAGATTTCTACAGCTTCAGCTTTATTCTTTGAAAACTGCTTCAGACTCAATTCTACATAAAGTATTTTATATGCATACTATGCTTAGGGATTATTAAAGCAAGAACATGATATACACAGTTGACCCTTGAAAAAACATGTTTTGAACTGTGCAGGTCCACTTATACATGGATTTTTCCAATAAATATACAATTACTCTCCATATCCTCAGATTTTGCATCCATAGATTCAACCAACCATGGATCAAAAACAATATTTTCTATCCATGGTTGGGAATCCATGGATGTAGAGGGCCGACTGTATGAATTGCTCTATGTACCATTTTACATAAGGGACTTGAGCATCTACAGATTTCAGTATCACCAGAAGTTTTGAAACCAATCCTCTGTGAATACCAAGGGATGACTATATTAAAAATTTTATTTATTAACTCATTCCAAGGAATTATTGTAATACCTATTTAATTATATTTTATGTTGAAAAAGACACTCTATATCTAAACAAAAGCTGTAGCTGTTTTTCAAATACTTCAACATTCAAAGATGAAAGATTAACCAAAGAACTTAACATGCATACTAGAAGCCTGATTAATGAAATTGATGCACAGGGGGCGGGGATCCCTCAGCCTGGCCTGTGCCCTCTTGCAATCTGGGACCCCTTGCTCCTAACTGCCTGCCTGCTCACTCCTTACTGTTTGGCTCACCGCTCCTTAGTGTTGCCCCGGAGGCGGGAGAGGCTCCCTCCACCGCTGCTGCACTCGCCAGCTGTAAGCCTGGCTTCTGGCTGAGTGATGTTCCCACTGTGGGAGCACACTAACCACCAGAGGGCAGCTCCTGCATTGAGCGTCTGCCCCCTGGAGGTCAGTGCACGTCATAGCACATGGTCTTTCTGGTTGTTCCAGTTGTTCCTCAGTAAAGGTCGCTGAGCTTTTATATCTATATCTATATCTATAAATATAGATATAGATATGCATAGCCCATGGACATAGACAATAGTGCCGTGAAGGCCTGGGGAAGGGGCGCAGGTGAGGGGTGGAGGAGATTAACGGAGAAAAAAAGGAGACATCTGTAATACTTTCAACAATAAAGATAATTTTTTAAATGAAAATATCAAGCATTTATATATCTTTTATGAGCCAAGCATATTTTTGTATTTTTAGATATACTAATTTGTTTTCTAATTTCAAAACAACTCTGAATTTTTCATACCCATTTTATCGATGGAGGAACTGAAGCACAAAGATAGTAAGAAACTTGTCCAAAGTTACACTGCTGGGTAGTGATGAAATAGACTGAATCATAGGGAGAATAATTTTAGAGTTTCTGCTCTTAACCACCACTTGGCTGGGTGTTTGTAAGGTCAAAGCACTCTGTTTTAGGGCACTTGGTCAAATATTTTGGGGACCTGGTGAGGAAAGCATAAGGTGTAGCTTGGTGAGATAAGTCAAGACAATGAAAAAAAATAAGACAATGAAGATATTTACTTAAAGTAAGCTATATGCAAATAACTTATTTAAAAACTGAATATAGGTTATGATAAATACAGGTATATAGATATAGATGTATTCCATTCTTATCTCAAGGAATCTTATGTTTAGAAATTGTCTAATTTCTCTAGTTTTAGATTTGCCACTCAAGACTACATTATTATAGAGTTTTGCATTTGTTTATACAATTAGATGCAAAAATATGCTAATGTATCATTAAGACGAAGATTATAATTACATTGGAGTCAGAAAATTCTCTGTTCAAGTTCCCAAAGCAGCCATAATTCTTTTCTTTGAAAATATCAGTGAAAATACATATTCTTAAAATTTGTTCTCCTGTGGTGTTAAAAGCCTAAGCACAAAAGAAACTTGCGGTAGTATCTGAGAAATAGAGAACAAAGTGAAAAACCTAAACATCCAGAAATTTCACTATTTTGAATAGTTTGAAACCTTTTTAAAAAGAAAAATTAATTAATAGTTGATGAAAAGCCTATTGGAATGTAAAATATGTTAAAATTCAATAATGCAAGGTGTTAATAACTGAAAAAATAATTTCAAAGATCTATAATTTGGGACTTGACTGAGACCCTCGAGCTATAGAGTTGCTATTACAATGCTAATAAAGAAAAGTAATGTTTGTAATTAGACCAAAGCTTTAATACCATTAATCCCAATATGGCTATTCATTTTCAAACTGTTAAGGATCTATGGCTATTTTCAGGACTCAGTGATTTACATTTGTATTTCCTCTGTTTCAGGCCCACCATTTTGGCAATCTAGGAATTGTTCAGTCAACTCTATTTAACATTCTGATTTGATCGGGTCCAGTCTCAATACACACACACACACACACACACACACACACACACACACAGCTAACATAAATATGTTTGGGTGTTCTGTAGTTATAAAAAGTACAACAAATATATGAGTTTATTTATGGTATGACCATCAGAGCAGAATAACAGGACATTAAAAATCTCAACTGGTAAAAAAAAAAAAAATCAAGCCTTACAATTTGTAATTTCCATTCTTTATGGTATTTTTATAATGGTCACTGTCTTAATCCTTGATAGTTATTTAAGTAAATATGTGTTCTTTCATCTATCTATCTATCTATCTATCTATCTATCTATCTATCTATCTCTCATCATCTATCCATCCATCCATCATGAAATCTTATGTTTATGACAATGGAGTGAAATAATTAACTGGAGGATATCAGAAAGAATAATTTAACTTAAGAATTATAAAGAGAAGGCATTTCTAAAATGTACCACTTATATCTGTGCCAGACAATAATCATACAAAGAATTCCTGATCATTCAACATGCATCTAAGACATCATCCTGCAAAATGAAAACCACAATGACACAGTTGAGTAACTGGTAGAAATGACCTGTGTTGCTCCACTGCAACATTTGAATATTACTATTTTGCATAACTAAGTGTTAGAAAGATGGGTGTCATTTAGTTTATGAAATCTCACCAAAATTTGTCAGACAACACCCTAAGAAATTGGATAATAAATATAATATGTACAAACAAACATTGTAAGGATTATGCTATCAGACCCAGACCTTTAGACTCAAGTAAATGAAAACTCTGAATTCCGTGAATTAAGTCTCTAGCTAAGAAAAATGAGGCAAAGAGAAGAAGTTACCTGAAGATGGAGAGTAGAGAAACCATAATAGAATAGTTACCTGTCCACATATATGACTTTTTCCAGGATAATAGTGTTTTAAAAGCAGGAACGGCAACTTACCTAAGGAGAAAATGAGAAAAAAAATAGATTACCATAAGATAATTTTTATTTATTTATTTTTTTTATTTTTTTAAATGTATTTTATTGATTTTTTTACAGAGAGGAAGGGAGAGGGATAAAGAGTTAGAAACATCGATGAGAGAGAAACATCGATCAGCTGCCTCCTGCACACCCCCTACTGGGGATGTGCCCGCAACCAAGATATATGACTTTTTCCAGGATAATCGAACCTGGGACCTTTCAGTCCGCAGGCCGATGCTCTATCCACTGAGCCAAACCAGTTAGGGCGATAAGATAATTTTTAAAATATCTTATTCTTAGAAGAATCATGACATACTCTTGATAGGCAGAACTAGGTCTGTATACATAGATAAATTACCCAGGTTCACAATATGCTCCCATTATAATTTTCTAGTCCCTAAATCCCTTTAAATGTCCCCTGATTCTCTGATCTATGGCCTGCTTTTTCCTATCCACCCGCTTTTCACACCAGTATTTAGAGGCATTCCCTTGACTTAACTCCACTAATACTTAACTGGTCCTCAAATATGGATAATGTCATTCAAAAATAAAGAGTTAGGAAATTTAGACCAGATTCCAGACTTGGCCTCTTACTAGAGTGTCACCTTTATCAAGACAAGCCATCTGTGAACTGAAGGTGGTCACATAATTGAACTTAAGTCTGCTTCTAGCTTCAGGATTCTAAGCTATTGAGAAAAGGCAGCCAGAGTGGCCAAGAGAAATAATTTCTAAATAAAATATTAGATTTAACAGATCTCAGTTGGAATAAAATTTGGGGGAGAGCCTTTTCCCATACCAGTATCTTTATTTTAGTCCCTAAGGTTGGCTATTTTTTGTGTGGACAAGTGTGTGGACAAGGCTGATTTGGCAGCCAAATTCTGGGCTTACAAAAGCTTATAAAAGGCTTTGAATTGGAATTTATGCAAATGAAAGACAGAAGACTGGATTGAAGCAGAAGATGGGAATGTGAGATGAACTGAGATGACATGGTAAAATGGATGTAGTTGCCCAAGATCACTTTAAGACTTCTAAATTCAAAGGCCAATACTGTTCAGTGCAGTTGTCAGATGGAATACCTCTCAGCACATATAGGAAATTTGTGCGCCCACAAGGATACATAAGCAGGTAAACCATGGTGCTGGAAGCAGGCCGGGGGCTGGCTCTCCCAGGAAGGTGCTGTGGTGGTTGCAGAGTCCCCAGCGCAACCCCATTTCCTAGGGAACCAGCTTGGAAAATTCTCTAGGTGCACAACCTTAATGTTTCTCCTGCTGGAAGCTGAAGTGTTCATTTTATGCGTTGACTAATTTATGAGTTTAGTGAGAAATTCTTTGTAAAATAAATTCTAGAAAAGAGAGAGAACCTGAAAATGAATTCCCTCTGCACAACATGTGTGTATGGTCCCATTAGTAGTCGCACAGTGGGCAATCGATTAGGGAGGGAAAAATGGCTTTTTTTATGGTAATGGATTTTGAGCCTCCTGGTGATAATTTATTTACTAGAAATTTTGCAGAGCTGGCGAGCACGCTGATGAAAACCCTCTGAACATGTTCACTTAAAAAGAGGGAAAAAAGTGTCTCGGCTTATTTTTGAAAAATACTGTTATTAAATCATTGGAAACATATTGATAAAATATGCCTGAAAGCTATAGCCCTGTAATTTATAATACAAATTACATTGCTATTGACAAATGGCAATTTTATCATGAAATTAACTTTAATAATTTGAATTTCTCTGTTTTTTTTCTTCTTCTTCTTCTTTTTTTTTTTTTTAAAGAAAACTCTTGTAAAACATTCAGTAATGCTGTGCTGGGCTAGTCAGCAGTGCAGGCTTTCTTTAAAAGCAGTTCCCATCCCCTTTGTATTTCTTTGTATAGCTTTATTCTACCCATCTACAGACCAAAGTGTAAAACCACGGTCTTGTCACCCTGGCATCCAACCCCTCAAGCATCCTGAGATCAAAGGGACTTCTGTACCTAAAATATCCTTGATATGGGGAGGAAGAATGGCAGCTTAACTCAGTTCAAAGAATGTGGACTTCAGTATCAGAATGACACGTGTTTCTATTTCACTTCCATCACTTACTGGCTCTGTGACATTGTGTAAATACAATTTCTTCTCTGAACCTCAGCTCCTTTACTTGTAAAATGCAGAAAGTAACACCGATTTTAGAAAATGTGTGGTAACACACATGTGCCATATGCTTAAGTTTATACTTCATATCCATTCAGCCCATGTCCTACAACCCCCTTCAAACAACGGACATTCCAGGAGCTGGCATCTCTTTCCATTTTCCTTTTGGGGAACCTCTATTTTTGACTCTACTCAGAATGTAGGAGTGTTCACTAGCAATTATACATCCATTTCTTTATACACATATGAATAATTTACTCCCTGACTTGGGAAGCACATAAATACTGGGCAGTAGAAAGAAATAAATTAGAAATAAGTTATTCATAAAGGCTCTTTTCTGGTTGGCTTTGTTAATATCTGGCTATGAAACTGTTATAGCAATAGAGCAGGGAAAGAGCAAAAGGATAATAAAGGCTCCTGACTCTGGAAACCCAGGGATTTTATGCAAATAATATTAGAGCCTATCAAAAATATAATATAGGACGGAAAGAATTATTTATAGAATGTATTGAAAAGATAAATGAAGCATAAGAATATATGGACCTAACCATATATTCTCAAAATATGTAAACAAACAAGTGACTGAACCAAGAGGAAAAACACATAAATCAACTATTTATTCAGCAATTTAAACCACACTCCCCAGAAACCAACAAAATAAGCAGACAAAAAAGGAGGAAAGGTATGAGTATGATATATATTTAAATAGTTTTATTTAATAGACAGATATAGAACTTTACCTCTTATAACCACTGAACATGTACTCCAATCAAGCACATATGGATCATTCATGATAATTGATTACATACTAACCAAATAGAGAAAACATAAATTCAAAAGATTCAGTCATTCAGCTATATTCTCTGACAAAAGTATAATAAAATAATAACTTTTTCATAAAAGGAGAGCTAAGCTACCACAGTGTGTCTGGAAATGACAAAAATAATAAAAAAAGACAACACAATAAAACAAAAAAACCCCACTATTTTAAAAGTACTTTTTTGGCTAAAGAAAAAATCTTAACACAAATTAGAAAAAATGTAAGTAGATTTTAAAAAGTGGATTTTAAAATGTGTGGGTATAGATAACTTGAACATAAAGAATAACTTCAAGCTTTAAGTGCTTTTATCTGAGACTATATATATATATATATATATATATATATATATATGAAAAAAATGAGCTTAACATTTAAACTCAAGAATTCAATACATCTAAAAACACAAAGTGAAGAAATAATAAAGATAAGGTCAGCAATTATTGAAATAAAGATATATAATTAATAAAAATAGAAAACTGGTTTTCTGAGAAAATCATTAAAATAGAAAAACTTCACAAATAGAGAGAGAAAGAGAAAATGCTACCAATAGAAAGTGAGAGACACAAAAGAGAAAGAAGTAAAAATAAAATGTCTATAAAAACAACTATATGACAATAAATTTCTAAATCTAAACAAAATTATTTGATAAAAGTAGAAAATGTCTAAATTAGAACAAGAGAAAGTAGAAAAAAGTAGATAATTAATTATATATTATGAAGAGTTTCTTCCCTAAAACAAAACAAACCACTAGCCTTTTCCACCCAGCCCCCCAACACCCCTGCCACCTGGCAATTATCGGTTTGTTCTTGGTATCCATGAGTTTGTTTCTGTTTTGTATGCTCATTTATTGGTGTGTGTTTTTTTATTCCACATAAAAATGAAATCATATGGTATTTGTCTTTCTCTGTCTGACTTATTTCACTTAATATAATAACCTCTAAGTCCATCCATCTTGTACCAAGTGGCGAAGGGATTAATAAGTACAAATTGACAGTTACAAAATATTTATGGGGATGTGTATGCAACATGGGATATATAGTCAATAATATTTTAATAACTATGTATGGTGTTGGGGAGTACTAGACTTATCGGGGGAACACTCTGTATATTATATAAATGTCTAACCACTATACAACACACCTGATACTAATATAATATTACGTGTCAGCTGTAATTGAAAGAAAATTAAAATAAAATAAAACAAAAAACCTTAGGTCTAAGTGATTTTACAGAAGAATTCAGCTAACGTTTCAATAAATAGATAATGCTTATATTTTGCACATTACTTTACAAAATGGAGAAAAGGTTACTTGTCTTCTTCAAATTTAAAGAATCAAGTAAAAATAGTACAAGAAATGAAAATTATAGGCCCATTTAAATTTAGAACATATAAGAAAATCTTAAATAAACTATTAGCTAATCAAATTCATGACTATATTCAAATATTTAATTGGATCAGACAGTATTTATCCCCCGAATTAAAGATGTAGCAGTGTAAAAGGAAAAAAAATCACATTGATATCTCAACAGATGATAAAAAACTATGTTCAAATTAGAACTGTAATCTTAAATCTAAGTTAAAAATTAGAAAAGGGGAATAGAAAATTTAGCATAAAGAACATTGTATTGTAAAAACTTTATGCTGAATACAGAAAACATAGAAACATACTAAGAACATAAGATCTTTACTTATTTCATTTTACATCTCTCTTGAACATAAATAACTAAATTAATTAAAGAATTATATTATGCAAAAAAATAACATGAATTTCTATTAAAAAAGTGTTCCCCCTAACTTTGGCCTATACATTATATGAAATCCCAACATAAATTTAACACTGTATTTTTCAAAACCTAGCAAACATTCAGATACACACATACACAGAGTGAAAAATAAACAATGAAATTAGTAAGGACAATTTTGACAGAGCAAGAAGATAAATTTTTCTATCAGGTAATGAAACATACTAAAAAAAAAAAAAGACAGTACTGGGCAGCCGACTAGATTGCAGTGAGGTGAGTGAGTGAGAGAGCGAAAGGGGAGTGCATGCACATGTAGGGCGTGTGTGTGTGTGTGTGTGTGTGTGTGTGTGTGTAGTGTGTGTGTGACAGGTATATTCTGTTGGGGGCTGGCGGACCAGGCTCCCCTAGTGGGGCAGCCTCTGCTACTGCTGCAACCTCTCCCAGAGTGGCCAGCTCTGCTGCAGAGACCATGCCATCTTAAAGGGGAGAGCGGCTGTGACTGGAAGCCCAGCCTCACCTCCACTGGGGGAGACCTAGGACACTACCTGGGACACTAAAGCCACACCAGCCAGGGACCTGATGCCTCGGCTGCCAACCCACGAACACTGAGACTCCAGCCTCCCAGCCATGGGCTCCTAAAAAGTTTGGCCGAGTGGGGAGGGAGTGGCTGGGAGGGGGAGACAAAATGGCGGCCGAATAGGCAGACCTGTCCTGCTCCTTCTCAGGGAGCAGTTAGAAGAAACAGCTGAATCGAATAACATCCACCCAGAATTGGTGAATTAAACACAGCTGGTGAGACAATCCGTGGCCAGAAAGGACAGGATGCCTGGAGAATGGTAGGATCGGGGATCTGGGCTGGAGAGAGAGAGGCACGCAATAGGGACTAGAAAGTCAGAAGAAAACTGCACCTTGGGGACACACATAACACTCGACTGTGGACAGGGGTCCACAGGGCTTCTGGCAGCCAGGGACTCTAGATCTAAGTCCACAGCCAAGGAAGGCTGTGCCCAGAAAGGCAGCCTGAAGTTCTGCACAGCAAAAGAAACCATCAACAAAACAATAAGAAAGCCCACTGCATGGGAGAACTTATTTGCTAATTCTATATCAGATAAGGGTTTAATCTCCAAAATTTACAGGGAATTCATACAACTTAACAAGAGGAAGATAAACAACCCAATCAAAAATGGGCAAAGGATCTAAATAGACACTTTTCGAAAGAGGACATACACAAGGCCAAGAGACATATGAAAACATGCTCAAAGTCACTAATCATCAGAGAGATGCAAATCAAAACAACAATGTGGTATCATCTCACATCTGTCAGAATGGCTATCATCAACATATCAACAAATGACAAGTGCTGGCCAGGATGTGGAGAAAAAGGAACCCTCGTGCACTGCTGGTGGGAATGCAGACTGGTGAAGCCACTGTGGAGAACATTATGGAGTTTCCTCAAAAAGTTAAAAATGGAACTCCCATTGGTCCCATTGATCCCATTTCTAAGAATATATCCTAAGGAACCAGAAACACCAATCAGAAAGGATATATGCACCCCTATATTCATAGCAGCACAATTTACAATAGCTAAGATTTGGAAAAACCTAAGTGCCCATCAGCAGATGAGTGGATTAAAAAACGGTGGTACATCTACACAATGGAATACTATGCTGCTATAAAAAAGAAGGAACTTTTATAATTTGCAACAGCATAGATAGACCTGGAGAGCATTATGCTAAGCGAAATAAGCCAGTCAGAGAAATATATATATCACATGATCTCACTCATATGTGGGATATTATGAACAACATAAACTGATGAACAAAAATATATCCAGAGACAAGATAACACTGAACAGACCGTCTAACCTCAGAGAGAAGGTAGCGGGCAGGATAGAAATCAACCAAAGGACTTGTATGCATGCATATTAGCATAACCAATAGACATAGACACTGGGGTGGTGGGGGCTTGTCCAGGGGGGTTGGAGTGCCTGGAGGGGGGGCAGGGATTCAATTGGGGTAAAAGGAGACATATACTTTAAACAAAAAAAAGACAGTACTGTACTCATGAAGAAACAGAGATAGATGTCTCTGGAACAAAAATGAAAGTTCAGAATCATGGGAATTTTTAAGTATTATAAGATATATGTCACTGGAAAATGACTAATTTTTAGTAGATGGTATTTTAGATTTTTAAAATTATATATTTTTATTGATTTCAGACAGGAAGGGAGAGGGAGAGAGAGATAGAAACATCAATGATAAGAGAGAATCATTGATTGGGTGCCTCCTGCATGCCCCTCACTGCGGATTGAGCCCACACCCCGGGCATGTGCCCTGACCAGGAATGGAACCGTGACCTCCTAGTTCATAGGTTGACACTCAACCACTGAGCCATGCTGGCCAGACTAGATGGTATTTTAAAAAGTCTTTACAATTATGGAGAAAAAAAACGGGGATCCCTTCTCCATATCATATTGAAATAGGACCCAAAATTAGTTAAAATCCTAAATATAAAAGGTAAAAATATAAAGCTACAAGAAGAAAATGGAGAGGAGTATCTTGTGTTTTCAGAATGGAGGAAAACTTCCTAAATAAGATCCAACAAGTAAAACAATAAGATAAAAAATGATTTTGAGTACAACAAAATTTTTTAAACTTTCATTTAACAAAGAATACCTTTGATACAATTAACAGAGGAAAGTGTGGGAGGAGATAGTAGTTCTATATAAAATGATATAGCATTAATATTTTGGGTACCCAAGGAGTCCTTTAAAGTCAACAAAGAGAAAGACAGAAAGCCCATAAGACAAATGGATAGGGAATAAACCCTAAATGGTTATAACCATTTGAAGGCAGTTTTAAACTATAGTAATGAGAAAAATAAAAACTGAAACTTTGAGCCATCATTTGACACTTATAAAATTGGCAACATTTAAATTTGAATGATTCCAAGTGTTGCACAGGAAGTGATAAATAGGGAATCTCAAGCATTGCTGGTGGGAATCTAAACTATTAGTAATGGAGAACAACTTGGCAATACCTAGAGCAATTAAACATAAAGCTCCTGATACCATAAGTCCTAGATCAGTGATGGCGAACCTATGACATGCGTGTCAGAGGTGACACGCAAACTCATTTTTTTGGTTGATTTTTCTTTGTTAAATGGCATTTAAATATATAAAATAAATATCAAAATATAAGTCTTTGTTTTACTATGGTTGCAAATATCAAAAAATGTCTATATGTGACACGGCACCAGAGTTAAGTTAGGGTTTTTCAAAATGCTGACACACCAAGCTCAAAAGGTTCACCATCACTGTCCTAGATATATGTTTGGAGAAACTTTTCACAAATCTAGGAAGGGATTTGAACAAGAATGTTTATATCAGTATCGTTTATGTTAGTGTAAAATTTAAGTCTATGTATCTGTTCATCAATATGAAAAATGCATTGCAGTAATCCATAGAATGCTATGCAGTTATTAGAAAAAAATAAGTTAAATGTAAATACATTGGAATAAATAGATTAATAACACTGTACTCAGGGGAAAAAAATAAGGGAGACTTTTTAGCATAATGCCATTTATGAAACATGACACACAAAACAGCAAAGAATACCAGTACACAGTTAACATATTAGTATGGGTGATTATGTCTGGGTAGGAATAAGGGAAATGCATGAGGGGAAAAAAATAAGAGAGAGATCATGCTCAGGTCAAGGTTGAAAGTGGGCAACAACATGAGTTATATGTTTAATTCAATATTCTGTTCCCATTGTTAAAGAAGTCTTAAACACACACACACACACACACACAAAAAAAAAACAAAACAAAACAAACACACAAAGCTACAGTGTGAGTATACCCCTAGACCAAGCACTCATAGTCAAGTAATTAAACTTAAAGCTGCCCTGATTTCCCCAAAATGCTGACTCTTAACTTAAACAAAACTTAAGCTTTATCTTTGTCAGTGTGAACTAACAGTTTCCTAGATAAACACTATAAATGAGTAACCATATTCACTGAAAAAGAATGTAAGTCTTAGTAATCAATCACAATAAAAAATCTATTTACTCATTCATGCTTTATAAACTGAGCTGTAACTGCTGAGAGTCCATATTCTTAACACTTTTAATTGGAAGTCTCTGTGTTCTTGCATAATTTGTTTCTAGCTCAATAAACTATTCATATCAAGTGGAGCTCTCTGAATTTTCTTTTGGTAGAAGAAGGGATAAGAGGAAGAGATAAGAGGAGGAAGGAATGATAAAAGAAGGAAAGAAATTAAAGATATATTTGGCAGTGATGTAAAAAGAGCTCAAATACAATTAGACAAATGTAAGCATTTTGTATACTGGTATAGTTTGAGGGTTAAAGATAAGGCCCAAGCTTGGCTCAACAAATTCAAGATTTCTAACTATTGTTACCATGATCAGATGAGAGTTTCTGGAATCCTGGATGACCCATCTCTGATTCCCAGAGCTCTGTGTGTAATATACAGACACTAGAGGCCCAGTGCCTGACATTCATGCACTGGGGATTGTGGGGGTCCCTCAGCCGAACCTGCACCATCTCCAATCTGGGAGTTTCTGTTTGTCTTTGCAATCATATGAGCGAATTGTCTGAGATGCCAACTCAGTTTGGTTTGTTGCTCATAGAATAATAGAGGCATTTTTTTTCTTTGCTTCACTGATGGAGATTTCCTGGAAGTTTTAGGATATCTTTCCTTTAATTTTTCCTAAACACTCTGATTTTACTTATGTCTCTCACCCTTGCTTTCCCTCCATCCCCCACCACAATAGTAACTTGCTCCAGGCTCACTTTGCTCTAGTGTCTAGGAGATCTGCCTACCACCAGAACTACAATTCCCAGCATTCCTGGTGCTCCCTGCGCTCTGGGCTTCCACTTCCAGTCCTGGGGCTGCCACCAAAACTACTATTCCCAGAATTCCTGGTGCTCCATGCGCTGCTGGGAGCAACCAAGGGAGCCACATCCCCCCAAGCCACTGCTCTCCCACTCTGCTCTCTGCCTGGTGCCTTTGTATGCAAATTAACCCACCATCTTTGTTGGGGTAATTTGCATACTCACTCCTGATTGGCTGGTGAGTGTAGCGGAGGAATGGTCAATTTAAATTTTTATCTTTTATTATATAGGATACCTTGGAGATATTGTGGGTTCAGTTCCAGAACACCACAATAAAGTGAGAATCTCCATAAAGCAAATTTTAATCATCTTGCCTTCAATTTAAACACACACACACACACACACACACACACACAATCTGTGAAGCACAATAAAGTGAGATATGATAAAACAAGGTATGCCTGTAGGTTATCCTTCCAAGTATTTAGGCCTCAGAGCCCTTCTCAAGTCTTGTGAGGAGACAAAGACACAGCCAGGTATCTTCACTGCTCCACTGGAAGCAGATGCTGAGAAGAATTCTGAAACTACTAAATCTAAGTTGTTCTATTATTCCTAATCCTGGCTCTGCCCAGAGTTATCTGAGGAGAGTGTGTAAACTACACATGTGGAAACCCTTTATCCGCTCTATTGAGGGAGAATATCCAGTGATGGGGACTATGCATCTGTCTTCTGTAAGTTCTTCCAGCTATTTTACTGTGTTCTGACCTACATTAATATAACTGGCTGTTGAAAACCACCCATCTGTTTTACCTTCCACTCAGTGCAAAGAATCCTCCCAGTAGCTGTCCAGCTCTTGGTAGAGAGATTTAAGCAACAATGGAAGAATAAAATGCCCACAGTTTGAGAGGAGGGTGCAATCTTATATTCTTGCTAAATATACTTTCTTCAAGCCCTTCCATGATTAGTTAGCCAGTAACCAAACTTTACTAACTTCACTTCTCTATTCAATTGAGGCAGGAGAGAGGTAATTTTGCTGAAGTGTACCCAATGTTGTGTTAATCACAAGTATAACAAACAGCCATTAGGAAGAGGAGTGACTATCCCATTGGAAGATCTGGATAGAAGGTAGTAGGTTTGCTTCTTGTCCTTAGTCTTCTAATGACATTTGTCTAATATGGGTAGTGGCTCCTTTAAAAGACATCAATAATAGACTTTGAATAATTAAAATGCACATAAAAAATGAAACTTATTTTGACAGATTTATTCAAATTATATGCAAATGCTATGCATATTTAATGCATATATACATGTAGTCCTCTTAACTATTTCCTATGCTTCACTGTGCCCCTTAGTAAAATGCTAATGGCTCATCTTTCTTATTGTATTCAGCAATTAATTGCTAATATAACTTGTGGGTTTCACACAATGGCTAAATAAAACCAATGAAAAAAGGCCCCTGACCTTGAGAATATGAAATTCTAGTTATGGAAATAATACATGCCCCAAACCACCCAAACAGGCTCAGATTCATGAATTACTTATCTTGCTTAATGGCACCATTCACAGACCTCTGAGGACCAAGAGGAAAAGCTAAAAATTTTTCCGGACTCCTTTCTCCCATCATGCGCATGTCCCATAAGTCACCAAGCACCAGTTATCTTTTAAATCCACTCTCTTTTCCCTCTTCCAAGACTTCATTCTTAGTTCAACAGGCTTGGAAAGAATGGGATAGCTATAAGAATCTATCACTGGTTTCTCTGCTGTCACCTTAACCCATGCTCTGTTTCTGCTACCAGAACAATCTTGGCAAAACCCATGCTTAGAGTTCTTTAATGACTTTCTAAACCAAGCATGTCAAACTCAAAGGCTAACACGGGCCAAATAAACAAGGTTTAAGTTTATGTGGGCTGCAAAATAGCAAAAGCTTCAATTTTCATAGAAACGTAGATTTATTTTGAAAATTATAGTATAAAGAAAAAGAACAAGAGCAATGATAAAATTAATGTTTTCTTCCTGACACTTGGCATCTCTTCTCTGATACTACTTTTCCTACTTCAGGGGAAATCTTGTTCACAGTGATTACTTTCAAAACTGACCCAAGGTGAGTGCCAGTAATTCTGGATCTGACAGGAGACTTATTTCCTTTCATAATTATAAATAACTGCTCACACCGTTATATTCGCTGGGCCTCAAAAATTTTCACTGTGGGCTGCATGCGGTCCATGGGCTGCAAGTTTGACATGCTTGTTCTAAATAATACCCCAAATTCTTTGCATAACATTTATGCTTTTCATAATTGTTGCTTAATTGGCTCTTTTGTCAGTTTTTAACTTGAATCCTGTTCTCACAACAAAAGCAAAGATTTGCAGTCCTTTTATACATCAACAATTAAGTTTATATTAATGATAATACTTCTGCCTGCAATGGCTTCCCCTGAAATATTCTCTCTTCCTCTCATCTACTTGGTGAACTCATGTTCATTCAACGGAAGTCAACTCAAATGATCACTCTTCCATAATATCAAGTCAAGTCACTCCCCCAGGTTTGATATAGATGAGCTGGCTCTTTATATTTCCAAAGTATTCCAAGAATATCTCATATCATTTTTCTTTTGTTGCAATGCAGATAAAAAGAAAATCATATGTAACTCTAATAATATGTACCTTACTTTATGTATGTCCCTTTCTTTAGTAACAAGCCCATCTAATCTTCACATCCAACTAGAACAGTGGTTCTCAACCTTGGGTGCACATTAGAATCACCTGGGAATCTTTTTAAAATCCTATTTCTGCGCCTCATCCTCTGGAATTCTGTTTCTTTGTTACTAATGTTGTGGCCCCACCCCATAACAAAGAAACAGTATTTCTGGAGGATGAGGCCCAGAAATCAGGATTTAAAAAAGATTCCCAGGTGATTCTAATGTGCAGCCAAGGTTGAGAACCACTGAACTAGAATAATGTAGAGAGCTAGTTTAAGCCACACCTGTGCCCCCAATACCCCAGAGTAACAAACTCTCAGTTACTTCCCTATCCTATCTAATAATAGACAAACATGGTAATTAACTGTACCTCTGACATGCTTCCCATTGGCTAATCAGGGCAATATGCAAATTAACTGCCAACCAAGATGGCGGCCGGCAGCCAGGCAGCTGAAGCGAACAGGAGGCTTGCTTGCTCCAGTGATGGAGGAAGCCAAGGTTCCCCACCTCCCGCTGCCGGCCTCTGAGCTGCACTCTAAGAAACAATGTTGCAATTATAGAAGCTCAACAAACCCCAGAAACCTGCTTTCAGCCAGCCGGGCCTCAGAGCTGGAGCTGCAACAGTGTTTCAATTATAGAAGCCAAACAAACCCAGATACCTGCTTTCAGCAGCCGAGGCCTCAGAGCTGGAGCCAAGCCTCAGAGCTAAAACTGGCTCTCAGTTCCAGTGACAGCTATAGAAGGTAAATAAATCCCAGAATAAAAAAAGAAAAAAAAAAAGGAGAGGTTGGGAGCTTCAGTCACCCCCAGCCTGAAAACGGCCCTCAGCCCCTCACCCAGACTGGCCAGGCACCCCAGTAGGGACCCCCACCCTGAAGGGGGTGTGACCAGCTGCAAACAGCCATCATCCCCTCAGCCAGGCTGGCCAGGCACCCAAGCGGGACCCCCACCCTGATCCGGGACACCCTTCAGGGCAAACCAGCCGGCCCCCACCCATGCACCAGGCCTCTATCCTATATAGTAAAAGGGTAATATGCAAACTGACCCTAACAGCAGAAGGACTGGGAATGACTGGTCACTATGACACACACTGACCACCAGGGGGCAGATGCTCAATGCAGGAGCTGCCCTCTGGTGGTCAGGGTGCTCTCACATGGGAGGAGCTCTGCTCAGCCACAAGCCAGGCTGATGGCTGCAAGTACAGCGGTGGTGGTGGGAGCCTCTCCCGCCTCCTCAGCAGCGCTAAGGATGTCCGACTGCAGTTTAGGCCTGCTCCCCGCTGGCAAGTGGACATCCCCCAAGGGCTGCCGGGCTGCCAGAGGGATGTCTGATTGCCATCTTAGGCCCAATCCCCCAGGGAGCGGGCCTAAGCCAGCAGGTGGTCATCCCCTGAGGGGTCCCAGACTGTGAGAGGGCACAGGCCGGCCTGAGGGACTCCCCTCCCCCATGAGTGCACAAATTTTTGTGCACCGGGCCTCTAGTTATTCTATAACTCCTGATGTTTGGTACTATGGGGCAAGAGAGGATATAATCTGCAGTTCTTTTCTAAGCCTCACAACTTAAACTAAAATCTGCAGCACCACATCACCATTGCTGCCACCATGGCCACTATTATTGTCCCTGAGGATAATCACAGAAAGCCAGTGATGCTGAAAAAATTGTTTTCTATCCCTTGGGTGAGGTGAGGGCTGAGGCAGGGAATATTTACTCTGGACCCCCATTAGACTATATTGGCTTTTTTCCCTCCTGATTTCTTAGAACCTAGCAGCAAGTCTGGAGCATGCTAGGGGCATTCAGTGGAGGATGGATGGATGGATGGATGGACGGACAGATGTTGATAAAATATAAAGCAATTAGAGAGTAGTTCCAAAGCTCCAGGTCTAAGAGGTGTTTTGTTTGTGTGTGTGTGTGTGTGTGTGTGTGTGTGTGTGTGTGTGTTTGTCTATTATGCTGGTGTGATTAGACTACTAATAGAATTAATTACAAGGAAAGAATCTCTGTGGCATCAGATAATTAAGGAAAGACTTCCTAGAATAGGTGAGATTTGAGGTGGATCTTACCAAAATATAGAATTTAAATTGACAGAAAAATTTAAAGAAAGCATTCAGGCTAAATATATAAATGAATACAGTATTGTGAAGGGCAGAGGCCACACTGATTATCACAAGGAATACACAGGATTAAGAGAAACTATGAGTAAGTGTCTTGACTGCTAGGTTGAGGGATCTCATTGTTCTGGAATTGGTGGCCTATGTAGGAAACTGGGGTAACGATGTCAGTGTTTGAGGACTTGTTACATAAATCTCATATTTTATTTCTGAAATCAGAGGAGAATAAACTATACTGAATCTATTATATAAGCATATAATTGTGCCTTCAATTTATCATATTTAATACACCACCAGATACCCCAAAGGTACTGAGGAGCACTTTTTGAGTTTTGTGTACTAGGGTCCCTTTATTGGTAACTGAAATATGTACACTGTGAGTACATTATGATTGTTGTGTAACAGACAGCAAGAGCAACTCTGTACAACAGGGAAGAGTAGAAACTGAAAGTGACCTAATAAATTGAATCTGGAAGGAAATGTAGAAAAGTGGAATAAAATTTCCCAATGGGGATTGGTAGATTAACATTTCAAAGGCAAATATCATTAAATTTTAAATAGCCATAAACGATTTCCTTGATTTTTCATTTAATTTGAAGAAAAAGTACCTTGAATTGTCCCCTAATACTATATGTGAGCCCTTGTTCAGAAATAATTTACAAAAAGCCATCTTTAATTGAATTACTTAAACATCTCATAGAAAAACTGATTGTTTGTTTGTTTGTTTGTTTGCTTCTTGAAGTGATGACCTTCCAAAGTACTAATACCAAGCAGGATGTGAACAGAAATGCAATTAAGAATAAGGATTATTCCTTATTTTAGTTCCTGGCACTTATTAGGCAAAGAATGAATGTTTGCTATACGAATAAACAGATAGATCAGTAATAAGAGGGCAACTGGAATTAAAAGAAACTTAAAACTTAATATGATATAAGCTACTAATTGTCAGCTTAAGTCTAAAAACATATGGAATAAACCTATCTACAAAATGTGAATGAAGAGTCTATTTAAATGCAATTAGTTATAATTATAAAGAAGAAGTCAAATGGTCCAGAAGGAACACAAATAAGGAAAAGAAAATTCCTTCTTCAATACAGTCATTGATAGTTTTCAAGGTCACTATACCTCAAATAAAACAAGTTACATTTGGGATTTTCCTACTTTAGTCATCACAGAAAGACCTGCTAACTGTACATGGCAACCTCTAGTGCACATCCATTTCCATCTTGCGATTTAGACCAAGTCTTTGTAGAAAAATGAAAGCAACATAAAATATTCAGAGAACATCCTTATCCCTTTAGGTTCAGGATGAGTTGAGCATTTCTGGAAATATTATGCAAATTTGAAAATGTTGTCTGTGCTATAGGCCATTTAGCTTGGGCTTTCAACACCTTGAATCTTGGGTAGTTGAATCCGATTTATTTTCACCAGGTGCCAAGAAAGTGTGCAGCTAATTCTACCAGGGACATTCTCTACTGACCCACCCCACTGGCTGCTCAAATTTTCAATTTTAGTTATAAAACAATATTATGAGGTATTGTTCTGGACACTATATTAAACCCTCTCTTGAAGAGCACACGGGACTGTGGTATATAGATAATTCATTAATTTCACTTATTTCCACAATCAATTCTGGTGGCTATAGCCCAATTCATCATTTTATGATATGTATTGATTGGTAAGGTTAGAGAGACATCATTCATTTTTTAAAAGTAGGCAGGTCCACAGGCTCCCTGTTGGTCTACATAAACTATGAATATGACAATCTCCCCAGAATAAATGATTTTTGAATTTACTTCATCAGATTGTCTAATTATCACTCAGGCTCACTAAGCTATGCAGATACCTCATTCTTCCACGGAACTATGATCTTGCAGGATATACATACATCTTCCTAAATCAAGAGTAAATGTTTCCCATCTTAACATACTACTGCTTCTTTGGTACAAGAAAATAAGCACTAGTATTCATTGCCTATTGGAGAGAGGAAGCTAGTGATTTGATTTTCATGTATTACTTATGTATTACTTATTAATCAAAACTAGACAAAAGGTCTCAACCTCAAGTCCCCCACGTTAGCAGAGTCACCTGCATCCCCCATGGTGTCTACTGTGTCCCTGTTTCCGCAGGACAGTTTGGACACAATAAGAACTAATTTGAAGATTTCTCAGTTGGGACAGCTCTGTATAAACTTAGAATCTCAAAACTGAAGAGTTACAGATTGGTTTTTGTCATGCCAAAATAATAAAGTATTTTGCTTTGTCCTGTATAACATTCTTTCTAGGGAGACAAATTTATTGCAGATTACAATTACTTTATCAAATTGTTACATTTTTAAAAGAAAACTACTTACTCTAAATCGTATCTAGTAAAGAGTACTTAATACAATTAATCATTTGTCTGTTGCCAAGAGTTATTTATTTAAAACTAGAATTTGCTGAAAAGCATGACATCATTTTTTACTTGTGCCACAGAAAGTAATTGCGTAATTAGTAACTGGTTTACAGAAGCATGTTTTTCACATAATGCTGATAACCCAGGTCTAAATTGCCTTTTCCATGCAGGATCCAAATGCACTTTATAAATCATCGTATTTAAGTCTCTACTCACACCTGCTCACACCCACACATAGCTACAAATAGGGTATATTTAAAGAGGCCATTTAATACCAGGATAACTACTGCAAAGAATTCTCCATTGAGGTAAAATGCAGCAAAGTTTTAACAGATGCTCATAAACAATAGACACCAGTTGAGGTAAAAAGAAATAAAGAATGTCATCTCCAATTAAAACTACAGGAAAGATTTACAGGGCGAAAAGTAATTATTCACTTGGACTTTGGCCAGGATATCAGAGCTAATACCCTTCGCAATGGGAAAACTTTTTCTAAAGCTATATTAGAATTGTACCTTAATATCTCAGCAAAAACTGAGTTTTCAGAGAATAATAGACAAATAGAAATGCTCTCCATCAGCACAGAAGTTTTATTTATGGTCTAATCATACCCCAATAAAAAACACACGTGCTTCCAGCGGTTAAGAATTGGAGGGATCAGCCCTAGCCAGAATTTTTAAGTGGTTAGAGCATTGGTCCATGAACAGAAGGTTCTCAGGTTCGATTCCCCACCAAGGGTATGTACCTTGGATGTAGGCTTGATCCCCAGCAGGGGTCAGGCTGTGTGAAGAAGATAACCAATAAATGTGTCTCTCTCACATTTATGTTTATATCTCTCTTCTGTCTCTGTCTCTCTCTCCCTCCTCCCTCCTTATACTCTCACTAAAAATCAATGGAACAATATCCTTGGGTGAGGACTAAAAAAAAAAAAAGGAGGGATCAGAAAGATTAGACTATGGGCAGTGATTTTAAAAATAGAACAAGAAAAGAAGCCTAGAATTACTAGGATAGAATTACTAGGATAGAAGTTTAGAAGTTGCAGGAAAATGGTTGATAATGAATTAAACTAATCAAATATCTTTTTGTTTTCCAATCCTGTACTTCATAACCATTTCAAACATTATTGTAAAGATGGCCTGCTAGCAAGTTAACTATGAAAATAATAATGACATATTTGGAAAGGACCTTGGAAATTATTCCTGGTTTGCTGAAGGGGAAACTAAGGCCTGGAGAATGGAGGCATGTGCCCAAGGTCACACATCCTATATAATAAAATGCAAATAGACTGAACATCAGAACAACTGAAAACCGAACAACCAAACAACCTGTTGCTATGATGTGCACTGACCACCAGGGGGCACACACAGAACATGGCATGCATCGGCAGCAGCTGGCAGAGCGTGAAACATGATGGTCGTTGGTTGCGGCAGGATGGTGGAGCAGGTGAGCAGGGGTGCTGGTGGGGCACTGGTCGCTGTTATCAGGGTGAGCCTCTGGTGGTTACTGAAAATTCTTTGCTCCTGTGATCTGCGGTCCCGCCCAGTGCTCACACCTGCTCCGGCGACAGCCCCGCTCGCACCTGCTGCTGGCACCGGCCCTGCTCACACCTGCAGCCTGTGCAGGAGCCGATGCTCGCACTCACTGCCAGTGCCAGGCTGTTTCCCCATCACCCCTCTGGAGAAGGGGGAGATGGAGAAGTCCTCAGGGTGATTGGGGCCAGCATCTGCCACTTGCACCTGCTGAGGGTGCCAGCCCCACTCACACCTGCTGCTGGCACCGGCCCCATCAGCGGGTGCACCATCAGCGGGTGCAAGTGGGGCCGGTGCTGTCAGCACGTGGAAGCGGCGATGGGAGTGGGGCTGCCGGAAGACAGGGAACCAGGGGCCATGTCAGAAGGGGCCTAGCAGGGGCGCGAAGGATAGGCCGAGACCTGCCCCATGTGCCCACCACAGCCTCACGGCCCACAGTTCCTTTCAAGGTGCACAAATTTGTGCACTGGGCCCCTAGTAGATTAGATAATTCCACCATGCACTCATACATACATTCCTATTTGGAAAATTACATGATTATGACTAAGGTCCTTACACGCTTCAGGTAATTCTAACCTTTATCAAATGTCCACAATTGTTTAGCCCAGTAGGGCAGGAGCCAGGGAGATTTGTGTGCACGTGTACATATGGCTGAAATGTAATCACCTTTCTACCTTAGTATTTGTAGGCTCAAAAACTACTCTCCATTTCTTTGACTAACAGATGGTGGGGAGAGCATGAAAGCACAAAGTGACACGAGGAATAAATTGGAGAGAAACATTCATAATAACTATGATTAGAAGAATTGAGCACAGTCCGTAGGAAAATGCATGCCTGCCAAATCCAATTCCACTTTTATTTCAACCTCCTCTTCCACCTCCCTAACTATAACACGCGGGGTCCTTAAACACTGACTTGGAATTAAAATGGATTGTTTGCAGCTGCTCACATGCAGGCTTATTGGGTTGGCCCCGCCCAGTGTTTACATGTGGCTTCCCTTCCCAGCCTTAGTTCTTGACAGGGAAGCCCATTTGAGAAACAGCAGGACAGAAAACTGAACAGAATGCATTTTATGAGTCAGCTTGATCCTCCTCCATGGGCTGAGTGTTCATAGCGTTAAGCCATTAGCCCCATTGCCTGGTTTTTAAAGAACTTGCTATCTTTGGTTATCCCCCTAACAGGGGTAGCTGCAGGATTCAGGCCTTTTGCTTCTTCTATTTAGTTTCTGTCAAGTTCCTCTTTACTTCTGCCCACCTTCTGTAAATTCTGTGATGGTTGAGTAGAATTTAGAGCTGAATAGGAATAAAATATGGCATGGCGCCTGATCGTAGCAGTGACTAGTAATTTTCAAAACCCTGTTCTTAAGCAAGTGAGAATGAAATTGTTCTTGCATCTGGCCAAGTGCAGCCAATGGGAGAATCATGAGATTAGCTGGGACTATGGTAAGCACACGTGCACTGCGGGGCCTCAGCTGATGCTGATGGAAATGGGGAAAGCCTGGCTGCTGTGTAGGGGTTCCATTCCTTCTAAAACTGAGAGGCCTAACTGGTACTTCACTTAGCAGGCTTCCCCCAGCAGGTGAGAGTATGATTATTATCTCTCTTGTTGAAAGTTAAAAATCATTTTGCCTCCAGCTAGAAAAACAAATAGGCATTAGTAAAATAAATGTTCAGCCCTGCTTTACAGGTGCTCCCAGTGAAATGACAACTGGACAAGAGTACTGATATTGTTGCAAATGAGAGGAAGCATTCTAATTGCTCTGCTTATAAAATGTTATTCTAGGATGGGTTTGACATTTCCCTAAACTTGCTCAGTAAAACAGGAGGAAAAACATGCCAAGTTTTAATTTCTAGTTCTTAATTGTGGAGCTAATAGCCACATATTTGGATGCTAATAAAGTCCTTTTACTTTGACAACTTTTCCAGTGCCATTCTTATAAGAATGGCAATCATTCCATTTGGAATCAACTATAGTCATCAGTACAGCTGGATGATGTGCTCAGGCTATACAGAACCCAACCATTTTGTTTCAGGGCTTTAAATAATTTTCCAACAAGATCTAAGCCCATAGAAGAAAATTTATTCTTGGCTCCCTAACATTAGTTTAAAAAAATAGAGAAAACCTCATTGAGATAAAATGTTTCCCACATATCATGGGAAAGCACAGTACTAGGCATGGAAGGCATAGTGACAACTAAAAGGAACAACTTGGTATCATCCCACAGAGGTTGGGCTCGAGCCATCTGTTTCCACTGTCCTGTGAGCATGCCTCTGTCGTAGGCACAGCCCTATAACATTCCACTGTCTATCTTTCTTTCCAGCTGGACTATGAGATCCTTCATAAGACCTTCATGAACTTCCCATATTTTGATGCTCTGTGACAGTTTATGTCTTTGAAACATTTATAATGCTAGGAAGTAATATAACTGCATTTCTAAATTATTTTTTTCAATCTGAACTTTATGCTTACTTGAACTTCACCTTGCTTTAACTTGATATTTATTTTATATGCAATTCTTGATTCATTAGTTTCAGGTATACCATGGTCTCTAATTCTTCAGCATTTGGAGTAATTTTTACTGTTATGTTACCATCATCAGTACATGGAAGAGCCTGTGAGGCTTCTTACCATTGTGTGGTAGATAAAAAGAGACCATTGTATGGCTGAAACTAATACAAAATAATATTGAATGTAAACTATAATTGAAAAAAAATAAAATAAGATGTCAAAAAAATGGAGACCATTTGGGTCTGAAAGATTTGGGCTTGAATTCTAACTGGTAGAGTTTGGTCAAATAATGTATCTCCTCTAAACTTTAAATTATTCATCAGTTCAGCAAGTATGAGGAAGTACTTATATTATAGAGATGTGTACTGATGAGATGAGATGATGGAGGTTGAAACTTTGATACAGTGACATGTATATATGTTGACAAAGCTGTAGAAATGTAAACAACTAAACATGTGAATAAACTATAAAAGAGAGGAAAATCTGAAGTGCAAGCATATTCAAGGTCAACAACATATCTATTGAAAGAGCAAAAGATTTTGATGTAATTGGTGGGCAGTCTAAAAACTTAGAACTAGAAAAGAAAAAAATATATATTATTTCTATTTATAGTCCAGGGGAGAAAAATAATTACTTCTATTAATTAGACATCTATGTGGCAAGCACTTTCTAGTGCTCCCCATGCATAGGTCATTTAATCTACACAATAGCCCTCTGAGATTGATACTCTTGCACATATTCTCATTTAGAGATGTGAAAACTAGTTTAAGGAGATAGTCCTCTCCAAAGTCTGGTCCACTTAAATGCTGGAGCAGTTTTAATGTTGACTGTAGGCAATATATATATATACACACATATATGTATCATACATACACACATATAACATATAATATCTATAATAATAAAAGAGTAATGTGCTAATTAGACCAGATGTCCTTCTGGACGTCCTTCTGGACAACCTTCCAGATGAAGCCAGGGCTGTAAGGGAAGCCTGGGTCCCAGGTGCCTCCTGGTGGCCAGAGGGAAGCTGGTGCCAGCAGCCGGGGGAAGGAAGGCCTACTCTTGCATGAATTTCATGCATCAGGCCTCTAGTATCTACTTATATAAAAACCATGGGCGGTGTTCATCACATACAGACAAACAGCCGAGACCCAGCAGAAGAAAATCAGTCCTACAGGGGTTGTCTTGGCAATGGCTGCGCCCTCCCCTGAGCTATTTCCCGGAGCTGTTTCCTGTAAGGGCAGAGTTTGAGGCAGGAACCCACCCTGGGAGCACGGAGGCAGATCTTTCTAAAATGTGACACGCCAGCGGGTGAACCTGATTGGCGTGGCTGAAAGGCTTAGAAAAGACAGACAAGAAAATGAAAGCCAGATCTTGGTGGGATGCTGCTTCTCTGAGAGACAGCAAGCACGCCCACAGCCATGCCTTTATTTTATAGGAGATGCTTTGAGGCAAAGTAAGGGCATGACCAAGATGTTTACAACATTCTCCTGGGTTTCAATCCTACTCAACTACATGCACCTGAACTCTATCAAGCCCACATCACTCAGGCACATGGGGCCACGTGTTTGGACCATAGGTTCAAGCTTACAACTACAGCTGTTGGCTATAATTGTGCTGGGAGGGCCCTGCCCTCCAAGCTGGGACTTGCACGTGGCAATGAGAGGACTGTGTCCTCTCATCAGTCCAAAGTTTGAACCTGTCCAAAACACTGTAGCAGCTCCCCACAATAAATTTTTAATTCTGTTTCTTTGTTACTAATGTTGTGGCCCCACCCCATAACAAAGAAACAAAGGAAAATTTCCCCATCGAATTTCGGAATAGTATTACTCCTTCGGGAATGCCATGTCATAAATTAAAATTGAAAGTGGGTGTAATCATCATGCTATTGAGAAATCTCAATAGTAAATGGGGTCTTTGTAATGGTACCAGATTTATTATCAAAAGATTACGACCTAACATTATCGAAGCTGAAGTATTAACAGGATCTGCAGAGGGAGAGGTTGTTCTGATTCTAAGAATTAATTTGTCCCCATCTGACACTGGCCTCCCATTTAAATTGATTCAACGACGGTTTCTCGTGATGCCAGCATTTGTGATGTCTATTAATAAATCACAAGGACAAACTCTAGACAGAGTAGGCATGTTCCTACCTGAACCTGTTTTTGCACATGGTCAGTTATATGTTGCTTTCTCTCGAGTTTGAAGAGCATGTGATGTTACATTTAAAGTTCTAAGTACTTCATCACAAGGGAAATTATT
This sequence comes from Myotis lucifugus, assembly GCF_000147115.1. Lineage (NCBI taxonomy): Eukaryota > Metazoa > Chordata > Mammalia > Chiroptera > Vespertilionidae > Myotis > Myotis lucifugus. The sequence goes on from NW_005871132.1 coordinate 138,220, forward strand.
CAAGCACTCTGAAAGCTTTTTCACTCTTAATGTGGTGTATAGGGAGATATTAGAAAAAGTTTAATCACTTTATCAGTCATTGTTTGCATCACTGTTTTTATATCATGTTTTTGTTGTTTTCATATGTTTTTGTCATTTTTATATCATGCCTCTGTTGTTGTTATATCCTTTTGTTACTGTTTATTTATTAATAAATTTATATATTATTTTCATATACATTTTACTAATTTCCTTTCATCTCTCACACTTCTATTATAAAGGACAAATAGCAATATTAAAATATCTCTGCTAATTAATTCCCTTTTAAAAAAATATATTTTATTGATTTTTTATAGAGAGGAAGGGAAAGGGATAGAGAGTTAAAAACATTGATGAGAGAGAAACATCGATCAGCTGCCTCCTGCACACTCCCCACTGGGGATGTGCCCACAACCAAGGTAAATGCCCTTTACAAGAATTGAACCTGGGACCCTTGAGTCCACAGGCCGATGCTCTATCCACTGAGCCAAACCGGTTAGGGCAATTAATTCCCTTTTAATGTGCACGAATTTTGTGTACTGGGCTACTAGTATTTAATAAACACATAATGTTTATAGGTTCTGTTCTAGCCTTTTTCAGAAAAGTATTAATTCATCTAATACTTATAATAATCCTATGATATAGGTTTATTATTATCCTAATTTTATAAGTGACGTAATTATAACTGGGACACAGGTAGGTTAACTAGCTTTTCCAAAGTCACACAGCTAATAAATGACAGAGCTGGACTCCAACCCAGGCAGTCTGGGTCCAGAATCAGCTACCTACATGACTGCTCTAGTCTCTAGTTAAAAGTCCAGTGCATCAACTAAGGACATCCATATGTAAAAATAACTGGGTGCGGGGGAGGTGGGGGGAGTTACTCCACAAACTTCCAGGAGATTCTTCCCAGGGACAAGATTTCCCTGTGTATAAAAAATCCTCTAATTGTTATAATCTGGTTGTGATTTGTTTTTCTACATTGCTCTCCTTACAGACAGATTACATGAGTATTTTAATATTTTAATTCCTATGACACAGCTACATTTCTCAGAGATAAACAGTAAACGGGCATCCTGGCTGTCTATTTCATTCTCTTCTGAATTTGATTAATGTGAGACATCTCCTGGGAGATCATGTTTCTGAATCTGATGGACTCGTGGCCATGTTATTAAAAGTAGTAAATTCCCTAAGGTAATACCAAACTATGAGGCCTTTAAGCACATAATACCATTTCCCTTGTTACATTGTTCCTCTAAATCTATATTAGCTATAAAAATAAAAATCTCTTTTCTTATTTGTATTGTTACTGCTAGGAGAAGATTTAAAGAGAGTGTTTTTTAAAAAGATATTAAAAAGAAGTTAACCTTGAGTTTGTTTGGTTTGATTAATTCTGGGTGGATAAGTCAAAACCATTGGTCAGAACCGGTTTCTTGGATGGTTGACTGCATTTAATTGTGTACATTGTCTCTCTATCTAGGCATAGAGACTTAATCTCTCCAGATCCAAGGATTTGTTTTGGAGCCAAACAACCTTTCACTAAACTCCAGAATAATCCTCTCTCTGAAGTCTGCTCTCCATCTGTGTTCTTAAGTTTAAAACTTTCCCCCTCCATCTGCTAAATTCAATGACTGTAACACCAAGCAGCAGGTAGAACCAATATGCTGGCTCAAATCTGAATCCTGGAAATGAATCTGGCATCCCCGCTGCAGAGTCATCTGTGTTTGCTGATCTGCCCCCACTAATCTCCAGGGAATAAGAATGAGAATCACTGCAATGGACAAAGGCGGGGGGGGGGGATTTTTCTAGTTAATTGGAAACAATAACAGCATAAAAGTCATCAGCCTTTTGCCTGCATAAGGACAACTTTGCCACACAAAAAATAACAATGCCACACAACAGCTCCTGGGTTGGATGGGAAAGTGCACAAATGCATACACATAACCTCCACAGCACATACCTCATACCTCAGAATTCCAGCACAGAAACTTATCTTAAAGGACAAAATTCCCATCTGCCAAATTATTGAATAGAATTATGGCTATATAGGGTGCAATCATAAGTACATATAAATAAAAAGTCAAGAGAATTATTTCAATATCATAGTACTGGAATTTCAGGTATTTATTAAGAAAATAATATCTCTTAGAATGACCACTGGAAACACCATCTTTTATTCCTGAAATGCCTGAATCACTCATTAATTAGAAGCTCAGAATGTGTCAGCACATTCACGCTATCTCTCCTAGTTCTTTGACATTTTAAAGTCATAAATTGTTCTTCTGGTCTTGTAGTTAAATAAAGAAATTGCTTCTGAACACCATTAGGGGCACATTTAAAGCATGCATTTTCTCTTTCCTTCTTTCTGATGACAGCATATTTTCACACACTGTGTGTGTGTGTTTTCAAAGGAGCCTTTTGCTACAAGTTCTTCTAGTAAAAGATCAGTAGATTGAAAACAAAACAGAAAATAACCTGAGGAGGAAGGCAAATTTCTTCTGCTCTTTCCTATACAATTGTCCTTGAATTTAGGCATTGTTCAGAAGTACAGGCTTAAGTACTGTTTACTGGTCATTCAGCTGTTAGCAAGCCTTTTCATCTCTCTCCCCCTTTTCCTGACTCATAATTCTGACTTGATCCTATGGGCCTAGTTAATCATTTCCACTTACCATCTGATTTATTTACCTTATTTCCTCCACATTCCTGTCCTCCTGAAGGTAGGCAATGATTGGAATTGCTCTGGACTCTCCAGACTTCTAAATTCATTATAAGCTAGTTTATTTTATTGTTTTCTTGCAAATGTATCATCCACCTCCCCTTTCACCAAAACTTCATCTCATGGTATTAATGTGTTATTTAATGTTTACCCTTTTATTTCTCTTATCACATTTCTTCTATTCCTTTTATTTTTTAATGCCACTAATAGCACTTTATATCCAGTAATATTTTGGATTTACATCTAAATTACATTTAAACTATTACCTATATAAAATGCAAGAATACTTAAAATGTACTATTTGGCTTGTAAACACCAAGAGGGCAAGGGGTGAAATAAGTGTAAGTAGTCCATATAACAGTACCATTCATATGACGTAATGAGACTTTTATTGTACTTTTGCAGTCTTCTTTTTAAAAACACATTATCCCAGTCTAATCATGGTTTGGGGAGGAATTTTAAAAAGTCTCATTTAAGAGATCTTCTCCAAAATACTTAATCTGTAATGCTTAAAACTACCAAAGTCATCAAAAACAAGCAAAGTTCAAGAAACTCTCACAACTAAGAGCAGCCTAATTAGACTTGCTAATTTAATGTAATATGATATCCTGGATAAAATTCTGGAACAGAAAAAGTACACAAGGAAAAACCCTGAGGAAATATGATAAAGTATGGCACTTTAGTCAATTAAAAAAACATGGATGAAATATAAAGAAAAAAAGACAACTGTAGAAAACAATGATAGAATAATAGCATAAGTCACTGAGTAAAAATTAAATATTTTTATTTTCTGAAGGAACACAATATAGTATCTTAGATTTGTGTATCTTATTTAGGTTAGAGAGGAAATATCTATGAAGAGCCTTGCAAATATAACACATGGTTGAGAATCTTAGAAAAGTTGAACATATTTTGTTGCTCTCAGTAAATAATATGTATCACATCTAGAGGGGAAGACACTGCTTTATAATACAGAAAATGGACTTTTATCTTTTACTATATATGTGTTATGGGCATAACTTTCATTTTAGGACTGTTGTAGAGATTAATAAAATAAAATTTCTAAAAAAGTAAATCCCACAATACAAAAATCTGAATAGCCCCATATGTTTGATGTTCTGCTACTAAAAACTTTACATACCTTACATAATTATATTTTATTCCATATAGAAACAAACAAGTAAATTTTAAAAAACAAAACAAAAACATAAAACACTTCTCTGCAAATAAACTCTAGGCTCCAATGACTTTATCATTAAAAAAATAGAAAAATTGCCCAACATGTTTTGTAAAGCTGACATAACTGGACATTATATTTCCCATAAAATGGATATGTTTGTATATGGAGAGTTTATATACAGCTTTATAAATACAAGTTTTATATACTTTGAAATTTATGTCTATAAAATTTATTTGTATAAAAGTATATAAAAGCTAGCAGAGCTGATACCTGACAAGCCATCTCAAGAAAGGAAAATAAAAGGCCAACTTTTCTCATGAATATAGTTGCAAAATAAAAACTAAAAATAGCAAACAGTATCTTGCAATATATTAGAAGAATAATACATTACAACCAAATTACCTTTATTATGTAAATGTAAAATTGGTTTAACATTTGAGAAACTATTATCATAATTTACCATATTAAAAATAAAGGACGAAGTGCACATAACTGTCAATAGAGGGGGGTAAAGGTAATGCAATTCTACTTCATTCAGGGTTAAAAACAAAAGTAAAGCCATAACAGGTTTGGCTCAGTGGATAGAGCATGGGCCTGCGGACTCAAGGGTCCCTGGTTTGATTCCAGTCAAGGGAATGTACCTTGTACATTCCCAGTAGGGGGTGTGCAGGAGGCAGCTGATGGATGTTTCTCTCTCATCGATGTTTCTAACTCTCTATCCCTCTCCCTTCCTCTCTGTAAAAAATCAATAAAATATATTTTAAAAATTAAAAACAAAAGTAAAAATAAAGCAACCAAACACTTCCCAAACTAGGAAATAAAGGGAAGTTATTTAATTTGATAACATAACTAAAACCCAAAATTAAGCAATTATCATATTTTATGACGAGATATTGGTCCCTTTATTCCAAGTTTGAGACAAAAAAAAAAATACTAGCTATCACTATTTCTATTAATCATTAAAACAAAGATTCTACTCTGTGCTGAAAAACAATAAAGTTAAAAACTGGATTAGAAAATGAGCAATAAAAGTATCATGATTTTTAGAGAATGTAATTGTGTATTAAAAAAATCCAAAGGAATCTTGAGATAAATACTCCTTTAAGTATATAATTGAACAAGGTTACTGTATGCAAGGTCAACCCATGCACACACACAATAAAAATACAATATATAAAAAATAACATATCAATTAAAAATGTAAAATAGTTAAATATCTAGGCATACCCCTACATAAGTTACACAATACTTCTACACATAAAAGGCCTACATAATTATTGAAAAAAACTAAAAAATACTCCAATAGAGAAATAAATCTGTTTGTTAATTGGAAGACCTGATATTGCAAAGATGTAAAATTTCCCAAAATTGATTCATACGTTTAATGCAATTGCAATAAAAATCCTAACAAACTATGTTTTTATGTGTGTGTTTATGTGTGATTATAAATTGAAGAGCTGATTTAAAATTTTGTTTACATTTCAAAGGCCCCAAAATAGCCAAGAACTATAATTTCTTTTAAAAAAGTCAAAGAACCTATGCAATCTACTTATATAAAAACCCTGGGTGTAACATCACAATCCAAGGCGCGACCAACCGGAAGGAAGTCAGTCCTTCAGGGGTTGTCTTGGAAATGGCTGCGCCCTCCCCCGAGCTGTTTCCTAGAGCTGTTTCCAGTAAGGGTTAGGTTTGAGGCAGGAACCCGCCCTCGGAGCTTGGTGGCATATCTTTATAAAGTGTGCCGTGCCAGCACAGCCAAGGGTGAACCTGAGTGGGGGCAGCTGAAAGGCTTAGAAAAGACAGACAAGAGAATGAAAGCCAGATCTTGGTGGGATGCTGCTTCTCTGAGAGACAGCAACCACGCCCACAGCTGTGTCTTTGCCACAAGGCAAAGTAAGGGCATGATCAAGATGTTCACAACATTCTCCTGGGTTTTCAATCCTACTCAACTACATACACCTGAACTCTATCAAGCCCACATTACTCAGGCACATGCAGCCACATGTTTGAACCATAGGTTTAAGCTTACAACTATAGCTGTTGGCTATAATTGTGCTGGGAGGGCCCTGCCCTCCAAGCTGGGACTTACACATGGCAATGAGAGGACTGTGCCCTCTCATCAGTCCAAAGCTTGAACCTGTCCAAAACACTGTAGCAGCTCCCCACAATAAAGTTTTAATACATTATATTAGAGGTTGTGGTGGCACTGTTTTACCCACAGCATCTACAGGAATTGCTGCAAATTTACTTCTCAGTGGAAGAACCTTTCATTCCCAATATAAATGACCAATTCCATTAAATTAAACTTCAATTTCTAGACTTGATATAAACAGTGAAGTTGCTAAAACTATTAAAAAGGCCCAACTTCTCATTATTGATGAATGCATCATGGCATCCAGTCATGCTATAAATGCCATAGACAGATTACTAATAGAAATTATGAATTTGAATGTTGTTTTTGGTGGGAAAGTTCTCCTTCTTGGAGGGGATTTTCGACAACGTCTCAGTATTATACCACATGCTATGTGATCAGCCATAGTACAAACGCGTTTAAAGTACGCTAATGTTTGGGGATGTTTCAGAAAGTTGTCTCTTAAATATGAGATCAGAGGATTCTGTTTATAGTGAATAGTTAGTAAGACTTGGAGATGACAAACTTGATAGCAGTTTTCATTTAGAAATGGATATTATTGAAATCCCCTGTGAAGTGATTTGAAATGGATCTATTATTGAAGCTACCTTTGGAAATAGTATATCTATAGATAATATTAAAAATATATCTAAACATGCAATTCTTTGTCCAAAAAAATGAGCACGTTCAAAAATTAAATGAAGACATTTTAGATATACTTGATGGAGATTTTCACACATATTTGAGTGATTATTCCATTGATTCAACAGATGATGCTGAAAAGGAAAATTTTACCATCAAATTTCTTAAGTATTACTCCTTCGGGAATTCTGTGTCATAAATTAAAATTGAAAGTGATGCAATCATCATGCTATTAAGAAATCTTAATAGTAACTGAGGTACCAGATTGATTATAAAACGATTACAACCTAACATTATCAAAGCTGAAGTATTAACAGAATCTGCAGAGGGAGAGGTTGTTCTGATTCCAAGTATTGATTTTTCCCCATCTGACACTGGCTTCCCATTTAAATTAATTCGACGACAGTTTCCCATGATGCCACCATTTGTGATGATTATTAATAAATCACAAGGACAAACTCTAGACAGAGTAGGAATATTCCTACCTGAACCTGTTTTCACACATGGTCAGTTATATGTTGTTTTCTCTTGAGTTCGAAGAGCATGTGACGTTAAAGTTAAAGTTGTAAATACTTCATCACAAGGGAAATTAGTCAAGCACTCTGAAAGCGTTCTCACTCTTAATGTGGTGTACAGGGAAATATTAGAGTAAGTTTAATCACTTTATCAGTCATTGTTTGCATCACTGTTTTTATATCATGTTTTTGTTGTTTTCATATCATGTTTTTGTCATTTTTATATTATGCCTCTGTTGTTGTTATATCCTTTTGTTACTGTTTTTTATTAATAAATTTATATATTATTTTCATATATATTTTACTAATTTCCTTTCATCTCTCACACTTCTATTATAGAGAAAGGGCAAATACCAATATTAAAATATTTCCGCTAATTAATTCCCTTTTAATGTGCACAAATTTTGTGCACCGGGCTACTAGTTATATATAAAGTCTCATAAAGATACAGTAATTAAGATATGGTATAATGCAAAAAGAGATAAGTTGAACAATGGGAAAAATAGATAATCCAGAAAAAGACCCAAACACAAATGAAGAAAAAATTAAGTTTTTCAATAAATAGTCTGGGTCAATTAGATATACATAAGCAAAAAGAAATAAAATTTCACTCTAATATCACATATAAAATTAATGTAAATTTGATTGGGGATTAGAAAATAAAAGTAAAAAAAAAAGATTCTAAAGTTTAATATAAGAAAATATATCTTTGACCTTGGGGTAGAAAAGCATTTACCAAACAGAACTACTAAAAGCATTAATCATGAAAAGTAAGATTAAAAATTGGACTTCTCTTTACCAACAGCTATCATTAAGAGAATAAAAAGGTGTTAGAGGGATTAGCTAATGCTTTTATGGCAATCATCCAATATAATAAAAGCCTAATATGCAAATTGACCGATCAGCAGTGGAATGACCAGTGGAACGACTGGTCACTATGATGTGCACTGACCACCAGGGGGAAGATGCTGAACACAGGAGCTGCCCCCAGCCCACAGGCCTCAGGCTAGCCAAGGCGGTGCCAGCAGGGACCCCCTGATCGCCCCGCCGGTTGCCCCACAGATTGGTCCTGATTGCCGGCCAGGCCTAGGGACCCTATCCATGCATGAATTTTGTGCATCAGGCCTCTAGTATTGCAATATAAACCTATCAAATCAAATATTTAATGTACCTTAGACTTACACACTCTGGTATGTCTAATACAATTTTGTTTAAAAAGGAGAAATCAGAAAAAATGGCAAGCTACAAAATTGGAGAATTCATATAACACAACACCATCGCAGTTGTTACTCTATAATTTAATGGCATAAAACTCCATTTTAATATACTACTGTATTTGGTTATTAGAAATACCTGGTGCTCGAAGTCTGAGTCCTCAGCTGGGAAGATTCAAAGACAGAGCATGACTCTATGGCTGGGGGCTACACTCATGTGCCTGGTGCCTGGACTGGGGCTACATGACCTAAATGCAATCTATCTATGCTGACAGATATCCTATATAGCATTATCAAGGAGGTAGAACTTCTTTTTTTAAAGTTTTTTTAGTTGATTTTAGGAAGAGAGAAAGGGAGAGGGAGAGAGAGATAGGAACATCATTGTTGAGAGAGAATCATTGATCGGCTGCCTCCTGCACACCCCCTACTGGGAACTGAGCCTGCAACCCTACAACCCAGTCATGTGCCTTGACAGAGAATCAAACCAGTAACCTCTTGGATCATGGGCTGGCGATCAACCACTGAGCCAAACCAGCTGGCCTAGAACTTCCTATATTATGGCTTAGGGCTCATAGGCTTGCATGGTAGCGCAAATGTTCCAGCAAACATATTGAAAGCTATATTATTGTTTATAACCTAGCCTCAGTGGTTACATAGTATTATTTTTGCTATGTTGTATTGATCAAAGCAATTATAAGCTCACTCATAATCAAGGGTAGAAAACAAAGATCCCACTTCAAAGCAGGAGAAATGTCAATACATTTTGTGGTCATCTATTTAAACTACCAGACTCATATATAGAATACATAAAATGCTCCTGTATATCATTATTACAAAGACAGACAATCTAAGAAAAAAAAAATAAAAGGAAAGGAAATAGCCCAGAGACTTGAAATTATAAGAGAGTAAATTACTGTCATACTTTATATGAGCTCTATTAACCTACTTCTATATTCAGATATTTTTAAAAAAATATATTAGACAATACATAATTTTAAAGTGCTAATAGAGGATATTTGTACATGCTGGATGTTAAGAATGGATAGAATTTGAAGAGGTGGGAAAAGGGAAATGATTTAATATCTAACCTCTTCTCCCAGTAAAGATGGATCTTTGCAGCTATGATCTGTGCTTGGGAATTAAGGTTGAGCAAGTATTAATAATGATAAAATAAAAACAGAAAACTATTAAGCCATCTAACCAGTCTTCATTTAATGATTTCTCCTTTCTGGAGAAAGCCCCATTTTCTGGCAAATGTCCCATATATATAGTTTGAGCAGAAGCAGTCATGTCCACATTACACAACTCTCCTATAGTATAGATGACAGATTAAAAGTGGGTGCAATATTTAAGCTAGGATAATCATCTCTTCCTCCAGTTTGACCGACTGGCTATTCTGAATAGATCTGTGTGTCATCTTTCTTTGTCTGGATGAGCAACCAGCAATCTCACAAGCTACTGTCAGCCATATTTTTCATTCTGTGGATTCACAAGCAGAGAAAGTTATCCTGAAAAGATGGAGAATAAAGAACTAGGTGCAAAAAATGGAACAAAAAATGAAAGATATAGAAAGAAAATTGAGAGTCATAAACCCCTAAGCCTATCTTTTTCTTCATCACAGGATACTTCCCAGCTTTGTTAAACCCCTACCAGAGTGGTGACCATTAATATGTTAAGAATCCACAAGTGCTGGCAAGGATGTGGAGAAAAGGGAACCTTGGTAGGAATGCAGAATGGTAGAGCCACTGTGGAAAACAGTATGGAGAGTCCTAAAAAAATTAAAAATTGAACTGCTTTTAGACCCAGTGATCCCACTTCTGGGAATATGTCCTAAGAATCCCAAAACAGCAATCAGAAAGGATATATTCACCCCTATGCTCATAGCAGCATTATTTACAATAGCTAAGATCTGGAAACAAACCAAGGGCCTACTAGTAGATGAGTGGATTAAAGAAAGCTGTGATACACAATGAAATACCACACAGCAGCAAAAAAACAGAGAGAGAGAGAGAGAGAGAAAAGAAGAAGAAGAAGAAGAAGGAGGAGGAGGAGGAGGAGAAGGAGGAGGAGGAGGAGGAGGAGGAGAGAAATAAGAAAATTTTACTCTTTGCAACAGCATAGATGACCTGGGGATTATTATACTAAGTGAAATAAGCCAGTCAAAGATAAATACCATATGATCTCAATTAAAAAAATAATAATAACCTAACGAACAAAATAGGACCAGAGGCATGGATTCATGGAAACTGATGAATGCCAGAGGAAAGGTGGTTGGGAGGGTCTGGATAAAAAATTGTGAAGAGGTTAGCCAAAGAACATATATGCATAGACATAGACAACAGTGTGGTGAAGGCCAGGAGTATGGGGAGTGGGAGCTGGATGAAGGTGGGCAAAGAGGGGGGAAATGCAGGACATCTTTAATAGTGTCAACAATAAAAAATGTGTTGTATAATACATCATCCTTTTTGTTTAACTGGTTTGTGAATACAAACCAAATAAATCTGACTAAGGTAAGAACAAAGGAGAACTGAATATTTAGTAAAAGGCAATGATAGGCTCAATGGAAAAGCATACTGATAACATTTATTGAGGATTTTCTTTATGCCAGATGTTACTCCATTTAGTCCTCCCAAAGGATCATACATACAAGTAATATCCTATATTAGAGAAGAAAAAAACTGATGCTTAGAGAACTTACATAATATACCCAATTTTGCACTAGACAATAGACGATCTAAATGACAAACCTTAATTAGGCTCTAAAGCCTTTGCTTTTCCCTTGTATCTTCTATTCGTCAAATCGAGAAGACTAAATAATATGCAAGAACTAGATTTAAAATGAATGGCAGAGTAAGTTGTAGCCTGGAGAGATTCTTGGATCCAAACATACACTTTATACCGGAGCTGTGAACATGCCTTGGGGCAGTAGGAGCTATTAAGTAAGGGAAACCTGATTAAATGTTTCTTTTCTGTTTTTTTTTTAATCCTCACCAAAAATATGTCTGTTTTTTAAGATTAATTTGAGAGAGAGAGGAAGGAAGAGAGAGAGAAAAAACATTGACGTAAGAGAGAAATTTCAATTGGTTGCCTCTTGTATGGACCCAACCAGGGATTGAACCTGCAGCGTAGGTATGTGTCCTGGCCAGGAATTAAACCCTCAATGTTTTGTTGTACTGGACAACACTCCAACCAACTGAGCCACCCAGCCAGGACCTGATTAGATATTTTAAATCAATGCTTCCAAAATTATTTTTAGGCAGGGCAAACAACTAATTCAGCCTGTTACCATGTTTGGGGGTCAGGTGATAAGGAATTATGATGTATCAAGGTACAATTTTTAAAATTTTGTATGCATTTGAAAATAGGGGTATTGTGAATTCATATTTTAACTGCAACCTATATATATAGCTTAAAGTCTAGTACTTAGATATTTATAAGCCAGTATTTTTTTTTTATTATAACAATACTAGAGGCCCAATACACAAAAATTTGTGCACTCGGGGGCGGGGGGTGGACGGTCCCTCAGCCTGGTCTGTGCCCTCTCGCAGTCTGGGACCCCTTGGGGATGTCTACCTGTTGGCTTAAGCCCACTCCCCAAGGGATCGAGCCTAAGCTGGGAGTCAGACATCCCTCTGGCAGCCCAGGAGCCCTCGGGGGATGTCCACTTGCCAGTGGGGAGCAGGTCTAAGCTGCAGTCGGACATCCTTATCGCTGCTGAGGAGGCAGGAGAGGCTCCCGCCATCACCGCTGTACTGGCAGCCATCAGCCTGGCTTGTGGCTGAGCAGAGCTCCCCCTGTGGGAGCACACTGACCACCAGGGGGCAGCTCCTGCATTGAGTGTCTGCCCCCTGGTGGTCAGTGTGTGTCAGTGACCAGTCATTCCCAGTCGTTCTGCTGTTAGGTCAATTTGCATATTACCCTTTTATTATATAGGACTAGAGGCCCGGTGCACAAAAATTTGTGCACTGTCGGGGGGGTGTCCCTCAGACCCACTTATGCCCACTCACAGTCTGGGACCCCTCGGGAGATAACGACCTGCTGGCTTAGGCCCACTCCCGGGTGGCAGAGGGCAGGCCCAATCCCTAGGTGCCTGCCCCGCAGCTCCTGGTTGGGCTCAGAGCAGGGCCGATTTGGGAGTTGAGACACCGCCCCCTGTCATGCACAGAGCAGGGCGAATAAGGAGGTTTCGATGCCACCCTCAGTCATGCTCAGGGTAGGGCCGATTGGGGGATTGGGGCGCCACCTTCTGTCACACTCAAGGCAGGGTCGATGGGGAGGTTGCGGCACCACTCCCTGTCACATACAGAGCTGGCTGATCAGGGGGTTGGGGCGCTTCCTCCTGTCATGCACAGAGCAGGGCCAATCAGGGGGTTTGGGAGCTCCCCCCTGTCACGCACAGAGCAGGGCCGATCAGGGGGTTGGGGCACTCCCCCCTGTCACACTCAGGGCAGGGCCGATGGGGAGGTTGCGGCTCCACCCCGTCACACACAGAGCAGGGCCCATTGGGGGGTTGGGGTGCCGCATCCTGTCACACACAGAGCAGGGCCCATTGGGGGGTTGGGGTACCGCACCCTGTCACACACAGAGCAGGGCCGATCAGGGGGTTAGGGAGCTCCCCCCTATCAGGCACAGAGCAGGGCCGATCAGGGGCTTGGGGTGCCTTCCCCTTTCATGAACAGAGCAGGGTGGATAGGGAGGTTGTGGCCCCGCCCCCTGTCACACACAGAGCTTCAGGGCGATCAGGGGGTTTGGGCTGCCCCCTGTCACGCTGCTCCAGGGGCCAGGAGGCCTCCTGGCTCCGCTGATCCCAGTGCTAGGAGGCCTCGCTGCTCTGCTGATCCCGGTGCTGGGAGGCATATTACCCTTTTACTATATAGGATAGAAGCCTGGTGCATGGGTGGGGGCCGGCTGGTTTGCCCTGAAGGGTGTCCTGGATCAGGGTGGGGTCCTGCTTGGGTGCCTGGCCAGCCTGGGTGAGGGGATGATGGCTGTTTGCAGCTGGTCACACCCCCTTCAGGGTGGGGGTCCCCACTGGGGTGCCTGGCAGTCTGGGTGAGGGGCTGAGGGCCGTTTTCAGGCTGGCAGGTGACTGAAGCTCCCAACCTCTCCTTTTTTTCTTTTTTCTTTTATTCTTGGATTTATTTACCTTCTATGGCTGTCACTGGAGCTGAGAGCCGGCTTTAGCTCAGACCTGTTGAAAGCAGGTTTCTGGGCTTTGTTTACCTTCTGTATTTGAAACTTTGTTGTGACTCCAGCTCTGAGATCCTGGCTGACTGAAAGCAGGTTTCTGGGGTTTTGTTTAGCTTCTATATTTGTAACAATGTTTCTTAGAGAGCAGCTCAGAGCCCAGCAGCAGCAGGTGGGGAATGTTGGCTTCCTCCGTCACTGGAGCAAGCAAGCCTCCTGTTCGCGTCAGTTGCCTGGCTGCCGGCCGCCATCTTGGCTGGCAGTTAATTTGCATATTGCCCTGATTAGCCAATGGGAAGGGTAGCGAAGTTATGGCTAATTACCATGTTTCTCTTTTATTAGATAGGATATGCATCACTAATACTATGGGATTAATAAATCCACTCCCATCAAGCTAAATTAAATACTATGGAGCTAAATTAACACAGATTTCTAACTAAAAATTTTTCCAATATATTTCCAATTGAAAATGAAAACTGTGAGGAAACTACATTGATATTATACCTGTAACAACCAATACCAAATCCTTCTGTTCTATTCTGAACATTTCAGCAGTCTGTTTCACATGAAGCAGAAGCTTTACAATGTTGACACATGTAGCATTTTTAGTAAAATAAATAATACATACGTGTCCCAGCAAACTATAGTAAGTTTCTTATTTTTACTTAGATATTCAAATTACAGTACTTCCAAATAACTCAACAACTTTGTAGTGACTTTTAAAATGTTGAAAACTGAAGAAAATATCTATAGAAGTAGACATCATTCATCCAAAAGATACAAATAAAGGACATATTTGGGGGAATATTTCACAGGCTATCAGATGCTGATAAGTAAACCTTGGTCTGAAATTCAAGCATTGCTATTTCAGATGTAAAAATCATCATGACTAAAACACAAGGTGGAAATAAATATGAAAATGTCCTAACTAAAGTAGACACAATATATTGGAAATGAGTGGGAAACTGTAGTCAAACAAGCATTGATTTGAAGCACTGGGCTTCGAGAAGCATTGAAAGTTCTTAATCAGAAAAGTGATGAGATGGAATTTGTGTTAAGGAGCTTTGCGGAGGCAGCAGAATGTAGGATGGATGGTACAGGGCACAGTTAAGGCACTGAAACCCACATTGAAAGCCTTCCCAGGAATTGGCCACTCTGTGCAAAGTACCTGGGCTACAGTAATACACAGGGCCTGGAAGCGAATGATTGAATGTGACTGACCTAATAAAAATAAAAGAGGGAAAATAAAATGAATGAGTCAAAATCTAGCAGAGAGGGAGAACAGTGGTTTTACTTATATGAACAAAATAAGTGACTACGAGTGGAATCCTGCTTCCAGAGAAAATGTTAAATTTGAGGCAACAATAGAAATTCTCAGACACGGCAGGGGGTGGGGGATGAGGGCAAGTGATGGGGGAAGGGGAGGCTGGGAGAAGGTCAATGGGGAAAAAAAAGGAAACATATGTACTACTATGTGTAATACCTTAAACAAGAAAATAAAAAAATAAATGCATATTTTAAAATTACTTATTTTAGTGGAATAAGTCACTAAATGAGGACAAGGGTAAAGTTCAAGGTTGAAGATGTAGATTAGAGAATTTTAGATAAAAATAGACATGTTAAGTGAATTCTTGGAGAGAAAATATATCAGTAGATTGAATATATAGAAAGAAAAGATTTGAGCACATGGGAAACCTCATTGTTAGTAGGTAGAAGTAAAGAAGGTGCTCTTATAAAATAGAACAGGAAGGAAAGGCCACAGCAAGGAAGAGAAAGTAGAAAGGATACCCCTGCAAAAGCCAAAGGAAGGAAGTATTTCAAAAGAGAGGCACGTGGTCACTGATACCAAATGTTAGAGTTCAAAGGAAAATAAAACCTGGGGAATAACACTGCATAGGCAGGAAACATAAGGCCATTTTTAATATCTTCCAAGTGAAACACCTGAGCAAAATGTGGACACAGGAGGTAATAGAGGCAGAGGTGTAGATTCAAGGAAGGTTCAAGGGCTTGGCAGGAGAGTGAGACAATCTAAACAGGCATTATAAAGGTAGAGCTGTTCCAAGCAAATGCTATATTAAGAAAAGTTACCTTCTAAACTGCAATGGAAGGAAGTTCTCTCTTCATGATGCTATGCAATGTCCAATTTTGTCTCTTAGAGTTTTAATAAAACAATTGATAAGAAGCATCTTGACATTTCAGAGTTTATAAACTAATGTTTTCCCTTTAAGGCAAAATGAAAATATTAACTGCTGGAGAAGATATTCCTCCATGGCATATTTAGTAAAATGGTATCTTATTAAAAGCTTCATTAATCTATGCATCCAACCATCCTGCAGAGTCTGTCTCAGATTTTGTCATTCTGAATAAAGGCATCTGTTAATTTCTGCCATTACTGAGCCATTTTATATTTGTGCTAAAAAGATTTCAGCTTACTGGTTTTAACCAATTTCTCAAATTTAACCAGGGTATAATGTATGCTGATCTAAACTCACATCATGCTACTGTGCCCTTATATTTGTTTCATCTTTAAATTATGCTTTTAATATTTCTTTACTGGATCCCATGAGTTGTTAATGACAATATTCATTAATATTATATTTAGAGGTGTCTTATTAGAAGCTCAATGCATGTTGTTTCAGTTTGACAGTGGCCTATCAAAGGTTCCTAGAAGGGCTATTTTAAATTATTTTCAGTGCTACAGTTCAAATGCCTGTCACTTCTTTCAAATCAGCATTGTTACTTTCCTTCTGTTAATTCTGTTAGACCTGCATCTCATTTATTCATTTGGATTTCATTATTGCACTGGGGAGAAAATGAACTTATTTGGCCTGATTTGTTTGCCTCAAACATATTTGGCTTCATGGTGATAGCAGATGGGTATAAAAATACATGCATGTATACACTTTGCCTCTCTTCTTGGCAAGTGAATTCGTTCACAACATTTTCTGTAGCACATCTCACATTTAATGTCACAGAAGGGATTCATCTTTTGGCAGTGAACATTAGTAGCCTGAAGAAAGGGGGTCATAAATTCCATTTTCATTTTTTATTAAAATCATACTATGTCAGGGTGTAATTTTCTTTTTTTATGCAGTATAATTTATTCAGTGACCTTGGACCATGTTCCTTTGCTAATCTGAAATGTTGAATCAGTATACTAACAGTTTCTGCAACTTCACACACTTTCCTCTAAGATAAGACCTTACAAAGCTCAGTTTCTAGCTGGATACTCTTTGACAGGAAGAAAAATATTGGTGAATTTTAATGGGAAAAGCAGAGGCCACCGTGAAGTTTTTTAAAGTGGAAGAAAATCTGTGAGTTACACAGAAAAATTAATGTTTATTTTTTACTTTTTATGAGTCCACTCTCTTCAGACTATTATTCTAGTAAAGCCTCATTTAATATCTTTAGTCTCTCAAGTTTCAACCATTGCTTATCTTGCTGTATCTAATTCCTGGACAAGCATGAAGAAAAAACATTAAGGACAATCCTATATAATAAAAGCCTAATATGCAAATCGTCCCCTCAACCAGGAGTTCAACTGCTCGCTATGATGTGTGCTGACCACCAAAGGGAAGCACAGAACATGGCAGGGTGTCAGCAATGTGGTGCTGGCAGTGGGAGTCAGTGGAGGTGCTGCCATCCCTGATGGGCCCCGATGAGAGTGGAATCGCAGCGGGATGGTGGAGTAGGTGAGTGGGCGGGGCCAGGCCAAGATGGGTGCAAGAGGGGCCTGATCACCCTGCTGATCACCCTGCAGATGGCAACTGATGGTAGCGGCGGGGGGCAGGGTCGCTGCCTGGCTCCCTGACACTGAGGGAGCTGGCTGGGGGCCTGATGACTCAGGTGGAGGGGGGTGTGTAAGGGCTGAGGGGCCCAGGTGCTGTCCAGGGCCCAGAGGTCAGCTGGGACCTGCCCTTCCACGCCAGATGCTCACCCTTCGATCACCAGCCAGGCCTAGGGACCACACCCATGCACGAATTTCCTGCACTGGGCCTCTAGTGTATAAATAATTTATTAAACCTAATGGTTTCAGATAATAGTCTCAGTATTCTTTCTAAATAAAGGTTTAACCATAGCTAATTACTTTTTTCTAAACCCACCCTTTTATGGACATGGCTTTTAATGTAAAATAGTCTGAAAATGTAGAGAAAAAGCAGTTACTTTGGTGGCTGTTAGTGATGGCTGCCTAATGGTTCCAAACTGTGCCCAATGGTCCACTTCTAGCATAGGCTTGCTAGCCCTATCACTTTCTGCCATGTCCAGGCTGATTCACTGCAAAGTTCTACCACCTTCTGTCAGTATCCTGCCCTGTTTCATGTCCATCTCATCTATTTGGCAAAACCCCAAACCCAGATTAATTCTTCATCCAGCTTTCCCTTCTAATCTCAAGCAACTCATCCCTGGTGGAGAAAATCATGCTATACCATGCATCCATAGTTTCATTATAAAAATAAACCAACAACCTAAAATTAGATATTTGTGTGAGTATATGTATGTTTCAAAAACTGTTATGTTTTTTTTTAACTGTAGGTCAAACTTTTAGTAGACTGTATCTACACTAATAAAAGAGAAACATGCAAATTAACCATCACTCCATCACTCCACCACTCTGCTACACCCACCAGCCAATCAGAGTGACTATGTAAATTAACCCAACAAAGATGGCAGTTAATTTGCATATACAGGCATGGAGCAAAGACTGAAGACGACTGAAGATGGCGGCGGCCATGGAGCTGGAGCAAGCAGGAGGCTTGGGTTGCTCCCAGTGATGGAGGAAGCCAAGTTTTCTGCCTGCCTTTGGCTCCACTCAAGGAGGGGCTGGGGGCCTGGGCTCCACTCAAGGAGCTGGAAAAAAAAAAGGATGGACTGGGAGCAGCCGGAGCGGAGAAGCCAAGCCTTGCTGCTGCAGCCAAACCAAAGGCCTGGGTCCCAGGTGCCAGAGGAAAACCGGTGCTGGCAGCTAGGGGAAGGAAGGCCTATTGTGCGAATCTTCGTGCAACGGGCCATTAGTAATTAATAATAGTTAAAACATGCATTTTTATTTTTTAGCAAAATTATAAGGAATAGAAAACAGAAATCAGACTGCCTTAATGTAGTAAACTAAAGTACTATTTCATAAAATATTTTGTTATGTGTGTGCATCCTGGGTTATACTATAAAATGAAATTCTTACTGTGATTCATGATCATAATAGCTCACTGATCTAGAACTACACAGGGTACTGATGAGAATGTGAAGCAACTGGAATGCTCAGAATCAGCTAGCGGAAATTCAAAGTGGTTTTAGCCACTTTGGAAGAAATGACAGTTTCTTATAAAGTTAAACATGCTCTTACCAGATGACCGAGTAATTCTAAGTATTTACACATGAAAAATTAAAACATAATCACAAAAAGATTAGTACTTGAATACTCATAGGTGCTTTATTCACAGTAGCTAAAATACAAGAAACAATCCAAATGCCCGTCAGCTGATGAATTGATAAATTGTACATCCAATCAGTGGCATATTTTTCACACGTACAACAACATAGCTGAATCTTTAAATCATTATGTTCTTTGAAAGAAGCTAACCCAAAACAGAGTATGTTGTATTATTCATTTATATGAAATTCTAGAGCAGGCGAAAAACATAGTGACACAAAGATCCATGTTTGCCAGGAACTGGGCATGAGGGAAAGGCTTTGTCTACAGAAGGGCATCAGGCAACTTTAAGTTAATGGAAGCATTCTACATCATGATTACCATTGAGAATACAAACTGTATACATTTCTCAATACTCATCAAAATGCACAATTAAAGTTAGTGACTGTTATTGTATGTAAAGTATACCTCAATAAAGCTGGGTTTAAAAATACTAAAAATATATATTTTTATAGATTTTAAGATAACTACAATATTGCTAAACTCTTAATATTAAAATATAGATAGTATATAGTACTTTTGCTACATTGTATATTTTTCTTCTACTTCAACTCACATTCTCCTTAATTTACCTTCCATTTATATAAATATAAGTATACTACATTAAATTAAACCTTAACCACTTCTGAATATGCTAAATGGAGGTAATTAAAATTTTCCCTATAAGGTATTTTTTTCCTAAAAGCAAGAAAAACCATTGTTTTTGCTTTTCTTTGGAGTGATGTTTTATGGGATTCTTTATATTTGTTTTTAAAAGTTGCATGAGACAATATGAGTCAATTTAAAAATTAGTCTTCTGGTTAGAAAATATTATTAAATAGATTTCCTATAACAATTAGTTCAAAGGTTAATTTTCTAGTTATTGATCTTTTCCAGAAAGAATTTCTTTTTAATTATTTCCCCCTTTTTCCCACTGAAAATTGCTTCAACCTTTTTCTTAAAGAGTTCCTTTGAGTCTATCAATCTTCCACCCACTCCCCTTTCCACAGCAACTGATTCTAGTAGCGTCAGGACAGCTGACTAAGCAATAATCACCCTTCAGCAGAGGACAGTCTGTCTCCACAGGGGAAGATCGGATTGTACTGCAAACTGCACATTCACTTAAGTAGGTAAAACCGAGCAGCATCTGCCCTTGAATAGAAACATTTCTGGGAAAATAATCAACTAAAACTCATAATTACAGATGGCTTGGCAAAAGTGTGGGTAAAATAAAATTAAACATCTAAGCTCTCTAATGATTTGTGCCTTAAAATGAAGTATAGGAATATACTGTATGTGTGTACCAGTTAGCTTTCCTTTCTGTGGTGCTTAGTGTGGAATCCCATAAGCACAGACTGCAATGGTGACTGCAGTTGTATCAAAGTTCACATACTACAGCTTTTCATCTGCCAGTCTTAAGAGATATGCCATCTAACACTTATGATAGTTTTGATTATTTTAATATGTAGTTTACGTTCTCAGTCAATGCCTTTGTGAAACATTTTCAGAGTCTGTTAGAACACATAGGTCCACAAAGTACTAAATAAAAATTTCTTTCTTCTAATTGCTTACACAAGCCTTAAAATGCCAGATGATGCCAAGTTGTTGAGTTATGATACTGGCAAGAAATGGCTCTTCTGGGATGTGGATGCTCTCTAATGATGGGCAGGTCATCCTGGCTTATGGTTTCTGATAAACATGACTGACTCCGTCAAGAGGGCACTTTTTTTTTTTGTATACAGTAGGATCACTTCTCTTGTGTGAGTGATGTTCTAAAGTAGGCCAGATTCTTGTAAAGTCAAAATTAATTCATCCGTAAAGTACACACAGGGTTGAGGGGACACATTCTAGTATGGTCTTTCTCACAAAAGAAAAGAATGAAAGTCCGGACAGATATCTATGCATTTAAACTATTCGTGGCAGTGATATATCATCACATTCAAATAACTCAGTATAGTAGAGAGGTTCCTGAAAGTTTTACTGCATTCTCCTTAACTATCGTGCCTCCCTAACTTTAATACATTTTAATAGTTATGTTTGTTGCTATGAGGAGTAAATGAAACATGAAGTTCCATTTTACAGAAAGTTACATATTAAAATCTAGGCAACCTAAGAAAAATTATACACATAGTTCTGCTCCACTGTATTTCTCTTTAACTACATGGGAGAGAAAGTAGCCTGTGCAAAAATAAAAACAGCAAAGGATTTATATTATTGAATTTTCAGTCATAAATGCAGTCTTGATCGGGTAGATCTAAAAATGAATAAGTCCAATAGGCAGGGAGTTTTGCTACAGAATACAGACTCTAATATAGAATCAAAAGATTTCAGAGACTTACTAAAAAGCACAACCTGGAATCATCATCACAATAATAGCAATCTATCACTGTTGTGGTATGTTCTGCTGCAGGATAATATATATAAAAAGACCCATTTGAATGTCTGTATATTTTCTGCAATCTTGAGTTTCAGATTTCATAAGAAAGCAGATTTGATATGCAAAAACATGTGTCTGAGTAAAGGCACATTTACATATGGACAGGCTCACCAAAGAAGGAGTAAGAAATGTCAGAATGGTGGACATATCACTTTCCAGTTTGATGTGTCTATTGCATCTCATTTGTCTAAGAAGCCCCAACCTTTGGACACACTTAATGGTCAATCCATTCAATCATGGGGATTTTAAATTTTAGCTTATGGGACACTGTACACTTTAAATTGGTCCCAGGTTAACTATCTATTTTGCCACTGCTAGCATCAGTTTCAGCTTTTTCTCAGCTGCTGAGTAGTTTTCCACTGTTCTATCAGCTTTCTAGATACAAAATGCTCTTACTAACATTAATAATTATTATTAACATGCATTGCTATTATTTTGACATTTATTTATTATTACTACTTTATGACATGATTGTTAATTCATTGGTATAATCTATAATTATTAAATATTAGCATTGCATAGTATTATTAATGTATTAATATAATAAATGGATGGTAACAACAATAGCTGTTATTTGTTGTGGTATTGTACTGGCCTGC
Source organism: Myotis lucifugus (assembly GCF_000147115.1). Taxonomy (NCBI): domain Eukaryota; kingdom Metazoa; phylum Chordata; class Mammalia; order Chiroptera; family Vespertilionidae; genus Myotis; species Myotis lucifugus. The sequence continues at coordinate 160,263 of NW_005871132.1, forward strand.
AGAGTAGATTTAAAGCAAAGGTGAGGTCCCAGCATTTAATGGTTGGGGGTGGAGGGTGGAGTACATTGGTGGTGATATGCATAGCATATGAGAGTATCTCTATCTGTGTGATAGAGTGACTATGAGGAAATTATTTTTTGGACTTTAATGTCAGTTTTTTTCCCCACTAACTTCCTTTTCTACTCTTTTTCTAAGACATCTGGGAAGATGTTACATTGATTAGTTCCCTGATTATGTTTCCAGAGATGTTAAAATCATTTTTATCCAATTGGCTTCCAAGATATTTCTTGTCTTTATCCCCAACATAAAATGACTTACTAGCACATCTTCCCAGATGTCAAACTAGGTTGCTGTTTGCAATCCAAATCGTCTAGTGTATGAGAAAGTGTATGTATTTAATATAATCAGCTATGGCTCATAGAAGGCCACAGAATGCAGCTTGAATCAATACAACAATGTTATACATTTCTGACTTTAAAAATGTGTTCTCATTTCTTCTTCCAATGGGAATATCCTTTCCTAATTTTTTTTTGCCTTGGATTCTTAAAAATTTGCTTGAAATAAACTATTTCTAAATTGATATTAAGCAGCTGATTAATAAAAATAAGAGTCACATGTTTAAACTGGAAAGTAGTTGAGTAATGTTGCCTTTTGAGTATCAGTATAGAATCTTATATATGGAATAATCTAGGAAGTTGATCATGGTCACTTAGATGTTTAGCAATAAATTTAGGCATGGGACCTAAGTTGGGGATATTGCTAGTATATTGTCTGCCTCTCAGAAGGGATTATTTTTTACAAACAAACTGTTTTTCTTTTACTTTTTAATTTATTTTTTAATATCTTTTTTATTGATTTTAGAGAGGAAGGGAGGGGGAAAGAGAGATAGACACATCAATTATGAGAAAGGATCATTGATTGGTTGCTTCCTGCACACCCCCTACTGGGGGTCAAGCCCGCAACGTGGGCATGTGCCCTTGACCAGAATCAAACCAGGGACCCTTCAGTCCACGAGCCAACACTCTAGCCACTAAGCCAAACCAGCTAGGGCTCAAGAGAGAATTTTTGCATGACTTCAACATAGGTATAATATGATCCAAAAAGAATTGCAAATAGAATCTGTGTCATCTATTATTTAAGCCTACTTTCTAAAAAGAACATTTTCTTTCATTTTTTTCTCTCTTTTAGAAAAGATTTACCTTGATTCAACATTTTTTTTCCATCCTAAACACATTTTATTTCTTGGATGGTCTCTTTCCCCTTTATTTCTACTTGACCTAAATTTCTGTATTCCTTTAATTACCTTCAATTACCTTTAATTATCTTGTTTGTATTTAATTTTCAGTGTTGGTATTAATTTTAAAACAAATGAGTTTTGGATCCACAAGAAGTCCAACATACATAGTTTCTGCCTTGAACCTCATTCCTAACCTTCAGCCCTAAACCTATATTGTTCTATAAAGTAGTCAAGAGTAGTAATGAAAGCCTGGTCGGTGTAGTTCAGGGGCTGAGCATAGACCTATGAAGCAGGAGATCATGGTTCGATTCTAAGTCAGGGAACATGCCCAGGTTGCAGGCTTGATTTCCTGCATGCGGGAGGCAGCCCATCAATGATTTTCTCTCATTACTGATGTTTCTATCTCTCTTTCTCTCTCTCTGTCCCTCCCTCTCTAAAATCAATAAAAATATATTTAAAGAAAAAAATAGTAATGAGAATTTTAAAGTGTTCTTAGTAATTTAAGAAACATATTTTTCTCCCATTCTTGGGTAACTCATTTTATTTCACTTAATGAAAATGACGATAATGAAGATGATGATGACAATAGTAATTGGTGAAACTGTTCAATCATGAAAATAATAACAAGTAGTAGTAATAGTAGTGGTAGTAGTGGTGATGGTTGGTGGTAGTTGTGGTAGTAGTGGTGATGGTGGTGGCTGCAAAAGTGATGGTAGTGATAATGGTAGCAGTAGTAACAGGAGCAACATCAAGCAGTTCCAGCAGCAGCAGCAGCTAATAGTTAATACTAGGCATTCAACCATGCCTTTTCAACACCTTCATATAAACATCATTTTTATTAGATTGAGTCACACATTAACTTGCTCATATCCAACTAATTTTGAACTACTAAATGAAAGTATGTACACAAATGAGAAAGTGAGGTGTCAAGTGTTAAATAACTTATGTGAATTTCCCTGGTAAAATAATTGACAGAGTTCAGACATTGGTATATTCTATTCAAAAATCCATGTTCTTAAATTATTCTAATCTTAAGTTCTCATGTTTTATAAGCCATTCTACCAAGATTTTCCATGAGTACAAGTTATGTCTTCCCTTTCTCCAATGTTCCTTAAAGATCCCAATATTCTACAATGGGCGGCTCCCAATATGCCATACATTCAAAAAGTGTTTAGTAAAAGTTAAAGAAGATAAAGTCCACGTCATTCATTTTATATGCTCCAGGAAACCTATTAAACAGTTTGTACAGTAAGTGGTCACAAAATTGAAGTGAATTAGATGACTGGGAGAAATGAATTGCTCTATAACATCCACTCTGTTGGAATGTAGTGCTGTTAATAGTCAATTAGTTGTTCCTCACATCTCAAAGAAAGCTACTAGACAGTGTTAATGACATGTAGCAAATGTGTACAGTCTGTTCTTTACATTTTGTTTTGGCAGGTAACATTGCCAAGTAATATAATCTGCTCACTTTGATATTATTGGTTTTATTTTTTAAATTAAACCTTTTTTGTTTGCTTGCTTATTTTGTTATCAGTGATGAGGGCTGAGGTTTGGAGATTTTCACAGAAGAGAACAGTTCCCAAGAGGGCAGTCTAGTTCAAGGAAAGTAAGAAAGATGAGGTCCATCTGTCCACAGCAAAGCAGTCCAGAATTGAGGCTACTTCCCCAGCTGTTAAATGCAAATCAGCCACAGGGACATGTATAGGCAATGCAACAATTACTGTGTCTTTTTGTACCTTTGCCAAGAGATATTAATGTGTTGGATGAGTATTGATCTTTTATGATATACATCACAGCAGCATCCATAGATATGTATGATATAGCCCAGTTCATTGCACACATGGGGAAACTTACACAATACAGTGATCAAACGCTACAGCAACCCAGGAGAGAAGTTGAGAAGATATCTAGAAGAGCTCCTGGTCATAAAATAACAGTATACCACATGCATGCACTCAGCCCTTCATTAATTATGTCAGTTAACATTGCTTTCAATGCATAGTCCCTGGGCATGGGATGGAAGGTGGGGGGCGGGGGGAAGCAGCCAGCAGAAAATGGAAAACCCTTCCAATTTGATGATTTTTCTTACAAATAAAAGAAAGTTACAATAGGAAAACTTGAAAAAAATTACACAAACACAAAAAGCAATTTCCTTAGCTACTTATTTTCAGCCTTGTCTCTATTATTTTAGTACTGAGTCAGAAAACAGCTTCTTTCTTTACCTCCTGCTTTTGTTTTGAGCTGGATTCTACTGTCAAGGTGTTATGAGGTGGAGAAGAGGAGAACTTACTGTTATAAAATAAGCATGTGCCCCTAAAAATCTAGTCTTTAATCACCAGGTAAAAACGTACAGAGAGTGGAGTACTATCTTTAAGACAATCTAGCCGTAGGGCCTCAATTTCTAGGTGACTGAAGTCTAGAAAAATTCAGCAATTGCTAATAACAGTCACTCTTTGACTCAGGATGTTATGCCCTGATAAATCCATCTTAAGTTAAAAACATCCTTAAGTCTAAAGTGGGCTTGATACACCTCACCTAGCAAACATCATAGCTTAGCCTAGCCTACCTTAAATGCACTCAGAACATAATATCCAGAAAACACAGGCACCACAGTACCCTATAGACTATCGGTTGTTGAGACCCTGTGCCTGACTGGGAGCTGCTGCCCACAGCAGCTGCCTAGCATCATAAGTGAGTATCTCACTGCAAGCCACTAGTCTGGGAAAAGATCAAAATGCGAAGTGCGGTTTCTACTGAATGTTTATTCCTTTTGCTCCATCGTAAAGTCAAAAATTCATGTTGAAACATCTTAAGTTGGGGAACTTCTGCAGTGTGCAAGATGGATAAATGCTGTACATTACACAAACATACAAAGTTATTGGAAGTCAATCTAAGGAATTACTTAAGTCCACAGATCAGAAAAGGGTACAGGGACACAAAAATACACCATTCAGCCCAGTTCTGCCTCTGACAAAACCAGAAAGGATTGTTTCTTGCAAATCATGGTAGTAGTTAGTCCTAACAGGCACCAACCTCTGAAGGCTGTGTTTTGTTCTTAAGTCACAACAGATAAATCAGCATATTTTGAACCTAATTAAATGTATGACTTCCCTACTTTGTGAAGTAGTCAAGTGTTTATGATTGGTTTCTTAGGAACTAGAAACTAGGTGAACAAAGATAAATAATCAATCCTTAATCCCTAATTCCTTAGTCTCAAGGGATTCATTCTGTGGTTTGGAGACCGATTGTTAAAATATAGTGAATGTGGGAGCTAAGAAGAGAGCAGTAACCTATGGGCCAGGTTAGAACAGCAGTAGAACAGCATGTCCTTGTTCTTAAAATCATCGGTTACAAACTTCAAGAAGCTAGGACTAGCATTGGCTAGTTTGGACCTACCTTCTCCCTAGAGATGCCCTTATTACTTAATAAGCAAAGTCTCTTATTCCCATTCTACTTTCCTAGTACTTTTTAAAACATATTTTTTATTGATTTCAGAGATGAAGGGGGAGGAAGAGAGAGATAGAAACAGCTGCCTCCTCATGCCCCATACTGGGGATTGTGACTGCATGAGGGCATGTGCCCCGACTGACTTGAAAACCAAACTATGATTTGATTCATAGGCCGAAGCTCAACCACTGAGAAACACCAGCTGGGCTACTTTCCTAGTCTTTAAAATCAATCCAATATATCTGAAAATGCCAGTTCTGGAGAGGCAGAGCTTCCCTTTTGGAATGCCTGCCTGTTCTCTGACTGGGCCTTGCAGAGGTGAGTATAGTTAAATCTCTCCCTATAAGAGAGAGAGCTGCATACCCTTATAATAAGAATGAGAAAAACAATTTTTTCTCTCTTATAAAATTTCAGAAGGGCCTAATTGCACTCATTAGTAAGTTGGAAGATTTTTTTTCCTAAACATATTCACAGTGAGTCTAAGACAGGTGTGTAAGACATATAATTATGTAGAAATCATATTTTAACTAGTCCTTTGATTACCTGTTTGTTTTCCTTCACTGAACCCTCACACTAAACCATACAGGCAGGATGGGGACATAAAGCATACTCAAAATATAGGCCCCCTATTTTACATATGTTCTGTAGAAAGAGGGGTGGAGAATAGAATGACAAATTCAAAATGATCCATTCAAATGTTGGAATATTGAATGCACCATGATTGGCATTCTATCTAGTCTAAAGACTTTTAGTTCCAAATTCCAGTGACTTTCACCAAAAGAAAGCAATTCACAAAATGCTCAATGACTTCTCAGATTGCCTGCAACTCTGTCACAAAGCCCCACTGGCAGAAAGGTCGCCTGCTACAGGCAGCATGCAAAAGTCTGCTTTAGTTACAAATAAAGTTTGAATATAAGAAAATATCTCTTTAAAGAAATAAAAGAAACTCCCTGTTGGTTGAGATTTCATCTAGATTGGTCTAATTTGCAGAGTATTATTTCTAGGGATTTTTTTTCATTGGGTTTTCTTTGGGGAGAAACCATTGGTAAATTAGTAGTGGCCTTGAGGTATGTGTATAGAACTACCTTTTATTGAAAGCTTAATATGTACCAGGCTCTGTGAAAAGCACTCACTTTACAAGTTTTCCTTCATTTAATCCTCTCAACAATATTATATGGTAACATTTTATTACCTCTACTTGACAAGGGAGGAAACCAAGACTTAGGAAAGATAAGCTACGGGTCGCAGGTCAGATATACAGTAGATGTTCAATGGTGGAGGGATGATTTAAAATAAGAAATCTAACTCCAAAGACAATGTTCCTAATTTCCTCTTGATGTCATGAAAATAAAGAGAACTCACCCCTTTCCTGGTAATGTTGTCATGAGTAACTGATGTTCAATGGTCAAAGGAACCCCAGAGATGATTTTAACCAATGCCCTCATTTTACAGATGAGACAATGTTTTTAAGCTTCTATTTTTATTTCTATTGACATAACATACATTATAAGAATTTCTATGACCTGGATGTTTACAGTTTATTCTAGTAAATATTGTTTAAATACTATTGTTTTAAAAACAAATTCAAATCTGTAGATTATATAATGGTTTCCTAAGAAAACAGCTTTTAAGGGTGGCCCCTTCCAAGCTTTATGCATAACAAATAATGTATACAAAGAGATGATCATATCATCTTACTTTGTATTACTCTTCCCACAGTATATAATTTTCTATGTATCTCTATAGTCCACACATTCATCATTTTAATGGCTATGTAATATTCCATCAAGCTAATGTACCATAAAACTAATTCAATGTTTTTTTATGAAACATCTGACTTTATTTACTAAATGCAAACTAAGTTTGTGTGAACGTGTATTAGAAATTGTTAGACATGTTTTCAATGAAAAAATATCTTTGCAGAAATAGGCAGATTGTTATCTATGTTCCACAAACCAGATTTGAGAGAAACACTTTAATGAAATGCATAGAGCTTTATTTATTCTCATTTGAAATGATGAGTGCTGGAATAGTAATTCTTTACCTGTCATATGTAATACAGATTATTGTTATTATGATTACATATGAAGCTTTGTGGATGTACCCTGCACTTTTTGAATATATCATCGAGATAAAGTGTGTCTCTGCCCCAAATGCTTATGAATAAAAAGAAAAAAAATGGATAAAGTACAGATAATTGAGAACACTGAACAGAGATGCATTTTAGTAGATAGAGACTTCATAGAAAATGCAAGCTTTAGAGAATGATTTTTAAATTGGAAAGGAAAGATCCTAGATAAAAAATAAATTTATAGTGATACCATGCCTAAGTTTATTTTTAACCAGCTGATGGACTTGATTGAGTGCTTCTCTCAAGCACATGATTTAACTTCTGTAATTCTCTGTTATCTGAGAGGAGCTTATCTGCCTAGAGTGGACAATTTAACTCTCAGAAGAATAGCTTTTCTGTTTATTTATTCCCAATTAGACTTGTTTCTACTTTCTCTGAGATATTAGCACTTGTAATACTGGAGTCAACTTTTGTTAAATGTATGTATCAAGAGCTATTAATATTTCATAGAATTTGTTTCAATTTCCACTTACTGAAATTTAAAAGGTGAAGGGAATAAGGGGGAAGATGATGACACTGCTGTCACAGAGACTCAGTGATAAGGAAGTGTCATTAGGAATTAATGTTTGATCAGAGTCCTGAAGATATAGATATAGAAAACCATCAAGGGGCGCAGGGCATCTCACACAGGGGAGCATGGAGGCATGAAATATCATGGGCAGCATACATGGTGTCCACAGTGTCTGTAAACATAGATGAATATGCATATGCATCTTTACAAATGGATTATTGATCTTGCATTAAAGTACATGGCATATTCAAAAACATCACATGGCATGTTCAATGTGATATCCCTTTTTAATTAGATGCAGTTAAATGGGCTGCACAAACTGTAATGTGTTGCATATGTATCAATCCTTGCATATGTATCTATGATTCATTGCCTTAGATAAATTATACCTCTGATTTTCACTGAATAAAACTTCACATTTAACAAGCTCCATAAAAACTAAGCCGGAGACTTGGTAGAGTAACTCAGGTGGTTGAAGTGTCATTACACCTAGAGGTTCAGGTTTGATTCCTGGTCAAGGGTCAGGGCACATATGCAAGTTGCAGTTCAATCCCTAGTTGGGGCATGCATTGGAGACAATTAATCAATGTTTCTCATCTCTCTCTCTCTCTCCCTCCCTCTCTCTCAAATCAATAAAAATATATCTTTGGGTGAGGAATGAAAAAGGAATCCAAAATGTTAAGAAATAAATATAAAGAATAAAAATACTCTTATTTGTTTCCAGCTTTTATGGGAATGCTATAGGATTTGTTAGTAGGTTCCAGAGTTTTCTGGATATGTCTTAACTGTAATTATTTCCTCTTTTATTCTTATCTTTGTCTTTGAAGGTTGAGAGGATTTTTGTCCTTTCAACCCCTTTCCTGTAAATCTTAAATCTTAGTGTGGCTAGAGGGTAGGGTGCACAATGAGGAGAGAAAGGAAAGAGAGAGAGTGAAAAAGAAGGAAAAGGGAGGAAGGAAAGAAGGAAGGGAGGAAGGGAGGGAGGGAGGAAGGAAGGAAGGAAGGAAGGAAGGAAGGAAGGAAGGAAGGAAGGGAGGGAGGAAGGAAGGAAGGAAGGAAATGTATTTGCAGAGAGGCCATGGTCATTCCAGCCATCTCAGCTGTATTAGTTTCCTTTTACTGCTGTAACAAATAATCAAAAATTTAGTGACAGAACAATATAAAATTATTCTCTTGACAATTCTGAAGGTCAGAAGTTCAAAGTCAGATTCACTAAGCTAAATCAAGGTGTCAGCAGGTCTTTCTCCTTCTTAAAACTCTGAGGGAGAATCTATTTGTTGTTTTCAGTTTATAGTGTCTGCCTTTATTCCTTGGTTCTGGCCCCATCCTCCATCCCCAAAGTTTATCATTTTAACCTCTGCTCCTGTGATTATATCACCTTCTCCCCTCCACAGTAGCATCTCCCTCTGCCTACCTCTTATAAAGACTCTTGTGTTATAACATTGGGCCCACCTGGATACTCAAGAATAATTTCCCCATCTCTAGATATTTAACTTAATCACATCTGCAAAGTCCCTTCTGCTATATAAGATACTATATCCACAAGTTTCAGGGAACAGAATGTGGGCTTCTTGGAAGTGGGAGGCCTTATTCTGTCTCCTTAACCAGCAAAAATCATTCTAAACAATTAGGCCTCTGATATCTGACTTCAGCCACATGAGTAAAATCAGTTGAATCCAGCCATATCAGAAGTGCCAAGCTTGGCCCAGGCTAAATTACCAACCAGCAAGATACTCAGCTTAAAAAAATTATTTTTTAAGCTACTAAGCTTTTAAGTGCTGTGTTACACAGTAAAAGCTAACTGATACAGGTAAAAAAAAATCAATTTTTAAAAATTTCTGTTGAGGAAACTGTGGGTCATCCAAGTGATCAAATTGGCAGGTAAAATTATGGATCTTGACTTGAGCTAGAAATTCAAGGTCAACTAATTGAATTTTAAACTAATAAGCAAAATGCATAAAATTGGTTCCTGTAATATGAGTTGATATTAGTAGCACCATACTTACCACCCAATTTAAGAATGAGAGTCTTCTATTCTTAAACACTTAAGTATACTTTCTCTCTTGTGAAAGGGTGAGTCTAATACTTTCAGAAGAATGTATTCCTTTACAGTAGTGATTCTACTTTCAAGTTCTGTCTTCCAACTCAGAACCTTACCTTAAGAAGTGGTTGTAAGTATACAGTGAGATACATTATGGAAACTACTTATAATAGAGCCAGACACTAAGTAAAATGCCCAGAAGTGATACCTGTTACAAGGCTCATCATCACCCAGGAAGCCAGAGGTTACTTCTGTGTAAGCCTTAGGAGTGCCTTGTGCACAATCCCATGGTAGCACTACCATCTTCTACTACTACTTCTAAAACCAACACAGTCTTCTTATTTCCTCTTTGCTGTGAGAGCGTCCTTGTGTTGAGATAATTCTATAGAGAACTGAAAAAGAAATGAACTGTACTTCCAATCTTACGTCTACTCCAAACCAACTTTGTAATTTTAAACAAGCTGCTTAAACTCTTTATGACTCATTTTCCTTGGGTTTTAATATTTGTTTGGTCAGCTTCACAGATCAATTGGGAGGAAAAATGAATCAAACAATTGAACTGAGCACTAATGATGGCCTTGGCCTATGCTGGTTATTCTGAAAACTTAGAAGTAAATTATTGCCTGACCTATGTTGGTAAGCTGTTGCCTTTGTCTTAGTCCACATCGGCTACTCTAACAGAATATTCTATAGAGTGTTTGAATAGAAGGGCTTCCTTGTGTGATCTCAACCAGATTTAATTTGTCTCCCAAGGGACATTTTTGTTTATCCCAAAATGAGGGTAGGGGGGAATGTTGTTGACATCCCCTGGGTTGAGGTCAAGGATGCTACTCACATCCTATAATTCACAGAATGGTCCAAACAACAAAAAACTTCCTGATCCCTAACATCAATAGTGAGGAGGTTGAGACACTAGAATATTATAAAAACTTGAGGGTGGGATGAAGTACTAAAAATCAAAAAAATTAAAGGAACATCTATACATTGAACTGTGAGATCTATATCTTGAATTATGATATCTTGAGTTGTGCCCTTTACTCATCTAGCTCAGCTCTGAGAAACCTGATCATTTGTTTTACAAACTCTAGGCTAGAGATCAGAGGTTTCCTCCAGAGGAAAAACTGTAATAAGAGGAAAGGCCTGTGAATATCAATAGTAGGAGTCTCCCTCTAGCTGACACTCTAAGACAAAGCCAATCAGAATTGACACCTTGTGCTAGAATATGAATGAACAGCAAAAATCAGAAGATATTGAAAAGGATTTAGGGCCTGAAGATATAGATTAAAAGATGAGAGGAAAAAGAAAAGAAAAAAAAACTTAAAGGAAACAGAGACAAGGCAAGAAGTAGAAGATAATGCTTGATATCATCACAGATATTAAGTGAGGCTATTGAGTCAATCAAATAGGAACAAGATGTTGTCAGGAATATACAGAGAACAAAATTCATAGATAATATAAAGAAAATTTCAACACAATGAGGTTTTTATATTGCCACAAATATTTGCCAGGGCTTGCTCTTATGAATTGGCAGCTGCTGTTTTTTTTTTCTTATTTCCTACATACATATTATTTATATTTTGTTTATTTATACCTCATATTATCCCAAAGAATACAAAGAATTTCATGCAAAAACTCATTGTACATTTTGTACAAATAATTACAAATAATATGTGTATTATTTGGGCAGGAAAAGAAAAGAAACAGAAGGAAAAGAAATACAAAGGAAATTAAAAATGCTTTGACAATAAATCAAAAGAGGAGTCATAGTTGAACTTCAAAGTTACTTCAAGCTTTCCTTAATTTCTTCAGTAAATTTATTAAAAATAAAAATAAAAGAAAGGGCAATAATATAAATTATCCTCATTTGTGAAAACATGGGACATAGAATTTTCCTTCTTATCCCTTCTCATGATATTTACTTAGACAAATATCAGGAATCCCAATTTGTATAGCTTTTTTATTGCAATAGGGATGAATACCATAATCTTCTCTAGGGTATTTGAAATGTGCTGCACTTTACACTGATTCCACACTCAAACAACTTTTCAGTACAACTGCGACATACAGCAAGTTACCCTATACCACAGTGTTTTCTTCAAGCTAGTGTCAGACATGGCTCTTACAAAGCTCTCATAAAGGGGTTATGATACATACACACCTCCATTTGTCTGACTTTTATTAAATGAAGGCCACCTACAACTACCTTTAGGCATTCTCAAGGAGTCAATAAGTTCAAAGAAGACTGTGCTATGAAGGACTGACTTTATTAATAATGAACCTGAGCTCTGTACTTCAATAATACATTTCAGAAGAATCTGGAAATGCATTGCAATTTAAATGAATTAAGCCCTACAACACCCTTTAAGCCAGAAAAGATTCTTTTTTGAAATATAAAATTTTAGAAAGAGAGATCTGGAGTCAGTTTTAAGTTTAAAGAGTGAAATAAAAAAATCATTTTTCTCTCCTGTCCCTCATTTTCTGTGTTATGTCCCACCTCCTCCTCTCTTCTCCCTTGCTCTTCCTCCCTCTGCTTCCTTCATAGTCTTTTTCTTTTCCTACCCCATCAACATTTTCATTTTCTCAAATTTCCACCCATACATGATGGGGGTCTTTCTGAAGGAACAAATCTCTGAATTAAAGTAAGGGTGGAATTAAAGAGAGGGGCTCCATTCTCCACATGACTTTGCTAATTCCAGTTGGAAAGGTGGCTAAATCATCCTTTCCTTCAGGTAAACTCCCTCATCTGCCCACAGTCCTACTTGTTGGAGGAGAAAGTAGAGTTCCATTATGAGTTCTGGCTTCTCCTTCCACCCCATTGTCTCCTATGTGAATATGAAGCTCAGGCCAGTGGCTCTCCAATTCCAATTGTTTGGGAATAACCAAACCAAATCTCAGAACCTGCTAGTCACCATGTTCTGGTCCTTCAGCCTGGGGTTCGGATGGAATGCTCAATGACTAATTGATGGCAACCTGGGATCTGACTACCATTGCTTTTGGAGAAAAGATCTCTATCCATGTTAGTCTGAGCAGAGAGAATTCTCCTTCTAGTTCAGCACTAAGCTAACTATAGTGGGCTAAATCTTGTGAGGGTTAATTGTATTTGTCAAGCTGGAGGATATTTTTGGATGGGGTTTGCATTTAGTAAGTGGACTCTGAGAAAAGCTGATTGCCCTCTACAATGTGGGTGGGCCTCATATGTTCTTCTGAGTAGAACACAATCAGACCTGAACTGCAGCATCAGCTTCTTCCTGGGTCTCCTGCCTGCTAGTTCACCCTGCAGATTTTGAACTTGCTAGCCTCCATAACTGTGTGAGCCAATTCCTTAAAATAAATCCTTTTACATGCAAACACACACATACACCGCACAAACACATTATATTGGTTCTGTTTCTCTGGAGAACCCTGACTAATAAAGGCCTGTTTTTGTAAATAGAATTTTACTGCCATAAAACCACATCCATTTGTTTATGTATGGACTATAGCTGCTTTCTCACATGATGACAAAGTTAAGTAGTTGAAGCAGAGATGTGAAATGACTCACAAAGCTGGAAATATGTGCTATCCAGGCCCTTTGCAGAAAAAGTTGCCAACTCCTGCTATAGCTGATTCCCTGTCTCTCTTACAACCAGGAAACTATTGGATGATTAGAAGCTGTCCCTGCCACCCTGGCCTGATAGCTTTCCCTTATTCAATATGTCTCAATACCCTGGCTATGCCATCCTCTCCTGGAGCATTTAGGACGTAAGCGTATCCTTCTCTGTGTCTTAGTCATGAGTGTGAGCTCCCTGACACCCAGAGCTGTCTTTCTCTCTTATGCTTTTTGTTTGAATTTTGTTAATGAATGGAATCCAATAAATAAATGACAAATAATAGCAGCTGACATTTGTTAATTGGGCCCCTGTGATGTGCCTGTTTCTATGTTAAGCTATTTACATACATTATCTCATGGAATTCAGACAACAGCTCCATAATGAACCTCATTTTGCACATGTAGAAACTGAGACTAAGGGAGGGCTGTGATTGCCCAGTGTTATGCAGCCAGGAAAGTCCGGAGCTGGGATCTGAGTCCAGAAAACCTGACTCTGGAGCCCAGACTCTGATCTACGGGCTAGCTTCCTCCCACAATGAATAAAGCTGCAGATGAGCACCTGTGGTTCTACCTTATACTTCATCACATGGTGGTTGTGATATCTGAAAGTTATTACTTAAAATCAGCAAAAGCATTATGCAAAAAATTCAGGGTGTCTTATTAATCCTATTATTATATATTTTTGAATACAGATAAACTACTGGCTTTTATCTTTACAGAAAACTATAGTAAAAACACTTTTGAAAGGAAACCAAAAACACATCCATTTTGATGCTGTTGCTAGGATCACCTTTTTATTATGCATCGTGGTGCCTGTGCCCTGTGCTCTGAGGACTGCCATTGTCTCTCAGGCATAGCTGATGATCACAGGTAACCTCGTGAATGGAAAAGACCCAGCAACAATATAAATCATCACAAGCATCATTTCTTTGCCTTCTGCCTATGGCTCTGAGGTGTTACAAACAAAGCACAGGAGGTGTTATTTAATTTTTGGTTCAGGTAGTTCCAAGTTGTACTCATTTGATTTCAGCGCATCAGAAAAATCTTCTGATTATTGAAGTCATCAGCCATAGAAAAAGGCATTTACTACAACAAGGGAGCCTGGTCCTGAAATTTCTGGGGATGCTCTGACAGTAATAAGGGTTTACCTCATCACATAAATACACATTAATATATGTAAGAATTATAAAAGAGGATAGCTATTTTGTGTGGCCCTTGGTCTGCCATTGTTTTGGTGTGGGAGGAACAGACATTGGGTAAACAATTGGAGAAATGCATGCAACCTTCTTGGAGCCTATGTAATATTATCTCTAATGCTAATTCCTACTCATTGTTAGGTGGGCCCTGTAAAAGCCAGTATAGCAGGCACAGGGTGATTTCCAATAGCTGTAGCAGAAATAGTAGTAGCAACTGTGAGCATTCTAGGAAATCCTTATGATAGTCTCTTTACATATATTGCCTGTAATCCAAGAGGAAGACTCTAATTCAAGGAAATTCTATCATCCATTATACAAATGAGTAGTTGAGGTCCAATGATTGAATACATTTTCTAAGACCACTCAGCTAATAATGGCAGAAATGGGATATGAACTCAGTTCTGTCCATTTCCTATGCATGTACTCATTTCACTACTCACAGTTCTCCAGAAATACCAGAACTGTCTAGCTCTGTTTCCTGGAAACAGGATTTACAAATTAATATGTTTGATGCTTCATGGTGATCTCCTAATGCTTAAAGGTTTTAAAGAAATTACGTATTATATGTCTAATACTCTGTATACCCCAAAATATCCCTAAAGCAAAAGGTTACCACATTACCAGAGAATCAAGAACTTATCTTCTAACTTTCTCTTCTGGTGACAGTTTATAGCTCAGATAAAGAGAAATTGTTTTTCTGCCTGGGCAGTTTAAAGAAAGGAGCAAAGGTATCCAATTTAGGGGTATAGCTGTGAAAAGCTACAAGGGAAACAGAAGAAATAACATGAAATTGTAGCCAGAAAATTTCATAGTTCCAGTTTCTTTACTTACTATACAACTCTGGCAACTCTAAGCTTTTCTAAAATGAAAATGAAAATAATAATACTGACTCATAAGATAATTGACAAGTGAGATGTGATAGTATAACTTGATAGCTATAAAATATAATACTAATGTTAGTTATTGCTATTTTAATTTCAATACCATTTTTATTATATTAATACTAGTGTCCTGGTGCATGGATTCGTGCACATTGAAAGGAAATTAATTAGAAGAAATATTTTAATATCACTATTCACCCTTTCTCTATGATAGAAGTATCAACCAAATTCATAATTGACAATGACAGATCAAAATACACAGGTGTGATTGGTGCCAGCGAGAGCTTTATATGTATCGTGCATGCACGAGTCAACTTAGCCTTTTATAGATAGAAAATAAATTTGCTTAATTAGACCTGCTTTCTGATTTAGCTAAACTTTTTCCAGCCCACTGAAACACCCTGACTTCTCTTTCAGGTAATTGTCAGCAACACAGCAGTAAATATCAACATGAAGCAGATTATTATTGTAGATCACACAGGGAGAACAAAGGATAAAATATTTAACTGCAGCAGTTTTTGACTATATTCTGTGCCGGGAGAAAATCTGAAGTCATTTTCAAGGTCCACCATTTCTTACTTCTTTTCAGTCAGGTCAAGTTTCTAGACTTTCTACATCTCCATTTTCCAGCTAATGAAAAGAAAATAGGATTCTACCAAGTCTCCTATCTATCTACTCCAGGACTTTTGTGCGGATCATATGAGATGAAGCACATGAAAATGCTTTATACACATTTGGTTAAAGCATAAAATATTTGTACCTGGCTATAAAGCAAGTCATTTCCTGAGCTGAAGAAACTCCAAGGAGGCTAGTCACTAAGGAGAGGAAGCCAGGTATTGCTATATGATGTTATTACCTGGGCTGGTCTAGGCTGTGGGCCGCATTTTGCTCCATGGGGTCTTGGCAGCCATTGGCTACGATTTGGTGGGGTGTCGCTCCAGGGTGGTGGCGGGGCCTGTGTACCCCACTTGGGGGAAGTTGAGTATTGGTTTGTTGGCATCAGGTCCATGGTGCCATTTATTTTTATTTTTTAATATATTTTTTATTGATTTCAGAGAGGGAAAGAGAGATAGAAGCATCAATGATGAGAGAGAATCATTGCCGTTTATTTTTAAATGGCCAGTGCACATCATGGCAGCTCCTGTGTTGAGCATCTGCCCCCTGATGGTCAGTATGTGTCATAGCTACTGGTCTGACAGACACTTAGCCTTTTATATATATATATAGATAATGTGTTTTAAAAGTGTCAAAGAGACCATAGAAAGTTGACAGAGAAAACATTGCTGTAGGAGAATGCTAAATTAAACTCAATTACTTAAATAATACTATTAATTTGTTTTTCCATAAAACAGATTGATGTGGCAAATGTAATGTCACCAGGAAAATATCACTAACTTCCTGGATCTGATACAGCCCATGAGTGTTCATTATTACTATGGTCTCTTAAAATTAGTGTATGAGTCTCATTAGTGTCTTCGTACATGAGTTTCCTGCACCTTTCAAGAAGTATGTATTCTTTAAGGTGTGTTTCAAGAAAATACCTCCAATGTAAATAGAATCCTAGGCTTGTTTCTTTTCAACATCCCTTTCTAATGCTCTCTCATGGAAAGCTCTAAGATAATCCTTTTAAGTTGAAAAATATATTCCCAGAAAGCAAAGCTTTCTCTAGTTAAACCTTTAGTTTAAGATGAGATATTTTTGCTCTCTTAGGTGAGTTTTGGAGGCAGCTAAAGGATATATTTTTTGGGGGGACTAAATATGTTGTCTGATATCTACATTCTTTGTCTCAGATAGAATCTACTCTTGGGCAAACCTTGATCTTTCCTCCCTCTTTAGTTAAACTTGAGGCCCGGTGCACAAAATTTGTGCATGGGTGCGGTCCCTAGGGCTGGCCAGCAATGGAAGTGCAAGCATCTGGCGTGGTAGGGCAGGTCCCAGCTGACTTCTGGACCCTGGGAAGCACTGGGCCCTGGGCCCCCACATACCCTCCTCAACCTGAGTCATCAGGCCCCCACCCAGCTCCCTCAGTGCCTGGGAGCCGGGAGGCGTACCTGCCACCTGCCACCGCCACTGGTCACCATCTGTGGGGTGATTGGTGGGGTGATCGGGTCCTGCTCGCATCCGCCTTCACCTGGCACCACCCGCTCACCTGCTCCACCATCTCATCATGGCCCTGCTCTCATCAGGGCCCATCGGGGCTGGCAGTGCCTCCACTGCTACCCACTGCCACTGTCACGTCACTGATGCCTGCCATGTTCCTCACTCCTTCCTGGTGGTTGGTGCAGGTCATAGCGAGCAGTCAAATTCCCAGTCAAACTCCCAGTTGAGGGGACAATTTGCATATTAGGCTTTTATTATATAGGATTCTTTCTACAGCATCTGCTATTGGTTGGCCAGTCTGTGCTTGAATGCATCCGCAGAAAGGGCATTGATTCATACATGTATTCACTCATTTATACTAGAATCAGCGTTTGCCATGTACCTAACATTAACAGGAGTTTGTAGGAAATACAACATAAGGACAGAATATAGTCTTTGACTATCAGTGGATAGAAGGGAACAGGGTCAGTTTACTTCTTCTAGTTTCATGTAAATAATTAAAAAACATTCAGTCAAAAATTTCTTTCAACTTCATGTAATTTCAAGTTCACATCAATGAGTGATCCTATTTTTCTCTTCTAATTTAGCATACACTTAAACTTACTCTTAACAATTGCCTTCTAACTGCCTCAAACCAAGTTTATGTTCTCATATGCAATTTCTTAATTAATTATACCTTTCATATGGACACATTTTTATCTGAATAACTACAAAGTTTCTGTCCCTAGTTCCAGACAATCAACACCTATTTGGTTGATTGATGTAGCAAAGTCATCTGTTGGCTTCTTATGCTCTCTGGATTTCTGCTGACCTCAGTCACCAAGGGTTTTCACATCATTATCACAAGAATCTGGGTTGCTAAAGTGGATCCCTTCCTTACCTGCCACTTCCCCCACTACAACTGAACCATTTCTCAATTGTGAGTTCCATCTATTATACTCAGGCCTTCAAGTCATTTGCATCACAAAGTATTTCCTTGTTACCATCTACTTTATGGTTAGTGATTTTTATTTTCTCTAAAAGTTCTCACCTTCCTACACTTACATGGAGCCCAGCAACCCATTCTCAAACTAGCTCTCTCCTCCATGTAGTCATCTTCAACTATCAGTGCTGAAGATTACTGGCTCTCTGGAAAAAAGTCCAGTTCAACCCCAGAGGAAGGGCCTCTGGCTCTATTGTCAGTCATATTTTTCACATCAATTAAATCAGACCTCAGAGACATTCATCCTTAATATCCCCAATGTCCTTTTTAAATGATTTTCCCCCTTTGATAACACACATAAGCCTCTCAGTTGAAAAGTATCCACTTAACTTCCCCCTGCCTTTTCTAAGAACTACTCAAATTATCTCCTTCTTACATGTTTGATTTCTACCATTGTGGCAAAGCAGTTTTCTGGAATCACCTTTTAGCTAAATACCATGGTCATATCTCAGTGTCCATCTTCACTTTTTCTCATATACACTTCAAAGAGTATTTACTCTTACTTCTTTAATCTGTCCATTGGATTTCCAAGAGACATTGTTTTCTCTATTTTTTCAGCTTCCCGTTGTCATCTTTTCTCTCTTTAGTACCAGACAGAAATAATAACATAATTATAATAATAGCCACCATGCATTCAGTTTTTATGATTTACATTACATTTTAGAGATAGAATGATTTTATTTAATCCACACACAATTTTAAGAGTATGTAATATTACTCCCATTTACAGGTAATAGAATTAAGTTTCAAAAGGGTTAAGTAATTTGCTTAATGTCTACCTCAAGGCTTGAGTGTATATTTTCTCCTTTACCTCTATACTTTCTTCCTAGGCATTCCCATATATTAAGAACCATTTATATGCTGATTAAAAACAAATTATTATCTCTAGCCCAGAATTCAACATTACAGACAAAATGTGTATACCGCCTCCCCATGTGACATTTCTACTTGCTGTCTCAAGGCATCTCAACTTTATAGTAATATTTTTTAGTCCTCAACTTCTTTCACACACAAGAATACAAACTTTATTCTTCCTCCCTTTTATCTCTCAACAAATGGGGCCACCATCTGCCCATCTATCTGCTCATGCCAGCAACATAGGAGTCATCTTGATTTTTTCCTTCTGCTTTACTTCCTAATCCCAATAACTAGCAAGTTCTATTGGTTCTTCTTTCAAAATAAATCTCCCAACTATTTTGTTTTCTATCTCCCATGCCTCCATCCTTAGCAAAGGATGGTTGTTCAACTAATCTACCCACGTCCCTTCTTGTCTTCCCCCAATCTGTCCTCTGCACAAAAGCCAGAATGAGACTTACAAGTACAGTAGATCCTATCACTCCCTTGTTTAAATTCCTTAAATGGATTCCAACTGGACACCTACATGTATTGCCTCTGTATACTTCTACTTTATCTCTTGCATTTTTGCCCTTGAATCACTAGGATAGAAATGTTTTCATTTTTTTGGTTCCTGGTATACTCTAAGGTCTAACTGGTCTCTGATCCTTTTCATGTACTACCTCTTCCACTTCAACCTCGTAATCTCAAAACTCTTCAAATAGAAGGTCTCAACTTAGAGGTTGCATCCTGAGAGAAGCCTTTGCTAGCATTCCTATCTAAGGTAACCATTGTTCCCAGTCACCAATTTTCTCTTAGATCTTCTTCTTTGTTTATTTTCTAATATATTACAGTGTATAGTTATATTTTATTTGTTTGTTCAATTGTCTATTATCTCACATTAGATTGTAAATTCCATGAGAGCAGGCATTATGCCTGTATTTTTTTTTTACTTCTATATGCCTAGTTTTTAGCATGGTGCAGTGCACCTGTATGAGTTTTCTGAAGAGGCTTAATCAAAGAACCACAAGTTGGACTGCTTAAATACTAGAAATGTATTGTTTCACAGTTCTGAAAACTAAAGGTTCAAGATCAAGTCAAGGTGTTGTCAGGGTAGGTTTATTCTGAGGGTTGTGAAAAAGAAACTGTTCAATGCCCCTGTCCTAGCTTATGGTAGTTTTCTCACAATTTGGCTTTCCTTAGCTGGTAGAAGTATCATCCTCATCCCTGCCTTCATCTCCATATGATGTTCTTTCTGTGTGCATGTCTGTGTCCAAATTTCCTCTTTTTATAAGGACACCAATTATGTTGGATGAGGGCCCACTCTAATGACCTCATCTTAATTTAACTAATTACAACTGCAATGGCCTTATAACCAAATAAGATCACATTCTAAAGTATTGGGAGCTAGAACTTTAACATATGGAAATAGGGGTACGGGATACAATTTAACACAAAACAGCACATGAAGGTGTTTGATAAATACTGACAACTAGAGAGGGAAGGCAGGGGAGAGTGGATGGGAAGAAATCAACCAATGAATTTGTATGCATATATGCATAACCCGTGGACACAGACAATGGGGTGGTGAGAGCCTGGGGCGGGGTGGGGGGGATGGAGGGAGGAGAATGGGAGAGGACTGGAAGAGGTTAATGAGGGAAAAAGGAGGACCTATGTAATGCTTTCAACAATAAAAATTAAAAGGGAAAAATATTTTTCTAGAATATGGATAAACATAATCTCAATAACTATAAAGAAACTATTATTTTATTAGTTATAAAAATACTGACAACTATGAAGTGGTGAAAGTAGCATTTGAACACATATCTTCCAAATATCAACTCTATTTTTAAATCCCTGATCTGAACAGTTCCTCTCTTCTGTCTTCTGATGATGTACATCCTGGATATCACTTTTCAAATCTTATCCATGTCAAAGAGAATATGAATATAGTCCTAAAACCATGATATGTAGATCTGCCTGGCACCAGAATCAAATATTTTCTCTGAATAAGCCAGTAACTTATTGGTCACAGTAACTGTGGAAAATAATAATAATAATAATAATAATAATAATGCACTACATCAAACCTTGCTTTGTAAAGCTTCAGTGAGATATATCAACTAAGAATATTAGTAGGGAGAGTTTGTAATTATAGGGAGACTGCTATAACAGTCTTTATGATGGCTGATCCTGCTGCTGTGCCTGAGAGAAGGCCACCATGCACTCACCTCCGCTGGATTGCTCATGTTGAAAAGCTCACATACACAGCTTCCCAATTTGCATGAATATTTGCTTTCTGTTAATACAATTTTATCTCATAGTTACT
Source organism: Myotis lucifugus (assembly GCF_000147115.1). Taxonomy (NCBI): domain Eukaryota; kingdom Metazoa; phylum Chordata; class Mammalia; order Chiroptera; family Vespertilionidae; genus Myotis; species Myotis lucifugus. The sequence goes on from NW_005871132.1 coordinate 181,544, forward strand.
GTAATTGAAAAATTTTAGGCATTAAAGTGCAAACTCCTTTTTAAACTAGGGTTCTCCAGGGGGAAAAAGCCTGTGGCAAAAAATTCTATGTTACTATTTGTTAAGGAATCCAATCTCAGGGAAGCAAAGGAGCAAGGGAAGCAAGGAGAAACAAATATGAAGGGGAACAGTAGTGAGTGGCCATATGAACTCTCTTTAGAAAAGAAGTAAGAGAAGGGTGTATCTCAGTAGAGTCAGAGTCTTCTCAATAGATGGTAGGGAGATCATCTATTATCTGCAGACTCCCCTCTCTCCCTTCCAGCAAAGTTCACCTTGGGAAGCATTAACTTTCCTGCAGCTGCCTCTATAGATCCAGGACAACCAGTAGGCTGGCAAAGTGTGAGCTCTTAGGCAGCACCACCTATAGCTCAACTGTCTACACTGGTGAGGGAAGTGTCTGTAAAGACCTGGACCTAGGAGCAAGGGAAAAGTATAAGCTATTGCTTATCAAGAACTGTGAAGGGTCTGAGATTTTACTCTGACCTTGCCAGCTAATAAGTTAGCTTCCTCAGTTTCATGGACATTAGCAGCAGAAGACATGAGAGAACAGACTTTATTACTGACAGTAAAAGCATTAACCAAAATATCAGCATTTGTGCATTCCCCTGAGCCCCAGTTCCCACAGTGTGACTTGAAGAGGATCCGGTTACACTTAAATACATAATAGGTTGCACTTTTTTTAAATATATTTTATTGATTTTTTACAGAGAGGAAGGGAGAGAGATAGAGAGTTAGAAACATCGATGAGAGAGATACATTGATCAGCTGCCTCCTGCACACCTCCTACTGGGGATGTGCCCGCAACCAAGGTATATGCCCTTGACCGGAATCGAACCTGGGACCCTTCAGTCCACAGGCCGACGCTCTATCCACTGAGCCAAACCGGTTACAGCAGTAGGTGGCACTTTAGAAAAACAACTCAAAGCTTAGCAACTAAAATCTTCTATAATAGAAAGAAAGCTTGCCTGACTTTTGCCCTGGAGAGAGAAGGAACAATCTTTATTGCAATGGTCACTAAACAAACCTGCCTTTGGCTTTGGAGGGAGAAATAATCTGTTTCTGGAATAAAGGCAGTCAGAACCTCTGCTCACAAGACTCACAGAACTGCCAGACCTATGGAAAAAAGTCCTTCAAGATTGCGCCTATTGAAAATAAGGAAAATGTGAATCTTATTGGACTTATAATCAGAATTTGGTATGTCTTTTTTTCCCCAGAGATTTACTTTGCAAACATCATAAACAAGTACTAAATATGTAAACAATCTTTTACCCCCAGTTTCTTTTTGCCTGCCCCCAAGTAATTGTAGGTTGGTTAATATAGTTTCTAAAGTTTTAATAACCAGTTTGACTATGAGAATATTTTGCTTAGTTACCGTTTTTTCTTGCCTAATTTTTCTATTAGCATATTTAGGTAATCAGAGCTATAGACATTTTGAGATAAATACTACCTTCATTCTACAGCTCTAGAGACTCTGCCATCTGCATTTAAAAAGTGCTATATATGCATATGTTATGGAGGATAAGGGTGATATGAGAAACATAACTAAGCTACAGAAAAGAACATAAATTCATATAATTTCATTTGTGACTAAGGATTTGAAAACACCCTCATTCCATTTCACAGATTAGGAAAAGGAAGCTTAGGAGAATTAAGAGGCTTGGATAAAGAGGGAAGCCACTATTAACCCCTAATGTTTAAATTATAACTAATTTATGTTTGATGCTTAGAGCTTCCCCCTTTAAGAGCATATGCCAAAATAAATTTTTTAAAAGATGTTCTAAAATAAACACTATAAGCCTTCTCCATTTTAATGTTTTAGGATAGACCCTGAAATCTGGATGAGGTTAAAGAAAAAAATTAACTCTCGCTTTAGCATCATATATAAAATCATCTTCGGAGGCTTCCTCTGTGCATTCTGTATTGTTTTTAGGTTGTGATCATTCTATATGGCTCATTGGAGTAATTCAATATGAAGAGTTCCGTGTCCTGGTGCGTTTCACACCAGTATGCCTTCCTGTGGGTGTCTGTTATAAATTTCCAGTTCCAACTAGCATCCTTTATTTTATTTTATAACAGACACACATTTCACTGAGTAGAGCTCAACTATAAACATTTTATTGTCTGAGCGATTCATAGGCACTGAGATATACAGTGTTTAGAATTCTAAGAATATTGGGGCTGGAGGGAAGGAAAGAGAAAGCTGATTTTGCCATGCTCCCCAATTCACAATACAAACAATCTATTTGAAAATCTAAAATTGCAATTTAAATCAATGTTTTTGCCCCAAACCATTTATTTAAAAAAATCTGCTTTTTAATCAATATGTCACCAGATTCAATCAACACAAAGAAGATTTTGAGTGGTTTCATAAAGGGTTAAATCTATGCAACACTGTTCAGAAAACAGCCTATGTTGCTGCAGTTCCAAGCTGAAAGCATGGAATATATTTATCTGAATGAAGTATGAATTATACAAGTGCAGAACTGCCATGCCAAAAAAAAGGTAGGGACCTCTGACCCATATCTTAACCTGTATCAACACCTTCCTAAATTCCCAACCTCCTGTTTTTTCTCTGTGGTCCCCTTGGAAATGCTGCAATTCATAACCTTTCCACCCAGCTCTCCCCTGACTGCCAATGGAAAGAAAGAAGATGAATGATTTTAATTCTTACTGCTGCGCTGCCCAATGCAACTCTGCTGCCAGCTGGTCTGGCCGCAGCCCTGGTTATAGGAGCTTTGGTTCCTATGAAAGTTTCACACAGAGATTACAAGGATGATGGAGTGAAGGCCAATGTTGAAAAAGGCTCTTGTTCATGAAGGTAACACAACTTGGCAATAAGCATGGTATGTACAGTTTTACTTCTGAGTGTTCCTCAGCCAAAGGGGATGAGAGGGTGGATGCTAGCCCAAGACAGAAGCCTAACTGAATCCTATTTAAAAAACCTTAACACACATATATAGGAGCCTTTTTAAAAGAAGAAAACAGTGTATGGGACAGTGTGGAATAGCCCAAAGGAAGGATTATTTTGGTCTTGATTTCTCTAGCGGCTTTTTCAACCATTAGGAGAGTCACATGCTGAACTATTTGGGTGGGAGACTGCAAATATAGTTCCCCACAGGACAGACTGAAAAATGCAAGGACAGCCACAGAAGAAGAAGGGGAAGAAAAGGTTAGGGTAGAGAACAGGTGACTTGACTTACAGGAATCCTATCCCTGATTGGAATCTTATTATGGGAATCCACCAGGACTTTGGAGCAGAATCAGCTCTTTTTTCACAGTTGCTCTTCACACACACATACACACACACACCCTATATAATAAAAGGCTAATATGCAAATTGTCCCCTCAGGAATTTGACTGCTCACTATGATGTGCTCTGACCACCAGGGGGCAGTGCATAATGAAGGAAGGCCCCAGACAGCAGCTGGCAGCCAGGGGAAGGAAGGCCCCATCGGTCCTGATCACTGGCCAGGCCTAGGGACCCTACCTGTGCATGAATTTCATGCACCAGGCCTCTAGTATTATGATAAGCAGGAGACATGGATGTCAGGTGATTGAAGTAATAGGTTGCTTAGTCTGGAGAAAGTGTGGACAGAAGACAAGCAAGGGAAGAAAAAAGGCAGCCATCCAAGAAGGAAGTCAGGCAGTGACAAATTGGGAGTTTTGTGTCGTGCTGTTACTGGTAGGAAAACACCACAGGAATCAGGACCTGGGCACTTTCTTTCAGATGTACAAACATTTCCCTAAAGCAAACCTTTAACGACTTTGAACATCAAACTGTCAAGGCAGAGGGCAGCAGGGAGAAACAGTGTTCTCAAGCCCAGCTCAAAGTTCCCTGCAAGATCTGCTTTTTAAAAGGTCTTTGCAAGACACCCAGATGCACAAGGGGCACATTCTGTGATCTCTATAAAATCCTGAGAATGGACACTTCCTCCTGAAGCTCAGAACCTGCAGCTGCCTTTACACAAGTTTAATAATAACTAAACCTGAACACCTGTCTATCTTCCATTTGTGTATTACACACAGAAAAACCAATAAAGCAGAGAAAATACTTTTAAAATCCAAGAAATGCTCATCAGAAAAAAAAAGAACAGGTCTTAACTAAGAAATGCTGCTTCTAGTCTGTAAGCTAGCAAGTGTGCAGACCTCTGATTTCAGCCAAAAGATGAGAGAGGGATAGAAGGGAGAGGGGGGGAGAGAAGAAGGGAGGGATAGGAGGAACAAGGGAGGAAAGAGGAGGAGAAAAAAGACCTTGAAAATGCTCTTCCTTCTTTGCTGACTCAAATATTTACATTGTCCTTTCTTCTTCCTGTCTATGCCATTTCCACTCGTACCCCATTCATCCAGTTCCCTACATCCTCTCAACCCCCACAACTCCCACTCCTGACAATCTATTCCATTCTGTGGAGATTTGTTGCTGCCTCCTGCATGGGTCCAGCTGCATGGTTTTTCTCTCCTCTGCAGGCTCTCTCCCCGCCTCCCCCTGCTTCCCTGCATCCTGAAGTGGAACATACGTGCAGGCACAGCATACACACAAACACACAGCTGTGCTGCCTTCTCTTTGGCACTTTCCAGTGACGGACACTCCAAACATTTAGCACAGCATGCAGAAATGTTGATGTAAAAAGGAGAAGCTGTACACCTGCAATGCTAATTAATCGTAAACAAGCTCTTTTCAAGGTAGGAGTTCTGGCCATGAAGCCAGGAGAAGAGATTAGGAATCTCTTGTTAGGGAAATAAAGATTCTCTGCAGATGCTAGGTGGCAGTATTGACTCAGTAACAGGAACATCCCTAAGACTGGCCAAGTCACACGTATAATTCAGTTTGAGTGAGACCCACATAAAAGTGGAGAACTCAGAGCGATGGGCTGAAGCCAGGAAAATAGGTTGCTGTGACTGTCCATGAAGGAGTTCATAAACATGGAGAGCTGGGAGTTCTTTCTTTAAAAGGGTTCAGCCAAAGATGATATTTTAAGAGTTTGCCTTGTGATCTCAGCATCATGATTTTAAAGCAATACTGTCTTTTTAAAATATGATACCCATACAGAGATACTCCAGATGTTTAGTATTTTTTTCTGTTCCATCTGAATTCCCCATATGAATAATAGTGATCAGTATTCAGAACAACTAAAAAAAGAAAAATGTCTGAAGACTAAGTGTTGCTCTGATTATGAATGGATTTCACGAGCAGGTTCTCACTCTTTCTCCGTGTGATCACTGCAACAATGTTGTCAGTCCAGCCCAAGATAAGATCCCCGGAGACATATTTGACTCTTTCTCTCTCGCTTCTCCCAGTCAATCACCTAGAATTGTGGATGTGCAGATAAATATCACTCACATTCACGCTCACCTCTCAATTTCTATCGCTCCTTGTTACTTTCGATTATTTTCCTTCATTAGAAGATTGTGGTAGGCATTTAATTAGACATCCTTCCTTTTTGTGTCTCCCCCACCAAATACCAACCACAGAGATGAAGACTGGTCTTCCAAAAACACATGTCTGAGCATATGGCTCTCTTCCCTACAAAAACGGGATGGATACAACGCATCTCTAAGATAAAGCCCATTTATATCAACAGGACTTACAAGGCCCTTTATGATCTGGCATCATTCATTGCACCTCTTTTTCTTAGTCCTCCTCCGCATGCATTATACACTCCAGCTACACATAATCTCACATGGATTACTGACTCAGAAAAGAAAAGATTTTACTTGTGAAGCAGTTCAGATCTAATCATTTTAGGAAGTTTTCTCAGAGCCAAATGGTATCTTTACCTCAGATTGCAGACTGGCACAAGTAAGGATTAGGGTAGATTTATGAACTGAGTACAGGAAATGTGGTTATTCCTCTGTAACTAATCCTTCAGTTCTTAGAGTCCACTTCTCAAATATTAGTGGAATCTTGTGTGAATTACTTGGGTAGTCACAGGATAATCCACAATGCCCACTTTCTGTCTTTGTCACTTGTCAACTTTGCAACAGCTAGAAATTGCACAAAGATTTCTTCTGGCACTTCCTCTTTTCTGCCCATTCTCTCCTCTCTTCTGGCACCTACTCTTTATCCCTGCTTGACCCATTCTCTCTTATCTCTTTTCTTAACTGTGCACCCTCCACTAATTTGTTCTCACTAACACTGTCATATCAAAACTTTAGAAGTTGCAACTTATAGCAAGGGGAACTAATAGTATGACTGGAAACACGGCTTCAGTAACTAAAGGGAGAAACAGAAGCTTAACCAACCATGGAAATGGTTTATTTAACTAAAACTCTATCCAAGGCCTGGCTGGCGTGGCTCAGTGATTGTCAAGCTATGAACCAGTCAGGACACATGCCCAGATTGCTGGCTAGATCCCCAGTGTGGGGCATGCAGGAGGCAGCAAATCAATGATTCTCTCTCATCATTAATGTTTCTATCCCTCTTTTCCTCTCTCTTCTTCTCTGAAATCAATAAAGATGTATTAAAAAAAGAATAAACAAAACTCTACCCAGCTTTGGGCTGCAAAGAATGTGACATTCCCTAAATATTATAAGTGTGAATTGAAAATGGAAGTCTTTAGGTTTCCTCCAAGATCTATGAAGTGGACAAACAATTTGACCAGGATAAACAGAAAATGGATACAGGTGTAATAGAAAACAGCCAAGTGCTTTGTGCTCCTGGAAGGGTCTGCAGCCTGGTATACACACTGTAGGCATTCTCTGAAAGTGAGCTGATGGCCCTCTGCTTGCCCCATAAACAATTATTACAGCATCTTTTTTTTTTGTTTCCTCAGCCCTTCATGAGGTTCTTTCTGTGAACACATTTATTAAATGCTAAAGGCTTTAGGCTAATATATCTTGTTCCCATCCATGGCAAAATGCTTCTGTTTATTTTTCCAATAGTGCTACTTTCATAATAACACCAGACTACAAGATGCTGGGTGAGAGGGGAGGAGAAATGCAACAAAAAAGGGAAAGGTCACAAATTTTAAGCCATATGGGGTTTTTTTATTGTTATTTTTGAAGTGTGTTTAGCACAGAGACAAATTGTACATTTACCGTGAGTCACCGGGACCTAACGAGCTCCTAATGTGTCCCATACTTCAAGGTTTTTCAGAACAGGCCAGTAACTTAGCAACCACGGCTAAACCTTGACAGGAATAATCATTATTTGTGTTTCAGCTTCAGGCTTACCCACTATAGGTTTCTTTTTTGCTTTTTTCCTTCCTGTTGTTTTTTAAATAAGACCCTAGAACAAGGAAGGGCAGCTAAGGCTGAGAGGAGACCATTTTCCTCTTGTTGCTTTAGGTCATAAATGGCATGACTAGAACATAGGCCTGGAGTTAAAAATTACTTTCCTGAGATACTAAGGAAGGTAATGAGGAGAGGCTAGTTGTGGTCATTTCAGGTGAATTCCAGATATGTTTGATATCTTAGCATTTATGACTTTAACATTGCAGTGATGGCAATTCACAAATCAACATGGGATTCTCTTATGTCAGTGAATGAGCCCAGACAACTGCCCAGCATCTGACTACAGTCCACGTCAATTGTGGTCCACTGAAGTATCAGAAGAGGAAAGCACTCCTTAGGAATGGCCTCCCACTCCCTATTCCCTTGAAAACAGACAAATAGAAACTTCTTATGAACATGATGGAAGAAAAGGTGAGACTCTCTAAGATAGCATTAGTGTCCAACCAGAAAAGAAAATTGTATAGAATAAACCATAGAAAGTATGGAGATTTATACAGAATTCTGCAGGTATTACTCATAAACTTCAAAGATCTACCATTGTTTTCATGGTTTCTACAGAACTGAAGAATTTAGTAGATCATTATTATCAAGACAGTTATAGCAATGGTGGGAAAGTTTACTAAGCAGACCTCTCTTTTACTCCACAGTTTGACCCATGGTCCACATAATAAGTGCTGGTTAATGAAGCTCCCAAAACAGAAGAGAAAATGTGCTCTAACCAGAAGTATTTGTTTAATAAGATTTCATTAGGTCAAGGAAATAAATGGAATATTTCTTAATTTACATCTATTTTGAAAAGGTAAATGTTACAATGTTATGGGTATTCAGAATCACTGAACTCTAGACCTCCTTCTGCTATTTACTAGCTAGGTGACTATAGGTTATGGTTAACTATTCTATGTCAAGGAACCTCTCTTATATTATTGTAGCTCTGGATAGTCCCTTCAGTCTTCATATATGATATTGAAAAGGCAGAACAAAAGGGCAGCATAGTGTAAAAAAACTGAATAGTTCCTAATGAACCACTGCAAAGATGAATGCCATTTATTTCTTTTTTCCTGAAAAAAGAATAATTATGATTGTTTTCAGTACAAGCAGGTGCTTGTGGGACCTCACTATTTAATGCATTCTAAATTCTCTATTAATAATTTAAAAGATTGATTACCTTTTAAGTTTGATTAATAAAAATTGCTCCTGTAGGTTCTCATGAAAAATAAACTTTGGTAAATTTTAGCATCATATTTTCATATATATATATATATATATATATATATATATATATATATGTATTTGTGGTAATCACTTTAATGACATGTCATTATTTATATGATCGATGGTTAAGAGCGAGCTGATAAATAAGAGACTTTTGTCTTTCTGGACATAATATATGTTTCTATGTGGCAGAAATAATAGCTGGAAGGTGTACTCAGACAGCTCAATGGAGGTAGAGGACAGTTAGAGAATAACGAGTTTAGAAGAAGCTTAAGTCTATCTGCAACAAGGGATATATATATTAAATGAAATAAAATAGAGAAATATAATGCAGTGAGAAAATGCAGAATTTCAAGATGCCTGCCAAAAGGAACCTGGGCATTGGTAAAACTTGAAAATTAGACATTGGTATATAGATTGCAAAATCTCAGCCATAATCTATAATAATCTATAATAATAAAAGCATAATATGCTAATTAGACTGGACAGTGGAACAACCTTCTGGATGTCCTTCCAGAAGACTTTCTGGATGAAGCTGGGGCTGCAAACGCCAAGGCAATCTGCTGTGGCTGCGAGGGCTGAGCCCCTTGCACAGATTTCGTGCATCGGGCCTCCAGTGTTTTATAATCTGGATAAAACTTGGTTGTGTTTTGTATATAACCCCACTTACTTGCCTGAGACCACATTGTTTAAGTCCATGTGAATATGTCCTTTTACACAACTCTAGGGAGTAGACATCTTCATTGTATTCTATGTAAATGTCTATGCACTGCACACTCTGTGGGGGTACAGCTCATATAGACCTTACTATGAATGGGGACCCCAGGAGTGTATAATATGGAGAACCACTCTGTCTAGTTAAATATGTGTCTCTGCATATAAATGAATGGTAGCCATGACTTACTATGAGAAAGGGTTGGAGGGTTGGGGAGTGAGTGGAGTCACTGATATTCCTAAATCTATGAATAATAGAAAGAACTACTAGCCCTGTGTGAATGGGCAACAGGGATTATGCTGTGATGCCACAGAGAAATGAATAGAGGACTCCAGACAAGGTGAGGTTCTGATGGAAGGGAGAAGACACTGGGAACTTACTATATGGACCTGACGTGATTGTTCCTCAAGATTCTCTGTATTACAAACTATAATTTGAGGACAGAATTGATAACAATATATGGGTACTCCTTCAGCGGAGAGGGAAAGGATGATGGAAGGAATTCTTAGCTTGTGGTTCACTTTAATGTATCAGTTTTAATCCTCAAAACATGACTTAGAGTTCCACAGACAAGATAGTAAATGTTTTCTGATTTTGGAAATTGTGGCCTGGTGGGCTAGGACAATACAAAAAAAAAAAAGGAGTGCAAAATAAACTTCCAACTATCTTCCATTATTTTCCTCTGACAGGGTAAATTCTGATAAAACAGAAATATGGCTTCCTCTCTTCTATATTTACTGAGATATGTAATAAGAAGCTGAAAATAAATTGTTATGATTTTTTATGAAGTGAAATAAACATATTTATCCTTTGGGTTAAAGGAATTATTTTTGGTTGCTATCCCTAAATTATGGGAAGTTGGAAGAAGAGAAAAAAGTCCCAGAAACTGTCAGTCAAGAACCATACTAAATCATATTCATTCAAAATAAAAGAACAAAAACTAAATGTTGCCTATATGTGGTTGATTTATGGGATGCTCCCATTTTTTCTTAATACATTAGTGGTCATTAGCTTTATAGTAGTTATATTTAAGCAAGTCAGGAAGCCAAATAAATTCAAAATAATTCTGAATTTCTGTGGACTGCAAGACAAAATTAAAAATAAATAAACAAACAAATAAATATAGATATATGAGATGAGTAGTCATTTATGGTCAAAAGAGTTTACTACATGAGTCTGACCAAGAATAATCCTCAGTGCTGGCAACACATGGCTGTGCTTTCAGAAGTTTCTGATTTCCCTTTCAACACAATCCCCTCAGTGGTTCAGTAAGTTCAATTCAACTTGATAAGTACACACTGAGCACTTCATGGTGAAATGTGAAGAATACTGGACTCAGTTTCAGATTTCTTGGATTTGGTTCTGGCTCTTCCATTTACTTTCTATTTGACTTTTATTAAATAAATGTACCACTTTGGGCCATAGTTATGCACTCTGTAAAATGAAAGTCTAGACAACTAGTGGGACCCTTTCAAATGTAAAGACATGAATATGAGCAAGAACCAAGATGGCAGCATAGGCAAATGCCTGTATTTGCTGCCTCCCACAGCCACATCAAAATTACAAATAAAATACAGAACAACCATCATCCAGAACCACAGGAAAGCTGGTTGTATAGAAGTCCTACAACTAGAGAAGTAAAGAAGAAAGCACACTGAGACCAGTAGGAGTGCGGAGGCATGGAAGGGGCTGGTCTGGCACCCATGTGTGCCACTTTCTTAATCTGGAGGGAGTTCACCTCTGTGGAGGCTGCCAGGAGAAGCAAGGGGTCCCATTCCCACACCAGGCACCCAGCCCAGGGTCTTAGAGCTGGGAAAAGAAGTCCCTATGGGCAGTAATAGCTATGGGCTGTAAAAAACCAGTGTGGATTGGGGCTCAGTGACACAGAGGCTGCTGGAGACCCAGCTGCTCCTCTTAACACTTGGGTTGCGGGAAACGAGTTAAGTCGGGAGCCGTCTTAAAACTCGGTTCATATAGATTTGCGGTGGAGTGCGGGAAACGTGTAAACTCGGGCCGATTGTAACTGCGTATTACCAAATATTTCATTTCAATCGAACCCATACTTCAAAAGATATAGGCATTTTAACGCGCCATCTTATAGAGACCCAGCTGCTCCTCTTAAAAGGCTGGCACCATGAACTGAACTTAAAAGCTCCTGCTTCCTCTGAGCTCCAGTGCCAGGCGAGGCTCTGGGGGACCCAGACACATACAAGGAGAAACTGGACTGTCTGGAACCTGGGGGTGTCTTTCTTCCAGATGGAGGTGCTCAAAGCAGTCATTGTTCCTGTGCTGGGACCTTCAGGGTTGCAGGGCTGACTGGTAGCCATTTTTGTTTGCTCAGCCCTGGTGATTCCCTGAAACCCTGACCCACCCAATTTACAGCCCCACCCAAGCTGTGGGCATCTGCTTTTGCATATGAATGGCCTGTCCTTGCTCAGGCTAAAACCTGTGGAACAAGCTGACGCTGGGTCAGGGAGCCACAAACCTATTAATAAAAGGCCCAAGACCCAGAACCAGCCTGCCTTGCTTCACAGCTGGGCCTCATCTGGGCACTTCCAAACCTGATACAAAGAGGAGAAATCTGCAGATTTCTCTGTAACTCCTGCTGGGTGGCCCCAGGCAGTGGCTGATTTTGCACCTCCCTGGAGACCCAAGAGCCAGTGTACCCAGTGGTCAGTGTCAGACCATACCAGTTTACAACTCTATAAATCCATAAGTGATACACTCAAGGGACAGACTCAGTGAGTACCAAAGCCCCACTGAAGTAAGTCATGCTTCATAAGGGTGTTTCCTGAACAGCAGCTCTCCAATGTAGTTGCAACTGGTCCCCACAGCCGATTGGCCTGGAGGTCAATTCCTCCTAGTGACACTAACAACAATCAAGGCTCATCTACAACAAGACTGTGATCACAGCCCAGAAAGCGATGCACCTAGAGCAGGGGTGGGCAAACTTTTTGACTCGAGGGCCACAATGGGTTCTTAAACTGGACCGGAGGCCCGGAACAAAAGCATGGATGGAGTGTTTGTGTGAACTAATATAAATTCAAAGTAAACATCATTACATAAAAGGGTACGGTCTTTTTTTTTTTTTTAGTTTTATTCATTTCAAACGGGCCGGATCCAGCCCGCGGGCCGTAGTTTGCTCATAGCTGCCCTAGAGTGTGCACCTCAGGTGACTGGGGAGGCTCAGCCACTGGGCCCTACAGGACACCTACTACACAAGGCCATTCTATCAATTCAAGGAGACTTAGCATCTCTACCCAATACATAGAAACAAACACAGAGAAGCAACCAAAATGTGGAGACAAAGAAACATGTCACAAATGAAAGAAATGGAAGAAAGCAAACTACTGGATATAGAGTTCAAAACCACAGTTAAAAGGTTACTCAAGAATCTTCTAGAAACCTCCAAGAGACTTAGTGAGACTTTCAAGGATCTTAGTGAGAAGGCTAAACACATGGAAAAAGACCAGTCAGAAATTAAGCATACACTGACTAAAATAAAGAATAATATACAAGGATTCAACAGTAGACTAGAGAATCCTGAGAGTCAAATCAACAATTTGAAATATGAGGAAGGAAAAAACACCCAACCAGAAGAGCAAAAAGAAAAAAAGAATCCAAAATATTAAGATAGTGTAAGGAGCCTCTGGGACAACCTCAAGCATACCAACATCTGAATTATGGGGATGCCAGAAGAAGAGAGAAAGCAAGATATTGAAAAAATATTTTAAGAAATAATGACAGAAAACTTCCCCTACCTGGTGAAAGAAATAGACTTACAAGTCCAGGAAGCACAGAGAACCCAAACAAGAGGAACCCAAAGTGGACCAAGACATAATTAAACTGCCAAGGGCAAAAGACAAAGAGAGAATCTTAAAAGCAGCAAGAGAAAAGTAGTTAGTTACCGACAATATTACTGTCAGCTGATTTCTCAACAGAAACTATGCAGGCCAGAATGGAGTGGCAAGAAATATTCAAAATGATGAATAGCAAGAACCTACAACCAAGATTACTCTACCCAGCAAAGCTATCATTTAGAATAGAAGATCAGATAAAGAGCTTCATAGACAAGAAAAAGCTAAAAGGAGTTCAGCACCACCATACCAGTATTATATGAAATGCTGAAGGGTATTCTTTAAAAAGAGGAAGAAGAAGAACAAGATAAAGATAAAAAAAATATCAACAACAAAGGGGCAACAAATATATATCTATCAATAATTAAGCCTACAAGTCAAATGAATAAAAAAATATGATGAACAGAATAAACTGGTGAATGGAATAGAATCAGGGGCATGGAAATGGACCAGATTGGTGATTCTCAGAGGGAAGGGGATGTGGGGGTGGGGTGGGGGCAGGAAGAGATTAGACAAAGATGTTATATGAATGCACGCATTACCTACAGACACAGACAATAGGGCCTGAAGTGGGGTGGGAACCAGATGGAGGGAAGCTATGGATGGAAGAAATCTCAACAATAAAGATTAAAAAAATAAATAAAAGACATGAATATGAGTGTACTATTTTACTGGGATTTGGGAGAAATGCAAAATAGATGTTTAATCAGAGAGTCTCTGTCACTTAGATGGCAACATGAAACATCCTGTCCTGCCCATTTCCTTGTTTGTCTCAGATCTATTCCTAGTTCCTTCTCTGCCCTGTCTAGGTCACATTCCCTGTTGCCTTTTGCTTTCTGGTTCCCTGAGATTTGGCTAATGAAAGGCACTTGTGAAAGACTGGAGAGTGAGATTAAGGGGAATGTCAAAATATTTTTTTTCTCTCTCTCTCTGCTTTGGGTAAGTGTTCTGGGTGGCAGCTCTAGTTCCTGTTAGACAACTTCTCTTCCATGGTCCCAGCTACCAGAAAGCAGGCAAGGAGATCTGGCTTCCACCAGGAAGCTCCTGGGCTCCAGTAATACGATCTACTCCCTGTATTCTCCAGCTCCAGGTAGGGGTAGCCATGTCCTGCTTGAGGTATTCTCTGGCCTGCTTTACCTTATTCTGATTAGCCTGTCAATTCTCCTATTGCAAGTGCAATTAATTTTCTCCATTTGAAATACTTTAGTTGCTTCTATTTTCTGACTGGATCCTGCATATTATGTAATGAAAAAATTATGGCTTTGTAGAAAAAAAAATGTGACAGGTTTGAATCTCAAATCTGCCCATTCAATTAGCTAAGTGATTGTGGGGTACAGCTATTTCATCTCTTTAACTTTAATTATTGGAATAATAATACTTAACTTGCAAGATGTTCCTGAGGATTAAATGAGAAAACACATGTGAAATGGTGACTGGCACATGTTAAGTGTCTAATAAATGTTAATTTCTTTCCTTTTATTCTTATGGACTACTCAAGAAGGAAAAAGTTGCTCTTAAGATAATTATAAAATAACAGAAAGCTATAAACAATATACAAGGAAGTGCTAATAGAACATAACTCACTTATGGTAAGTACCCTGCAGCTCTAACACAACCATGGACACTTTCCTTTGCTATGGAACTTCCTGTATTAGTCTGCTTGCATTACCATTATAAAATACCAAAGACTTGGTGGCTTAAACAACAGATACTTAATTCCTCACAGTTCTGGAGGCTAGAAGTTCAGGATCAAGGGGCCATCTGATTTCTCGTTAAGAGCTCTCTTTCTCTCCTGTAGACAGCTATCTTTCCACTTTGTCCTCACATGGCAATACCTAGGTGTGTGTACACACACGCACACAAACACACACACACACACAGACACACAGAGAGAGAGAGAGAGGGGGAGAGAAAGAGATAGAGATAGAAAGATAGGAGTTAGAGAGAGAGAGAGAGAGAGAGAGAGAGAGAGAGAGAGTGCTCTGGTGTCTTTTCGTATAAGAACACTAATACTGCCTGGTCAGTGTTTTTCAGTGGTTGAGTATCAAGCTATAAACCAGGAGGTCATTGTTTGATTCCTGGTCAGGACAAATGCCCAGGCTTCCCGCTCTATCCCCAGTAGGGGGCATGCAGGAAGCAACCCATCAATTATTCTCTCAAATCACTGATGTTTCTATTTCTCCTTCTCTCTGAAATTAATAAAACATATATATTTTTTAAAAAGAACAATAATCCTATTTGACCAGAGTCTCACCCCATGACCTCATTTAACTTTAATGAGTTCCTTAGAAACAACATCTCCAAATATGGCCACACACTGGGGTTAGGGTTTCAGCATATGGATTTGGGGGCAACACAAACATTCAGTCCATAACAAATCATATGTATACTTTTATGCTGTTAGCAACTAAAGCATCCTTCCCTATTAAAATAACCAGTAGAGTACTAGTTTGCAAACCTAATTTTGCCAATATTCTTCAATTTAAAATTTCCATATATTTTTATTTTCAGGTTTCATAAAATCAAAGTGACCTACTTTATAAATCCTGAAAGTTTAAGTCTACATCTAATAATGTACCTTCTCTCTAGACTCTGAATTCATTTTTATGTTAGTGCTGCATTTAAATTTGAAAAAGCAAGAGTTGTCTGACTTTGGGGGGCATATTAACTTTCTGTTTTGCAACAACATAAGATGACTCAAAGAAACTAAGCAATCTTCCTTTTTGCAAGGGTATCTAGGTTCAAAGAATATTGTACTTCCCTTTGGACATGCAATTTAATTTTGCTAGTCACACATAGTTACTGAAATAGAGAAGTCTGAGGTAAATGAGTGGGTTTATAAATCAGCCACATAAACCAAATGCTGAGGTCTGGCAGAACTTGGCAAACTTAGGGCAAGTCATTTAGTCATAGAAAACTCAGTTCCACATAGCTGTAAAAGGAGGGATGTAAAATAATCTAACATTTTAGGAATATTATATTATTATTCAATTTATAAAATACTTTCATAATCTATCGTCCTTGTAATGAAATGCACCTAAATAATATTTCTATTAACTTAACTCATTATCCCATTTCTATTCTATAAATAGTCAGTATAACTTCAATTGTAAATGCTGACATCATAGGATACAACATTTTCCATAGCTAAACCTCCTCAAAGGCTCCAAACGAATTTGGGTCAGTATTGATGCAAATTACTTTCTATATTTGCCCAAAGGCTGTGAAATTCTTGGTCAAATTTCAAGTGGATACTTGAAGAAAGAACATTAACTAATTCCCATATCTGATTATCAATGAGAAGATACAAGGTCCGTGGTTAGCCAGGAACAACAGCCTTCTCAGGTGTTTGTTTAAAATTTTGTGTTGGATTTTCCCACATAATCTTCCCTGGCAAAGGAGTCTAGTCATTGACTCTCACTTCGAAAAATCAATGGGAGATAGCTTTCTTATGCCAACATCTGGAGGGGATAATAGGACTCTTGAACCTCGCCTGCTGCTAAGGCTGTACTTATTGCCACTGTCCCATTTTTGGCAGGAAAAAAAGGTCCTCTAAAAGTCACCTTACAAAATGTATCAAGAGCCTTAGGAAGTATGCTATCAAATTTGATTAAGTAAACCCATTTCTACAAATCCAATCAAGGACCTATGAGTTAAGACCCATATTCAAAGATGTTTGTTACCCCCACTATTTATAATGATGAAAAATTAGAAGAACCTAAATAGTCTACAAAAGGAATTATTTAATTATGATATATCCTTTCAATATCTTTTATATAGGCAAGGCAATTCAAATTATATTTAACAAAATAACAGAAGAGCAAGTTTTCTCACCTCTCACTTTATGGACTTTTCACTTATAACTATGAGATCACACAGATGTTTGCAAATTCTAGATGTAACTTACTGGAATCATGAAATCCAATCCCAGTTGCCACATGATAACTGCCTGCCTCATAAAAGAACAGGTATGGATATCCCTCCTTGGATACTTTCTCCAATCCACCCACATTTTCACACAAATGCCAGTGTGATGCCTACACCTTTTAGACTGACATGAGATTAAAGTTAGGCTCCATGTTCTTTCAACTTTCAGATATCAGAAAGTGCTTTCCCTATTTGGCACCCACAGTCCATATCATCGAGAGGCAGGGTATGTAGTGTTTAAGTACATGACTTCCAGCTTCAGACAGTAAGATACAGCACTTACTCAGAAAGATACTCTCTGCTCTGTTTACTGTTCTGTAAATCAGATTCACTGGGAGGATTGTATTTAGTATATTACATAGAGCAGTGCCTGGCACATGACAAATGTTAGCTGCTACTACTATTACCATTATTATTAAACTGGAGGCCCAGTGCACGAATTCATGCATGGTGTGGGGATTGGGCTGAAACTGGCTCTTCGACATCACCCAAGGGATCCCAGATTGCAAGAAGGTGGTTCTCAGGTGACACACCCCTCCTCTCTGGTTCCTGATGCGTCACCTGAGAACCACAACTATCAAGTCACCGCAGCTCAGCACCTCCTGCATTGAGCGTCTACCCTCTGGCAGTCAGTGTGCATCATAGCTACTGGTCGAATGGTCAGATGGTTGCTTAGGCTTTATATATAGATAAATTATTACTGCTATTATACTTGTCAGACCCTCTATGTATCTTCTTTATTAGTATTAATATTCTCATAGTATTTTTTGTATTGAAGAAGAATACCTCACTGCATTTTTGAGAAGCAAGATGATAATAATTAAGGAATCAAGGAACATATTTCATGAGTAGAAGATATTTTTTTAAATGTTTAGCACAACTAAATTTTTTAAAGATGTTCAGTGATTTCAACTTACACAAGTTATACATTCAGTTCTTGGTCAACTGGAAATAATAATCAGAAATCCTGGCATCCCATGACTTGCTTCTTCCACTAGGAAACACTGGACCCTCATGATGACAATATAACCCTAGAAAGGGCTCCAAATTATACTGGAGGGGGAGAATGAAAGACATGACTATCTTTGTTGTTGTTGTTAATCCTCACCCAAGGATATTTTCCATTGATTTTAAGAGAGAGTGGAAGGGAGGGGGAGAGACAGAAAGAGAGAAACATTGATGTGAGAGAGACACATTAATTGGTTGCCTCCCACATGTGCCTGAACCAGGGTCAGGTATTGAGTCTGCAACCAAGGCATGTCCCTTGACTGGAATCAAACCTGGGGCCCTTTAGTCCTTGGGCCAATACTCTATCCACTGAGCCAAACTGGCTAGGGCAGATGTGACTATCTTAATAGCAGATGAAGAAAGATGAGGAGAAGACTCTTAGTATAGTATTATAAAATTTTAGGTGAATGAGACAATCTCCCTTTTCATTCAAAACTGTAGCTAAAGCTACTAGCTTAAGTGCAATGGACACCTGTCTCTCATTGAGAAAACAGTTTAAACATCAGATGTAAATTAAAATGTTTCACATATTTAAAATAGAGTATAATTCATAAAAACTGTTTACATGTTTCAGTAAAGTAAAATCTTAGCTTGAGAGTTTTGATTTGTTCTTTAACAAACATCTCAGCATAATTTTTGTTTAGAGGTATAAGTGTTACTTATATTTTCTAATTACAAAGTGATTCTGGCTCCCTAACATGGTTTTACACTGGAAACAAACTGAGATTTTGCTTTGGGTCTGGTCATCAGAATTCCTTTTTGCTGTTGTATAAATAGCAATTTATACAATATCAGAGTCTGATGTTTTAATGCAAAATGAAAATTCTAAAGCTTAAATTGTGAAGACACTGTGGATTTGATCATTCTTAATGTTTGTGAAGCCATGAAATAGTTTAGGGAATTTTATTATGCATTTCAAACTGCATATTTAATATTTCCAACCATGAAATGATTATAGAGTTTATTCCCAAACTCGAAAATGAAACCCAAAAAGGTTCATGGAGGGCAGCACTTCCGAGAATGGTATTTGAATGCAAAATGACATTGTTAAATTGGAGAAGTAATCAGAAATCAACAAAATGAAGCTTAACAGGGACCAGTGGAAATCATGTTGCAGAAAAAAAATGTGGCACAGTTGCAGAAATAAGAATTCTGTAGGAAAATGCCTCATATTCAACTCAACAGGTAATAATATAAGCATAAATTAGGCCAAGTACTAATTAAGCCTAGTTTTCCTTTCTATTCTGTTTTATTCCTTAAATATATTATTAAAATACGTAAGTCCTTGCCTACCAGGCCAACTTGGTCCTCTCTTTCCTGTACCTTCCTTACTCCTTACCCTCTTCATCTCTTTCAACTTTTTCCAGGCTTTCTGCTGCCGACAGCAGTCACCTGGTTAGTTCTGATTCTAATGGCAAAAGTGGTAAAAAAAAAAAAAAGAACAAGTCATCCTGACTTTCAGTAGGAAATGACCCGGGTGTCAGCTTCATCACATGCTTATAACCTTCTCAGTTCCTGGAGGCTCAATTAGGTAAGAAGCCAAGCATTTTTTTGATATAGTTCTCTATGTGGGTACTAACGTCCTCCACTCTCCAATATTAACTGAGGCCCTGAGATTTTACAAAAAGAGAGGCACATTAATCAGTTCCTGGTAACAAAAGATACAGCTAGGTTTACTGTATCTGTGGCCCTGAAAAATGTCAAGGACCTAGGGTGCTTCTCTTACCAGTAAGAGGCAGAGATAAGAATTAAAATCACACTGTAGGATAAAGATGCATTTCACTTTATAGCAAACAGCCAAACCATTCTCAAAATGCTTGTGCCATTTTGTACATTCCCAACATATATGAGATTAAAGTTACTCTAAATCAGGGGTCCTCAAACTACGGCCCGTGGGCCACATGCAAATACAAATATTATATTTGTTCCAGTTTTGTTTTTTTACTTCAAAATAAGATATGTGCAGTGTGCTTAGGAATTGGTTCATAGTTTTTTTTTAAACTATAGTCCCGCCCTCCAACGGTCTGAGGGACAGTGAACTGGCCCCCTGTTTAAAAAGTGTGAGGACCCCTGCTCTAAATCCTCAGCATCATTTTATATTGTCTCATGTTTCTTTAATTTTAGTTATTTTAGCAGGTGGGATATGGTATCTCATTGGGGTTCAATTTGCATTCTTCACTGAGTTTTCAATTTGCATTTCCAGGATGACTAATGATGTTAAACACCTATTCACATACTCACTGGTCATTAATATATCTTCCTTTGTAAATTGTCTGCTCAATACTTTTGTTCATTTTTAATTAGATTGTTTGTCTTTTTTTATTGATTTCAGGAGTCCTCTCTATATTCTTGACACAATTCATTTGTGAAAAATGCATTTTGAATATTTTCTTCCTGGCTCTGGCTTACCTATTCATTTTCCAATGATGGCTTTTGATGAGCAGGTGTTGTTAATTTTGATGAGCTACAATTTATCAGGATCTTTGTTCCCTATTATGGTTTGTACTTTTCAAGTTCTATGTAAGAAATATTTGCCTTCTACCAGGTAACAAATGTATTCCCTTATATATTTTTTTCATGAACTGTATGTTTCTAGGTTTTATGTTCAAATGTATTGATTTCAAATTTAATTGTGGGCAAGGAATAAAGTAGAAATACAAGCCATTTATCCCTTCATTGTGAGTATTTGGTTATTACAAAACTTGATTAAAAATACTTTCTTGCCCTGGCCGGTGTAGCTTAATTGGTTTGCGTGTCCTCCCATGCACCAGATGGTCGAAGGTTCGATTTCCAGTCAGGGCACATACCCAGGTTGCTTAGGCAGTGCTCATCAGTGGATACTAAGACTATTAGGTGAAATATTGATTAGGACCCTTAGAATAGACAGAGCCAGGTTGAGAGTACCTGGACCCATTGATTAATCGGAGCATTAAAAAAAAAAGTGTGACGGCAACGATTTAGAGCTTGCCTTCACATGTGATGCAGATGCACTGAGCAATGCCTAAAAGACATTCTTGAAAAAAATATCATTGATTCTGCATTTAATCAAGCTCTAACTAGGGGAAATTTGTAGAAGAGAAGAACAATGTAAACAACAGCAAAAAGAAACAATCAAACAAATCCAGGATACGAAATATTTCTCAAGACAAATGGTGCAATTTTCCAAACAAATAAAAAATTTGGAGAAGGGGATCTGTTACAGACTAGAGAATTAAGAGAAATTATAACAAAACGATGTGTTGACCCTGTACATCAGGAAGTTGATTGAAACAACAGACTGACAATAAATTCTGAAACTTAGATTTTATTTTATCTTTTCTTCTTCTTAGAGTACTAAAGGAAATAAAAGCTTTCTAAAGGGACAATAGAAAAAATTCATTATCCCTTGCTTGGTGCATCAAATCCTGGTACAAATATATTATTACCCACTGTTGTCTATATTTTAGCCACAGTGAGTTTATTGCTATTCCTAGAACCTTCCAAATCCATTCTCTTTTAGGATGTTTGCCTTGGTTCCTTCATATACCTCCAGGCTCAGTTCAAATGCCATCTCTTCTGAGAGAGGTTTCCAAGTACCTAATCTAAAATAACTCATCCCACTGCATTTTATTTCACATTTACTCTACTTATCCTCTTCTAAGCATGTATCATTATTTTTTATTTTTTCATTTCTTTATTATCTGTCTTTATATGCACCACCATCCCCGACTAGAATATAAGTTCAGGGATCTTGTCCATATGGTCTATTGTTATGGCCACAGTGACTCAAACCATAATTGACACTCAGTGGGCATTCAATACATACTTGTGGCTTGGAAAATTATTTACCCTGTAGGTCAGAAGCCAACCCTTGTTCTATTCAAATGGGTACAGCAGATGGGGAAGGAACAGGACCACATGGTACTGTGGTAGTGTGCACAAAAGCCAACATCAACATCACATCCAGGCTCCACTGTCCCGGGGGGCTGTCCTGTAGGCGGCTCCTTGGAACTTGGTCTGGCTGGAGCCTCAGAAGAGACCGCATGAAGCCCAGGCCTCCCAGTCAACCCTCTCTCCACCAGGGCTGACCATGATAAAGGGCATATGGGGAAGGCCACCAGGTCATTTGAATGGGGACATTTTCTTTGCTGTTCATATAATCTTATTTGAAGAAACTCAGTTCTTGCAAGCAAGTGTCTTCCAAATGGCTTGAGCAGTCAGGGAAACAGGGGCCTATCAATAGTGAGCTCTCCTCACCCTCCACTAGCTCTGTGCTTGAACTCAGAAGCTCTGGCTCAGCCAAATTCAAGGGCAGAATCACACCTCAGGTCCACAGTGCTTCGTGCAACACCCGCACAGACAGAGGCACAGACAAGCTTCTTAGTGGGTCTGAAGTTGAAAAATTTTTGAGGTTGATAGAAATATCTATTATGTCATGACTTTATCTCATAATATGTCATCAACAGGAATACAAATTATAGTATTATTAGAACATTTTTCAAAAATATTCTGTGTTGAGATGTCTTGATTGAAATTGGAGATGGCAGTGTAATAGAAACAGACAGGCCTCCAAAAATGAATAATAATGCTAATACTCTCTAATAATATAACACTATTAATATAATACAGTCCTAAGTTAAACAGTAACACCCTTTGTGCATTTTTAAATATATTTGAGAGAGATAAACATCCATTTGTTGTTTCACTTATTTAAGCATTCATTGGTTGATTCTTATATGTGCCCTGACCAGGGATGGAATCTGCAACCTTGGCATATTGGGGTGACACTCTAACCAACTGAGCTACCAGACTAGGGCAAATAAGAACATTCTTTGGATCAATATCTTATTAATCTTCATCATATCCAGAGAAATTCTAAGATGAAGAAGCTACACAAGGGTATTAAATAATTTGGATAAAACCACTGAACATGTCAAAACAAAACTCAGGGCTTCTACCCAAAAAGCAACTATTTATCCATCCAGTCACTCAGTAAGCACTCTTTTGGAGCCTATTATGTGTCAATTATAATGCTGAACGAATCAGACAAGAACTCTGTCTTCATAAGATATTTTTAAAATTATATTACCCACCTATCTAACTCTACATTTTATAGAAGAAAAAACATTAAAGCTTGTGAAGCTTTTCAAGACACAGAAATCCCTTAGCTAGTCATGAAAATAGCCTAAGAGATCAAAGCCACATCTTTTAAAACCAACCATTTGACCCTGATATCAGCAATGGCATTATTGATCAGCTACATGGACAATTATTTACAACTTCTGAATTAATTAACTTGTATAAAAATATGATATTTCACTCCTGCTTCATCTGCTTTCCTTCTTGATCTTTCTCTAGAGAAACAGTTTTCAAATTTTTGGCTTAAACTCTCTTGAAGGTAAAAAAAAGAGTATTTTTTCAAACAAATGTGAGGTCAAAGAAAACTATGGTTTCAAGTTTCAATTGTGTGAGCTAAGAAGGGAAGTGGGCCAACCCTCCTGGGGAATCCCATCTGTCCTGGTTCCAGTGACCGACTAAACTGCTGCTTTGACATTCCAGGGAATTGGGATGTATTCTTCACTGGAGAAATCCCAAACTGCCTGACAAAACTAAAGCATTTGACCTTTCCTGTCTTACTTCTTTCATTATTTAAAATGAAAAGAGAAAAAGAAGAATGAGAGACCAAGCACAACTATACAAAAATTTGCTTATCAGACTCCATCATCATCAGTACCTTAAACCTTTTTGAAATGTGTGCACAAAATTGTTAAGTTAGGGTGAAACTGGGCCAAATTGAAATGCAAACTCATATTTCAGAGAGCCATCCTTGTTATGGGCCTCCAGTGGTTAACAGGAACTCCAAAGCTTGCATGTATACATTTTAATATTTCTATAGCTTACCCTGTCCCTACATGAAGAAATCAGTTATGCAAATTCCAGAGAAAAACTAAATGACAAAAAATATGAAACTTTAAAAAATATACATTTTTTAATTGATTTCAGAAAGGAAGGGAGAAGGAGAGAAAAATAGAAACATCAACGATGAGAGAGAATCACTGATTGACTGCCTGCTGCAAGTCCCCCACTGGGGATTGGGCCTAAAACCTGAGCATGTGCCCTGAGCAGGAATCGAGCCATGACTTCCTGGTTCATGGGTTGACTCTCAATCCCTGAGCCACACTAACCGAGCAATAATATTAAACTTAAAGAAAATGAAATCTAACATGTTCTTTCTGGAAGATTGTGTGATTCTGGGAAGATAAATAAACACCAATCAGAAAAAAATATGTACCTCTATGTCCATAGCAGTGCTATTTATAATAGCTAAGATCTAGAAACAGCCCAAGTATCCATCAATAGATGAATGGATAAAAAAGCGGTGGTACATTTACACAATGGAATACTATGCAGCTGTAAAAAAGAAGGATCTCTTACCCCTGAGACAGCATGGAGAAACCTGAGAGTATAATGCTAAGTGACATAAGCCAGTCACAGAAAGACAACTATCACATGATAACACTTATGTGGAATCTAATGAACAAAATTAACTGAGGAACAAAACAGATCCAGAGACACTGAAGCATACAACAGACTGACATATTTCAGAGGAAAGGAGGGGGGTGGGAAGAGATTAATCAAAGAACTTCTATGCATATATGCATAACCCATGGATAGACAATAGTGCTGCAGAGGCCTGGGGAGGGTACAGGAGCCAAGTGGAGGGGGTCAATGGCGGGGGAGGGGGACATCTGCAATACTTTCAACAATAAAGATAAGTTAAAAAAAATAATGCTAGGTAGACTAAACCCATCAGTGTTTTATATATAACATTGTATCAATTTTATTCATATAAAAGTATAGTATATAATCCTATATAATAAAAGCCTATTATGCTAAGTGTCTGGCCATCCGATCAACCAATCAAAGCATAATATCTTAATGATATGCTAAGGCCTCTCAACCACTCACTATGACGTGCACTGACCACCAGGGGGCAGACGCCCAACGCAGGAACTGCACCTGGTGGTCAGTGCCCTCCCACAGGGGGAGTGCCGCTCAGCGAGAAGCCAGGCTCATGGCTGGCGAGTGCAGCAGTGGTGGCGGGAGCCTCTCCCGCCTCCCCGGCAGCACTAAGAATGTCCGACTGATGGCTTAGGCCTGCTCCCCACAGGGCTCCTGGACTGCGAGAGGGTGCAGGCCAGGCTAAGGGACCCCCCCCAACACCTGCTGAGTGCAAAAATTTTGTACACCGGGCCTCTAGTGTATAATAATTCCATTTTATATATTTTATACATTATCTAATATACGTATATTCTATATAATTAACAGTTAATATTTAATATTCATAATTAATCATATAACCTATCTAATAAAAGAGTGATATACAAATTAATTGTCACTTCGCAATAAAGATGGTGGCGCCCACAGCCAAGAAGGAGGGAATATGTAACTTGATGCAATAAAGATGGTGGCGCTGGCCAGAGCCACAGATCCAGCAGGAGTGGGCGGAAGGCTAGGCTTGGCTTCCGGGGTTGCTCCAATGCCCCAGGAAGCCAAGCCAGGCTCCATGGCCGCCACCCAGACAAAACCATAGTGGCAGGGCCGAGGCAGAGGCAGTTAGGGGCGATCAGACCAGGAGGGGAGGGCAGTTGGAGGTGATCAGGCCATTGGTGGGAGAAGTTGGGGGTGAGCAGGCCAGCAGGGGGGTGTCAGTTGGGGCCAATCTGGCCAGCAGGGGGACAGTTGGGGGTGAGAAGGGCTGTAGGGGGGCACAGTTGAAGCCAAGCAGGGGGGGGGGGGGGGGGCAGTAGGGGACGAGCAGGCCAACAGGGGGGGCAATAGGCGGTGAGCAGACTGGTAGGGGGGTAGTTGGGGTGATCAGGCCAGCAGTGAGGTACAGTTGGGGGTGATCAGGCCCGCAGGAGTGCAGTTGGAGGTGAGCAGGCTGGCGGGGGGGGGGGCAGTTGGGGGCAATCAGGCCAGAAAGGGAGGGCAGTTGGGGGTGAGCAGGCTGGCAGGCAGAGTGGTTAGGGGCGATCAGGAAGGCAGGCAGGTGAGCGGTTAGGAGCCAGTGATCCTGAATTGTGAGAGGAATGTCCAACTGCCTGTTTAGGCCCAATCCCTGGGGATCAGGCAGTCGGATATCCCCCAAAGGTCCCAGATTGAAGAGGGTGCAGGCTGGGCTGAGCGACACCCCCCCCCATGCATGAATTTTGTGCACCAGGCCACTAGTTAAATATAAATATGCTTCATAAATTATTGATAGCTATATAGATATGAATATATAAATGTATAAATATGAGATTTCAAAAAGGACTATTTGCCCTGGCTGGTGTGGCTAAATGCTTAGAGCATCAGCCCGAGCACCAAAGGGTCTTGGGTACGATTCCAGGTCTAGGGCACTTATCTGGGTTGCAGATTATATCCTGGGCCAAGCTTGGTTGGGTACGTGCATGGGATGCAACCAGTCCATGTGTCTCTCTCAAATGATGTCTCTCTCTCTCTCTCTCTCTCCCCCTTCCCCTTCCTCCTTAATCTTCCACTCTTTCTAAAAATTAATCTTCCACTCTTTCTAAAAATCCATGAGAAAATATCCTCAGGTAAGGATTAAATAAAGAGAGAGAGAGAGAGAGAGAGAGAGATAATTATCTAATTTTTTTTCTTTCTTTTTCTTGGCCGTGAAGACCAAACATTAGTTGTTACTTGGGATATTTATATTTGTTACTTGGAATATTTATATTTGTTTAGATTCATAAAGGGAAGAAGCTGAGATCAGCATTTCTGAAATTATAATAATTGTCTTTGTAATATAGTGAATTATATTTATGAGTTTTCAGTTCTATTGCCCAAATAGGAAGAAAGGTAATAGATAGTTATTCTTTTCCCATTAAGTAGTCTCTGTACAAAGTGACATTGGGAAATGTATACAATTGACCAACCAATCACACAATACTGATTTTTACAACAATAGCAGTACTCATCCTGGTATGTTAACCTGCTTTTTCTTTTGTTTAGGAAGCTGTGTTGCAAATTCATGAGCCCTATGGAACCTTAACATCAGAATTGTTATTTTCTCATATAATTTACAATCAGAAGAACAGGAGGAGGAGGGGAAGGAGGGAGGAAAGGGGAATGAGAGGATCGTATAAAATTTATTTCTAAAAATTATCTACTCCCACTAAACTAACATATGTATCTTCAATTTTTCCATCATCCCTAAATCCTTGCACTCCCCTGCCTTCTTGTCTGGGATTGTGTTATTTCCTACTCAAGCAACACTCTAGTTTCCATTTTTACTTTTCAAATAATTTGGCTTCTCAGATATTTGAGTCTCTTCCAGCCCTCATTAGGAAATCACTTCCCTTGCCTCACCCTGAGCCTTCTCACCATCTCCATCTACTCTCTCACTCTACTTCATCACTACTTCACAGTCACACATTTTACTGTCCTACTCCAATTACAAGCTGCTATTTTTTACCCATCCCCTCTGCTTTTCCTGTATCATTAAATCTGCTATTTGATCTCAATGAGACTTGTAGTGCTTTGATGCCTCAATTTTCTTTCTATCAGCTTTCTTCCAATTTCAATTCCTTACACCACCACCCTAGATCCATTCCTTTGAGCACATTATCTCTCTTGCTCCCTTTTACTTGTCTCCCAGATTATGTCTCCATGCAAGCTCTCATGTATATACCAGTTCTGCAAAAACATTTTCTATCCCTATGTCAGGGTTGCTAAGCTCTGATGAAGAAAATCATATAGCCATATAGATGTGAGTCACTGTGCATTTTGGTTTTGAGTATAACCTGGAATTCATGGTCAGTTCTCAATTGTACTGCATAACCCTGGTTGACACCCTAGTGTCTTTTCTAATTTTTTCAGAACTTTTATTTACCCAAAATTCAACTCCTACTTTTCTCTCTCCTAGCAAATAACCTACAAAACAAACAAACAAACAAACAAACAAACAAACAATGAGTCAACATCAATTCATCTCATCTACATGTGTTTTTGAGGGAAATGATTTGGTTCAGAGATACAGGAGAGATGAAGAGATGGTCAATGCAGTCAGCAGATCTTCTGCTCCTGGGTTCTTCCAGGTGTGAATTGAAGCTGTTGTGAATTACCAATAGAGTCACAAGGTACTACTATCACTACTTCCTCTAACTTTACCATGACTAGTACTGCCACTGGTATTCATGCTGCTGCCATTAACTACCTTCCCATGTGCTCTCCCAACTTGTGAAGGAATTGCACATAAACACACTGAATTAGTTTTGTTATCAAAAGACTTAGGAAATGCAAGATGAAGAAAAAACCCCAAAAACCTCATATAGAAAGGAAAATTTTGAAAAATAATAGAACTCAGGCCTTTTGTAAATGACAGATCTTCCCTAATGTATGTAAAACATCATCTTAAAATTTTTATTTTTATTTTGTTCATTATAAAATCCTCTGTTTAATACTATATCTTTAAATACCCATCCAAAGAGTATCAAATAAATGAGTAAACTAAGTTTCAACTACTAACAAGGGAACATCTATGTTTATCCTCACTTTGATTTCAGCCAAGTATCACAACTTATTAGAAAACTAGAGGCCTGGTACACAAAATCCGTGCACGGGGGCGGGGGGTCCCCTGTCCCTCAGCCTAGCCTGCACCCTCTCCAATCTGGGACCCCTTGGGGGATGTCTGACTGCTGGTTTAGGCCCAATCCCACAGGCCCGATCTACCAGTCAGACATCCCTCTCACAATCTGGGACTGCTGGCTCCCAACTGCTCGCCTGCCTTCCTTCCTGATTGCCCCTAACCACTCCCCTGCCAGCCTGATTGATGCCTAACTGCTCCTCTGCTGGCCCAATTACCCCCAACTGCTCTCCCCTACCAGCCCAGTCACCCCCAACTGCCCTACCCTGCCAGCCCGATCACCCCCAACTGCCCTCCCCTGCTGGCCTGGTCACCCCTAACTGGTCTCCCCTGCTGGCCTGATCGCCCACAACTGCCCTACCCTGCCAGCCATCTTGTGGCTGTGGGCACCGCCATCTTTGAGGGCAGGGCAGTCAATTAGCATATTCCCTCCTGATTGGCTGTGGGCGCCACCATCTTTGCGACAGTGTGAGGATGAATTAGCATATTCCCACTTTATTAGATAGGATATATTTACAACTGTTCATCTGCTTCATTACAGGGCTGTTCTGAAATTGTTGCACCTGATATCAAGCTTATTGGAAGTTTGTGGGTATCTGTAATTGTATTAACCCCAGATCACTTTCATATATAAAGTGAGCTAAAGGAAAAGTCTATCACTTGGTTTTAGATACCAACTGTAGATGGCTTATTTTAATGGGGGTAAAATGTTAAAAATAAAACCAAAGAAATAGGATTTAGCAGATTTATATTATAGTAAATTTAACATGGACCTATACATAATGAGACTGTAAAAAACATTCTAAAGGAAAAATTTGGATGCCCCAATAGAATGGTTGAACCTAGAATGAGGGAGTTGATCACCTCACTTTACTCTGCATTGGTAACACCAGACCCAGGTTGTCCAGTGTACACAGTTGTTATAAACTTGAGCTTTGGAGATAGACAGTCCTGTGTCAGCATCCCAGACCTGCCACTTCCTGGTTCTGTAATGTTGTGCATTTTAAAATTCCTATGCCTCAGTTTCTTTGTTTATAAAGTGAATGTAAAATGTTTATCTCATTGTAAAGCACTTAACACTATACATAGTTTGTTATTAGTAAGCATCTGCTCTTATGTTACATACAAATTCGTGCAGAGTGGGGAGGGACCATAGGAGGTTGGCCAGCTGTGGGGAGGGAACATTGGAGGTTGGCTGCCGACCCTGAGGAAGGAGTCGGCCCTCGGCCTCCCTGGGAAAGGGGCTGCATCTGTCGCCACCCACCCCTGGTTCCCCATCCCAGCCCGGGGCCCGAGGGCCCCGGCAGGGTTGAGAGAGGAAGCGATGGTCACTGGGCACAGAAGGAACAGACGCTGATGATGCCATTGGTGTCCTGCCACCTTGCAGTTCCCCACCTCCCCCCCTCCTCCTTCCATTGCCGCCGCACGCGCTGCCACTGTGGCAGGCAGGTGGCCCCTGGGAAAGGGAAAGAATGGGAGCTTGTGTTGAGGGCTGACTTTCAATAGATCACAGCGAGGAATTTGCTCTGCTAGATATGAAACCCTGACCCAGAAGCAGGTCGTCTATGAATGGTTTAGCACAAGGGGCTGATGGGGGCCGGCCAGCTGGGGGGAGGGATCATGGGAGGTTGGCTGTGGGAGTGCACTGATCACCAGGGGGCAGCTCTTACATTGAGCATATGCCCCCTAGTGGTCAGTGCACATCATAGCAACTGGTCGACCAGTCATTCTGGTCATTCCGGTCATTCAGTCATAATGGTTGCTTAGGCTTTTATATAAATAGATTATCTAAGAGGATGATTAGAAACTGATGTGAAATCAGGGTGGGAAAGAGATTTATAAGACTGTCATATGAGGCAGAGTTGAAAGTTATGGTAATATTTAACCTTACCAGTGAGGAGGTTATGAGAGATAGCATAGAGGCCTTCAAATATATGAAAATATATCATGAGGAAGTGCATTTTAATGTGTAATGTATGCTGTCAATGACAGGAATAGGAAGCAACATGACACAGATTCAATTGATTAGGCATTTGGGGTCAGATAGTACCAAAATGTCATACTACTATGATATATACCTGTCATGTGGTTAGGCAGACCACTGACTATCATTTATTTTTTAAATGAGGGTTACTGTATAGATGAAATAAAGTTGAATGTGTAAAGAACCAGTCAATGGCAACTATCTAAGGGCAATGAGCCCCAGCTGTGGTGTTGTTTCTGCATGGGCTCTGTGAACACTGAACAAAATACTGCGGAGGGGATTCCATTGGTCCAATTAGTGAACTAAAGGTCCCCTCAAAGATATAAGATATCATTGTTACCAAATAAATGACCAAACTCTCACTCTCAAGCTCTGCCTAAAGAATCTCTCTCCTAGTAATTAATTATTTTAAAATTATTTTATTTCTTATATAGAGTTCAATAATAAACTCTGGAAACAAGGAAAGATCAAACAAACAAGCTTCCTGAAAACAAGATGAAAAATAAATATACTAAGCACAAGGGTAAAAGAATCAATGAGGAAATATTAACAAATCAAGTTTTCAATCAAAGACAAATAAAATCTGAAATACTGTAGCCATGCCCTTGGGGTCCATACCTTGTGATAATGAATTCACTTCAAGCTTTTCTAAAATAACACCATTCTTTTAACATGGTTCTTTTGATACTTTTCATATGAGACTGAGGCAGTTCAATATTATAAATAATTTTACTTAGTGATATGGTATGTACAACAATTTCCATTCATGGAATTCCTGAAACTAAGTTTTAAACTCATGTATATATAACTATATTTTAGACTCAAAGAATCAAAACCCAATAATAACCAATACAGCTTTAATGATGTCAGTGGTTTTACTTAGCTTAACTATAACTATTTAATTGTCAAAGAAATGGAAATTTAAGTGACTTGAAGCATTATAGTGCATTTAATGATGTAGCAATATTTTGACAGAACTTCCACTGTTGAAAAGGTTGTAGTGAAAATAAAACACTAATTAATGGCTATTGGCATTATGAGTTAATCAATTCATTTAAAAAAATAAATGTAGCCAAAAAATCCTAAGGACAGTCATATATTTTGAGTCAATAATTTCACTCCTAGGACTTATCTTAAGAAAATAATTAAGCATGCTTAAAAATGAACACTGTAGTATTATCAATAATTTTAAAAGAAAAGCTAGAAACAATCTGAGTATTTAACATTAATAAAATGCTTAATAAATTATACCATGTGAACAGAAGAAAATGCTCTATAGCCAATTAGTTTTTCAATATTTAGCAAAATGTAAAAAATCTGTTAAGTGAAACTTGTAGAACAGATACAGTAATAATCAACCTTTGGGATATATAAAACATGTTTAGCATTGACCAGGTGGCTCAGTTGGTGGGAATGTTATCCTAAGCACCAAAGTGTTGGGGGTTCAATTCCTGGTTAGGACACATACCTAGGTTATGGGTTTCATCCTCGGTTGGGGCATATATGGGAGACAACTGATTGATGTTTCTCTCTCACATGGATGTTTCTCTTTCTCTCTCCCTTCCTCTCTCTCTAAAATAAATAAAAATATATCCTCAGGTAAGGATTTAAAAATATAGTATGTCTATGTATAAGATGTAGAAGACAGTTTAAAATTTAATTAAAATTATTAAATTTTCAAGACTTAGTTTTTAATTAATTGCCATTTCAATTAAGAGTAATAAAAGACATATAATTGGCAGAAGATATAAATTAACTATATGAAACTGACAATCAGGTGACACAGTTTTTTCTTATAATCCCATACAATGTAAAACTCCAAATTCTTTAAGTCTAAGGCTACCCTGATCTCAATCCAATCACTTTACCCTCCAAAGTTCTTTTTCTATTTTTTTTATACTTTGTTAAGAATAAAGTGATAATAATCAAGAAAATTTTATTATGAAATTTAAGACTTTAAAATATTATGAATATAAAAATGCCTAATCAGATACTGATTAACGAAAATATTAGCTGGAATAGAACAAGCAAAGATTTCCATTGAAGACAAAATCCTCTCCTTTGTAGAATGTTAGATAATGCCTGTGCATTAAGAAGGAAGTGCTATTTTCCCATGTGGCCCCTAAGCTAAGTGGGATGAACTCCTTGCTTACAGTAGTTAATTAGAATTACCTGATACTGTATATTGATGGATCTTTATTCAGTCCCTTGGTTCTTAACAAATAAAAAATCCATTTCCCTATGCTGACCCATTAATTGAAGTCATTCTTTTGGTTGTATTTTGCTTTTTTTTTTAAACATATGCAATTTTGTCACTGTAAATTTTAATTTCCCAAATGGCAAAACATTTCAGAATATCTCTAAGGTACTGGGAACTCGAGATCAGCCACAGAGGTATTACATGTGTGGCCACACTTCCCTCTGAAGTCTATCAAGGCCCTTCTAATTAGCCTTTTGCCACATGATATCTCACCAACTTCAAGAGATTTAGGGTTATTAATCCTCCACCAGCAATTGCATTATTAACATGATTGCGTTTAGAGACTTAAAATAACTAAGGTAGATTTTAGAAGCCACTCTTTGGGTTAGTTTAATGGGAATTAATTTGGGCTATTGGGTGGATCTGCCTGAGTTAAAAGTTGAGCTTCTTAGGCTTTGTTAGTCAACTTTGTTCTATCTCAGCTTCTCCCAAAATCATTGTTTTTCATTTTCTCCATATGCAAAACAGAGTTAGAAACATCTGTCGAAGCAACTTGCTCCTAGGAATGTTTGATGGATAATTAGTTATAAAGGTCATTGTACCTTGCTGGGCAAGGGTAAAAAACAAATATTGGTGGATTCACACATTCCTTCGTCTATTCTAATTATTTCTCTACATTCTTTGTGTGCTATTTGAACTCAGAAATTTGATTTCTTATGTGAACCACTTGTCATTCACTGCCACAATTTGTGAACCATTTATTATATTTTATTATATTTGCAAAGGCAACTTATACACTAATTACTAATCTCTCATGCGTATCAAACTAAAAATATAACATAATAATAAAGACTTTATATGTACAAAGAGCTTTAGAGATAGAAATTATTTTTCTTTCTCAATGGAATATAATCTTATGTTGCAAACCCCAGATTATTCAGTGTTCTTGTAGTTTCATTGCAACTAAGTCAATATTTGATCAGGAAACACATTTGTTCCTATAAACCTAAAATAAAAAAGTTTTCTATGGTCTCTACAAAGTCAGTTACATTGCTCTTATTTTATTTCTTCAAAGAAATTTGAAAAAGCTCTGGCATTTTAAAATCTCGATATTCATTTCTATTCCTAAAAAAAAGCCACTTTATTGGGAAAGTAAAATAGTGTATTCACTGTGGAGTTATTGAATTGATATACTATGTATTTCTCATTTATTAGTTTAATTTTGTTGTCAGCTATCCTACTGTAACATTATATTTCCCATGGGTTCACATGAGACTTTGCTCTCATTTTTTAGCTACTTTATTACTATGTATTTCCTTCTTATCATTACTTATTTAAAGCTTTCGCCATATCCATTTGATTTGAATGAATTTGTTGAATATATGCTTTCTCTTTATAATCAAGCTCACCTTTAGATGGTATATTTACATTAGATTTTTACATAATATGAATGAGATCCATGATTTAGAGAATGCCCTTAATTTGTTTTTCCTTATCTTTTATAGCTGGATAAAGTAGAAGGTGTGAAAAGGAATAATTTGTCTAACTTCCATCTATCAGCCACTATCCTTCTTCAAAGAAAATCTAACATAACAATTCTTTAAAAAATAAGGTTTTAAGCCTACCTACCTCCTACTAATTTTAAGCTGCAGTTTATGAGTCACTGTATTTTTACCACTTTTTTGTGTATGTAATTTGGAGATGTGAAAAGCTAGAAGTTGAGGTTCCTGTGTTAGGAATCTGAAGAATCACTAAGTCTGCATTAGTCTTTCTTATAATATATAGCAATCTGCTTCAGTAAGGTGGCAGCTCATATTACTGCTCATTCATATTTGGTAACCTACTCTACAGGGTCCCTTTTTGTGGGAGGATTACACATGCCCATTTTATTGAAGTAAGACATGGACACATGATTTGCTTTTCCCAACTGATGGCAATATTCCATCATGGATACTCCATCAGCTGGAATCCTGAGATGAAGATGACATGGCGCAGAATCACAGAACACTCATGTTAGACATGGAGAGTGAGATGAAATATTACTTCATCATTATAAGGTACTAGAATTTGGGGGAGAGGTATTTGTTACTGCAGCATACCTTCATTTCTCATATCTGACAAAAGCATCAATGTTGGGGTACTTTGAAGGACCAGGCTGAAAGAGAAGCCACTCTCTCACAAACAAACAAGCAAACAAGCAAACAGTAAGTAATACGACAGAACATGCACAAGAAGCAAGCACCTCAGTTCAGTGGTCTTAGGTTAGTTATGGAACTAAGTGACTTACTGAGATTCAAATAAGTCAATGTTATAATAATTACATCCTGCTAAAGCAGTGGTTCTCAACCTTCCTAATGCTGCGACCCTTTAATACAGTTCCTCATGTTGTGGTGACCCCAACCATAAAATTATTTTCGTTGCTACTTCATAACTGTAATTTTGCTACTGTTATGAATCGTAATGTAAATATCTGATATGCAGGATGTATTTTCATTGTTACAAATTGAACATAATTAAAGCATAGTGATTAATCACAAAAACAATATGTAATTATATATGTGTTTTCTGATGGTCTTAGGCAACCCTTGTGAAAGGGTCGTTCGACCCCCAAAGGGGTCGCGACCCACAGGTTGAGAACCACTCATCCTTTAGCAGATAAAGGATTAAAGCAAATGTCAAAGAAATGATGCTCACTTAGAGGAATCTTGAGGCATAGGGTTCCAGGGACTGGGTCAGACTTGAACAAGTCTGTGTTAAGATAGTGACTCTACATGGAGGTTCTACACAGCATTTAGAAGGGAAAGAAGCTCAGGTCTAGGGAAAGCAATGACAAAGACTGAAGGGTTAGGGAAAGGGTAGTGGATATTGGATTAAGTGGTGAGGATGATCAGAGTTATGGAAAGAATTAAATTTCAATAGCTCAGAGGAAGGAATTCAGTACTAATAACTATGAATCCTCAAAGTATTGGAGCCTAAAAGGTGCTATTAGTGCAGTACGGGGATCTGCTAAAGAAGTTCATTGTTTTGAGCAGTTCTGCCTATCTTCTGTATCTCAAGAGCTCTGCAGTCCTAGAATTTAGGAGCTAATGGTTTCCCCCAGACCAGTGGCCTAGAGGCACACCTAAATTGTGGAAAAAAAAAAACCACAAAAAACACACAACAGGACTGGCATTTACATTATTGGTGAAAGCACATGGATGCCTACTGCCTGCAGTATACCTGAGTGCACAGGTCACTCCGCCCTAACGAGGAATGCTACTTTCAGTGTCTGCAAGTTTGTGCTGTGAAATTTCCAATCAAGTACATGGAAACAGAACCTAAGACCATTCAGGACTCTAATTAGTGATCATATCCACAGAATAACCCAGTGAGTGAACCAGATCTGCCCAATTCAGATCCATTCCATCCTTACAGCAACCATATTATTATGCTCAATTTGCAAATGAGAGAACTGAAGCTCCAGAGGTACAGTAACTTGCTAGAGACCAGGTAGCTAAAGATGGGGGAGTGGGGGAGAAACAGGTTTTGAGCCCAAATGATCTAGCTTCAGAGCCTATGCTTTTTAAACACTAGCTAAACTGCAGCCCATTTTACAGTTTAAATCTATTTAGTTGTGAATTTCTTTGTGATTAAACACAAAATATGCTAAAACGGGGAAAACATATATAATATATATTTTTCATAAAGCCCCAATGACCCTTCCCCTCACATTTTACTTGGCCATGGGAGATATGGTCTGATTGTGAAATGAAATAATCAAGAGATCCCCCGTTCAGCATTCACGATAAGCCAAAGCACCTTAAATTTAATTAAGGTTCTATAAGACTTGAGGCTATATCTCTATGAAAGGAGTTAAGACCAGAAAAGACCACCAGGATAATTTGGCAGGGGAGAGAGGGGGATGCTATTCTTCTCCTTCCCCTAATTTATCCAGTGAGCTGACAGCAGTTCAGGTGCTGTCCCTGCATAATTTGTGAAAATGAGCCCATTCTTGGCTTTATGTGGGCTGATGGGACCAGATTCTACTTGATCCTCACCTCATTATTCAATGGCAATGCACATCCTGGGTCAGCAGTCAGCAGCAGTGTGAGGCGAGGTGAATGGCTGGCCCATTACCCCTGATAAGCCTTTTACCAAAGACAGCTCACACTGAGAGGCCAGAACAAGACTCCGACCAGCTACAAAGTGGGTTTCCGATAAAAATTCATTACTGTCCAAATTTAGCTCAAAGACCAAAGAGTTATCCTGAGGAGGCTGGAGTGAAGTTCACCTAATTATCAATTACACTGCATCTTCCTTCCTCTTCTCTCTCATTTAATCTCTTAAATTCATCTTTTGAAATGCTAACAGTGTGGATGTTTTTGATCAGAAACACAACCAAGCATAGAATTGTAAGGGAAAGGGTTAAAAGATAAACTGTCCTAGAGAGAGCTTTCATTATGAGAAATGATCTCTGATGTGTAATCTATAGAGCTTACAGATTACCGGGAAAGAAAAATGAAAGCTAGCAAGGCAATGAGGTCTGTCTACAATTGTACCCTGCAGGGAGGCTCCATTATCTCACAAGCCTGAGGTAGGAACCTTAGTTCAAATAGGAACCTTAGTTTAAAAAAAGTAAACATGTGGAAGAGGCGAACTGATGAGGAGAGAGGGAAGAGAGAGGTTTTCATCTTAGCTTTCTCTAGTTTGATGTTAATTCTTTGCGTCGGGGAGGGGAGCTGTGTGATTTCATAAGCGAAAGAGTAGTTTTATTATCTTAGCAGGAAGAAAGCCTCTCTCTGCTGCCTTTTATGGGATTTTTAGAGAAGTGAGATTACACAATCTTCCAAATAATTCCTATAATCCTAATTTTTGCTAAATGTTCACAGCATGTTTTGATCAATATTGAAATGTGATGAAAGTGGACAGGTATTCTAGGATTGGGAACATCATTCAGAATCTTTATCAGGGATTCACAGAAACACATTTCCCCCCTCTCAGAAACTGTGGCTCCCGTGGGTGGCAGCCTTTCAGCTACCAAATCACTCTGTCCAGGAGAAATGACTGGCCGGACTGCCCACCTAGGTGGGCCCATTGCAAGAATAAACCCTGAGGCACCCAGCCCATTTTACAGTTTAAATCTATTTAGGGAGAGAGACCCTTGCCACCTCTCTGCCCTCTGACTAGTTCAAGAAAGGAAAAGCTCCTACTGAGCTCCCACCATGAGTGTCTGCATGCAAAGCTTTAGAGGCCTTTGGAACTTCCCTGGGATTCTGGAGAAACTGGAAGCAGCCAGAAATAATAATAATAATAATAATAATAATAATAATAATAATAATAAAAGTAAATAAATAAAAAAAGAAGTATATGTGGCTGTTTCTGTGGCTGTTTCTTCACAACTAAAAAAAATAATCTCCTAACTCAGACCAGAGAGCATTATGACCTACCCCACCAGGTAGGTTTCGCAGTATAAACCCAGAGGCTCTCCCTAATGTGTCCCAAGTCTGCTACACATCAGCATGCCTTGCAAGTATGTGCAGTGATGCCTTCTACATGGATTTTGAGAACTCAAGATCAAGGACGCAGCACTGTACCCAATGACTTCAAGGGGACCTTGATGGAATTTGGGTGTGGACACTCTGGGTTTGATTTATTTTTCAGGCTCTGCATTAAAGGTAATTTTAACACATACTAGCAGGCTGAAATACGGTTTGGACACACATACAGAAAACAGCCAATACTTAAATGTATGTGTGCAATATCTTCGATAGCCCTCTTACAGACATCTCACATTAATTCCACTGTGTCCTGGCTGCTAAAAAATAGAGTTGGAAGGAAGCGTTTGGGCTATTTAGAACATATTACCATTGGATGATTTTCAATTTGCCACCTCTGGAGAGCATATCTGGGTGAGAAGGAATATTAAGACTTCTGAGAAAAACCTGAAAAGCAACCATCGCCCTAATCAGAAAGTAGATTTTGTTATACACATCAGCCATGCCAAGACTGGTCAAAAACGGAGACTGAGATGGTGAGGTAACATGGCTGGACACATTTTTTGAAATGAATTGAAAGATGGATGACTCCTATTGGTCACTGCTAAAACAATAAAATTCAAAACAAATCAAAAAGAAAATCCAAACCAAGATGAATATATTTGGAGTGGTCACATTTCTAGTTGCCTAACTTTAGGCAGCCCCTTTCCCTCACTGAGACTCGTTCTCCTTGATTTAATATAAAATAAGGACAATGATAACATTTGACCGACGTATTTCATAAAGTTATTAATATACTTGAACAAGACATGTGAAAACACTTTCCACACTGTATAGTGGCACCCATCAGTGAGTGAATTATGTGGTATTGATTTACATGTGTAACTATACGTACATTTGTGTTCCCTGGAAATGCAAGTTCTTAGAGGCGAGATTGCCATTTTAGGTTAGCTTTAGAGAACTGTAATTCAGGACAGCTCCCTAAAGAGAAAGTATCCAGATTTTTTGTGGCCATTGGAGTAACTATGTGGTCATCAATAGGGTTCCTCCACTTTCTGCATCCTCAGTGACAAACTCAGAATTTGTCAAAAATCACTTACTCTAACAAAATAAATAAAAATGCTCTCAGAGTTTCCCATTTGCTTTTCCCTGCGGTCGTTCTCTGTTAAAATACACAATCCATGCATTGTTAGTTGTTCAGTGGCTTCAAATTATTTTACATTGCAGCAGGGGGATAAACGTGGCTACATGGAATAGTTAAATTAGATGAGGAAAGCCTCACGTGACTGAAGACAACACAACCATGCTTAACTGCTCTTTTCAACGCTGGCTCCCTGACAGAGTTACATCCATTCTTGGAGTCTCAACTTCAATGCTACCTTCTTCCCTGAGCCTTTTCTGGTTTCTCCTGAACAAGAATTGATCTTGCCATCGTCTGAATTTCCATGTCACTTTGTCTTCAATTCTGTCATGGCACTGAACTCAATGTAGTGTTTTATATCTTCTTTAGGATATGCCACTTCAATATTCACTTCTGTCTCTTGTCTGCACTATGCCATCCTACGTTTAACACATAGTAGTTGCTCAATAATTATTGATTAATAAGTGAGCGAATGTGAATACAATTTAAATGCATGTGTGCTTTGCTTGTACTGTTACATAGAAAACCGAGGTTTACTAGGTGTCAGAAGATACGTGATCAAGAGCCCACCTTAGACTGGCTCTCGGCTGGGCTGTCCCTGTGAGATCTCATTAAAGAGTCCAGGCCCTGAGGGCGGTGAGCATCAAATCCCCACCACATCAAACTTCCAAGCTCCCCATAGGTGTGTTTTGAAGAGAAGAGAAGGTTATAGTTTATGTGTGGCATGAATTTCTGCTCCACCAGGCTCT
The DNA here is from genome assembly GCF_000147115.1 of Myotis lucifugus. NCBI lineage: Eukaryota > Metazoa > Chordata > Mammalia > Chiroptera > Vespertilionidae > Myotis > Myotis lucifugus. The sequence continues at coordinate 221,707 of NW_005871132.1, forward strand.
CCGGAACCTTGAAATTCAAATATTTAGGCGTCTGACATCCTCATTCACTGGCAACATGACTTTTGAGCTTCTTCCGTCTTTTTCTCTTTCATTCAGCCCTAGTTCCATAAATGCTTCCTTTGTGTTCTGCTGTAGCTGCCGCCTTCGTTAGAAATTTTTGCTTTGATTAATTATTGAGCCCTCAGTGCAAAGGGTTTTCCACTCTGCAGTTCTCATTACTGAGGTCTTTCTTGCAGCCGCCCGCTCTGCTAACCCTGATGCAGGGCTCGGTGAACGCTACATTGTGAGAGGGTCTCACACGCTCATAGCCAGCTGTTTTTCCAGGGTGCTTTTTACATGAATATGACAGAAATAGGATTTTGTAGACATTTTCTAGTGTGTGAGTGTGTGTGTGTATGAACACACACACACACTCACACACACGTACAACATGTCACCCAAAAATGTATGTACACTTTAACAGCTGGTAGCTCAGTTTTGAAAATGAAATGCATTTTAATTATTACCTTTATAATTATTCAGTGTTTGAAGCATCTAAGCACAGTAGACTGCAACACTGGAGCTGGGATTTCTTTTGGTTTCTGCTCAATCTATTTTTTTTTCTACTTTAGTTTTACATGCCAAATTTCTGACCATTTGAACTGTGGAAGAGAAAGTGATTTTCATTTATTTATTTTAGGCATATTGCTTATCACTGACTGCTGTGTCCACTGATATATTCTTTGGGATTTCCTTCAGCTACTCACCAACCCCTTTCTGCTGCTCTAAGCAGCAAAATTCCCTTTCACGATTTTAAAATCACCTAACAGGATTCTTAGTCTTATTCACAGCCTTATATCCAATTTCCTTCCCTCCTCTCTCCCCTGACCCTGACAGGGAATGTCTGCGTACCGAAAAAGGTCTATTTCAGGGGAGGATGGAAAGAATTTGGTGAGGCGGTGATAAGCATGACAGTTCTGACACTCCAGGGACACTTTTCCACTTTATCAAACATAAAGCTGACGGGCTTGGGAAGGGTCTTTCCTGTGATATTTCTAAAAACTTGAAAAGATCAGACACTTGACAATATCACTTTATTCCAGTGAATCAGTCACGTGGTTCCATGCTCTCCTTAGTTCTGTTTCTGAACAAAGATGAATTTCCACCTCCACCCGCACCCCCACCCCCCTTTTTTTGACTTGGATCTTTTCATGCCTCTCTGGAAATCCTGGAGAGGATGAGAAAGAATCACAGGACACCTGTGCAGGAAGTGTGCTCTGTGACATGCCCCCGCCCAGAACAGGTCCTCCTCCAACTTGACTCAAACCCCAGGAACTACTACGAAATTAATCCACGGCTTGGGGTTCCACTACCAATGAATTACACAGACTGCACAGAGGTCTTTTCACTTCTCTCAGTACCTAGAAAATAAGGATAATTAGTTTCCATTGTCCTCCCTCACAAGGATACCATGGAAATGAATAACCTAATATCTTTAATTTGCCTCATCCCCTGGCACAAAGGAATGGACAGAGTACAAAGAATCACGCTGACCATTTTGTTTCTGATGACATGACATTTTTTTCTTTTTAATTTCCCACAATGAAAAACTAGTTAATTCTCCTGATGTGGAATAGAGTACTTCTATCTGCCATGGTCTGATTCATGTCATAGACTTTCCAGTGAGGAGAAATTAACCACGTACTCTTGCTCACACACTGTTCTCCCTGCCCCTCATAGTCAGCTTCCTATTATCATGGTTGTTATGGAAAAGACTGGAGAAATGCAGCCCACTCAGCGGTCGAAACATATGTCTTTTCTCTCTGTTCTTCTCAAAGCCCATTGCTCCAGAGGGCATAGCTGACCAAGAGTAGGTCACTCGAGTGAGGGGGGCATACCCATCAGATCCAGGGTAGCAGTCGGGGGGTGACAGGTTTGGACAGAGTGGGCACATATTCATACAGAAGGAAAGGCTGCTCAATAGAATCATGTGAGCTAGCAGCCAAAAGCACCGAGGCTTATTCTGAGCAGCATAAAGATGCACCATTTCACAGGCTATATTGGTGGCTCTCCTAATGATAACGCTCCTAGCATTTATCTTTTCAGATTTAGAGGCACATTGCTGGAAGAGTCTATTCAATTCAAAGGAACTCACAAAACAAAAGTGTAACCGTTATGAGATGGGGTATTTTGTAATGAGAAAAGGTTAAAGAATTTTCAATATATGCATCTTAGGTTGATGTTGGCTGGGTTGTATACTGGAGATAATTACACTTTCCCAATAATTAAAAACATCTATAGAAATGGATGGATTTTTTTGTCAAGAATGCCAGAGCGGGTAGCATAAAACAGAGCAAACTGGTCAGAAAGGGCAGCCGCCTTCCTGATTGGGAGTATCAGTGAAACGCTCATGGAACAATGTCTGAAAAGATAACAACACTGACTCAGAAAGAAAATTAGAGCTTTTTAGCAATTAACTAAATTGCAAATTAAGTAAATTAAATTAGTAAATAACTGCTTTTCTCTTTGTTACTGTATCTCATTAACGCCTGTTATTTCGTCTCCCTTGGCTTTTAATGAGTTCCATGGAATCTCGGCTATAACCAACGGACCTAAGAAGTGTCTTACGCTTTTTCACACTCAAATGATTTAGCCATGTGAACACAGACTTTGTCAGGGAATGAATGAAATCTCTTTGCTCAAATTTGACAGGAAGATGTATGGTTTGAAGAAGTAATTTTGTCAAGTGGTCAAGTGGCCTCTAAAATGTGCTTACCATGCTCCCAGAAAATTGTTTGAATGATTTTTTGACAAAACAATGAGCCCACATTTATTTATACAACTTCTTACTCATGGCACAGTAGGGTCATACCAGTTCCCTTGTCCCCCAAGTTGTATGGGGATTGTGGAACCAACCCAGGCAAGTGCCTCACACTCAGGTAGGTGTCACAGTTTGGAAACACTGAGTTTAGGAACTGTTTAATCTTGGAAGGGGCTGCTTACAAATCTGTACATCCTCCCCTCTGAAGAGGAAGATTAGTTTTTTGGTTTTGGTTTTACCCTAAAAGGTATGCAAATCTTCTCCTGTGAGAGGTGAGAGGCTTGACTATTTGTGAAAGTCTATCTGGATCTCTATCTCTAAAGACATACTAACTCTAACTTTCAAGATTTTTTGTAAAGCATATGCCATTCCAGAAGACATGCAGAAATGCCAGAATTATGAAAAATTATCTCTCAACACCATGGAATGCACTTTGAAGGCAGAGACCTGGGTTCAAATCCTAACTCCAATAGTTTGCATAGATTCTGTCAACACTAAACCACTCATCAGTAAATATATGAATTGCTTCATTGCTGTACAACTCTCTAAAAGTTGCAATACAGAACTTAGCACAAGGTGGAGCATATATTAAATGCTCATTAAACTTGATTACCTGCCTTCCTTTTGTCTCCCAAGTGCAGTAAGCTTTGGAAATGACTCACTCACTATACGGTATACTTTGTATTGCTTTAGGTTGCAGAGGATGGATTACCAATAACATCTATTTTAAGTAAAAAATAATTAACATGTGCAATATGTTCGTCCTAGAAAATAAACAATTATGCATTAGCTTTCTGAGCTTTTGTAAGCCATCTGACCTATTTGGGTTACAATTTCTTCATTTTAACATAAGAAAATTCTCCTAAATGATCTCTAATTGCCCTTTTAAATTCTAAGTTATGTTTCCTTATAAATATTTCCATCAGATAGAGCATAATGCTTTTTAAATTTAATTTATTTGATGTATTTTTCTTGGACTGTAAATTGACTGTTTACAAATACTGCAGTTTTTAAAATTTCTTTCTGAAAATTTTCTTCTGCCAGCAACAAAGTGCAAACACCCTCACAATCAAACAACTTATTTTGAATCCACACTTCTTTTCAAAGCAATCATAAGTATACACATTAGGAATGTCTTCTTTCCATAAGGTTTCCTGGATATGTACATATTTATTGCAAGATTAAAGAGGTTTTACAAAAGAACCAATCTTCAAAGATTCATATGAATGGAAGGACAAAGCAATGAGTATAATCCAAAGTGACACAATTCATATAACTGCTATTTGGCTAGGAAGTGTTTATATGCTTGCTTTTGCATACAGGTGTCCTTTGTGTCCTAGGATTGCATTTTAAACAAAAAGTGAAGTCACATTGAGAGCTGGCCTAAGACACAGGATTGTTTTGCTTCCCAGAATGGTCTTTAAAAACATTATTTATTCAAGTACAAATTCATATCAGTATGGATTCATGGATACTATTTAATTCCATGGGTTAATATCTAAAACTCTTATTTATTTATTTTAATTTTTAAAATTAAATTTATTGGGGTGGCATTGATTAATAATTACGTAGGTTTCAACTGTACAACTCTATGATACATTATCTATATATTGCATTGTGTGCCCACCACCAAAGTCAAATCTTCAACATGGTCTTCTTGCAGGCCATTTTACCCTTGGGCATAGACCATACATCTCACTGTGACTTGCTCTGACAAACTCCAACTCCTCCTTCCCCTCAGGACTGTACTATTGCTTTTTTTGTTTGTTTTTTTTTGTTTGTTTTTATTGATTTGAGAGATAGGGGAAGGGAGGAGAGAGAGAGAGACAGCAATTGGTTTCCACGCACATGCACCCTAACCGGGGGTCAAACCTACAACCTGGGTATGTGCCCTGACTGGGAATCGAAGTGGTAACTCTCCAGTGCATGGGATGACACTCAAGTAACTGAGTCACACCATCCAGGGCTGCACTATTGCTTTTATGTACACATTTAGGATTTATCTTTCATCATGAATTTGAATGCAATTCTTAATCTATCTTGTATCCAGCACAAAGCTAGTTACTATACAAGTGCTGAACCACCAGAAAAGATGAAACAAGTCTCGGGACATATTTGGTAGAGAAGGAGAACAAAGAGGTTAAGTTGGGACTTAAAAGGAGACCAATTTCCTCTGGCCTTTGGATCTTCTGGGAACCAGGAGATATCTGCAAGTCAGAGTGCCAGCTGAAGAGCCCCAGCACAGGTTGAAAGTAGAAAGTGCTTAGAACAGGTGAACACACAAACATGTCAAGACACAGAAGACAATGCTGTTTTTCTCTTGCTGCTTTTAAGATTCTCTCTTTGTCTTTTGCTCTTGGCATTTTAATTATGATGTGTCTTGGTGTGGTCCTCTTTGGATTCCTTTTGTTTGGGGTTCTCTGCACTTCCTGGACTTGTAAGTCTATTTCTTTCACCAGGTAGGGGAAGTTTTCTGTCATTATTTCTTCAAATAGGTTTTTAATATCTTGCTCTCTCTCTTCTTCTGGCACCCCTATAATTCAGATGTTGGTTCGCTTGAAGTTGTCCCAGAGGCTCCTTACACTATCTTCATATTTTTGGATTCTCTTTTCTTTTCCAGTTGGGTGTTTTTTACTTCTTCGTATTTCAAATCTTTGACTTGATTCTTGCGATCCTCTAGTCTGCTATAGGATCTCTGTATAATATTCTTTATTTCAGTCAGTGTATGCTTAATTTCTAGTTGGTCCTTTACATATCCTCGAGGGTCTCACTAGATTTATTGAGGGTCTCACTAAATTTATCAGCGGTTTCTAGAAAATTCTTGAAAAACCTTAAAAGTGTGGTTTTGAACTCTATATCCAGTAGTTTGCTTTCCTCCATTTCTTTCATTTGTGACCTGTTTCTTTGTCTCTGCATTTTGGAAGCTTCCCTGTGTTGATAGGGTGGCTTTCTGTGCTAGGTGTCCTATAGGACCCAGTAGCTCAGCCTCCCCAATTACCTGAGGTGGACACTCTTGGTGCACCCCTTTGTGGGCTGTGTGCACCTACAAGGGAGTACCCATAAGATTGTCAGCTGATTTTTCAACAGAAACTATGTAGGCCAGAAGGGAGTGGCAAGAAATATTCAAAGTGATGAATAGCAAGAACCTACAACCAAGATTACTTTACCCAGCAAAGCTATCATTCAGAATTGAAGGTCAGATAAAGAGCTTCACAGATAAGAAAAAGCTAAAGGAGTTCATCACCACCAAACCAGTATTATATGAAATGGTGAAAGGTATCCTTTAAGAAGAGGAAGAAGAAGAAAAAGGTAAAGATAAAAATTATGAACAACAAGTACATATGCATCAACATGTGAATCTAAAAATCAAGTGAATAAAAAATCTGATGAACAGAATAAACTGGTGAATATAATAGAATCAGGGGCATAGAAAGGGAGTGGACTGAGAATTCTCGGGGGGAAAGAGGTGTGGGGGTGCAGGAAGAGACTGAACAAAAATCGTACACCTATCAATGAGGACAGTGGGGGGCGGTAAGGGCAGAGGGTGGGGTGGGAACCAGGTGGAGGGGAGCTTTGGGGGAAAAAAAGAGGAACAACTGTAATAATCTGAACAATAAAGATTTAATTTAAAAAAAAGACAATGCTCTGGGTCATAAATAAATTGTACGCAAGGATTGAGCATATCCTATTAGTTCAGTAAAACATAATTCAACAAACATTCCTGAATTCTTAGGGTATACAAAATGTTATTCTAGCCGTGTCTCTCTCAAACTGAAATCAGAGAGCTGAGAGAGCCAGAATTTTCACTCAGTTTGGCACAATATGTACCTCATAGCGAGCTTCACTGTCATGTATTGAATTAGATCCAACACTCTTGTACTTTTCTACTTGTGCCTTCATATTGCATTATTTATAGGGGGAAAATGTTGTAGCCATGAACACTAGCTTGACAACATGTTAAGAGCCAGAGAACTTTTTGACATCAAGGTTCTATGAGCACTTTCAACTTTTTGTAGAGAATGTTTTCTGAATAAAACTCCATTTACCAATGTCATTCTTTAGTTAATATTCTATATGATGCTTTTAAATCTTTTCCATATTTTTTTCATTTTCACTTGCTAAAACTGGCTTTATTATGATTAATTATTTTTTTGTGTAAATTGTACAGTGAATAATTAAAAGATCAAGGTCTTCTGTTCATATTAAATTTTATTAATTATAGCTTCTGCATTTTACATGTAGGTTTTTTATATTTGTATATATGTGTTTATTAATTCTACCAAATCCAATTTTTGTCAGTAATTTTTGCATATCTAAAATGTCAGGATTTTTTTTTCTATCAACTTTTAGTCAATAACAGATGATATTATGTGCAGTTTTAGCTACTTTCAGTTATATTTTGTTCCATTTGTTTCTCAGATCTCTATTTTTTCTTGGGTCAATTTTTACAGTTCTCAGTGTTTCCATGAGATATCACACACTTTACTATGTACAATTTTGATTTAAATTATTTCTACAACTCTAATCTTTCTTGGGTCAGTTGCTGCACTTCTTAAATTTACCAAAAAGCAATTGTTATATAACAAGCAAAGGATCTAGTCCTCTGTAAAATTAAATTATCCTTATAATCAAAGCAAAGACATCAAACTTTCTTTTTAGTTGAGGACATAATAGAAAATTGGATTAGAACAATCATTTAAAAATGGCCTATTTATAGCCCTGCACACAGTCCAGTAACAAGGTATGTATATATTTTTGAGGCCTAGACCCAGAAATATTGATTTTTTTAAGGAGAAGTTAATCAGATATTTCTAATTCTTCTGCAGCTTCTCAGTGGCTGTCCATAGCTGGCCCCCAGGAATTGAATGCGTTTTCAAAAACTCATATAAACCATCTCTCCCTGGGCGTCACCAACATTCAGGGAGATTCATACTATAGTATAATACCAGGGTCCCCAATGAAAGGTTGAAATTTAAGAGATAGAAGCTAAAGAATACTACACTTCTATTGAAGATGGCAACTTGAACACAGATATATTTCTGCTTCTTTCCAAAACATTATTGACTGACAAAAGAAAACATACATATTTTAAGGAAATAATGGACAACAAAAAGAGAGGCAATGAGTTTAACAAAACTTTGAAAACTGAAAAGCAGATCCACTAGTGGTAATTGACATAAAGAGAAAGTCAAATTCAAACTAAAGCAACATAAATCTGAGACAGTAAGTTAGCCCTGCAGAAACCACTTCCTTCTTTAAGGGCAGGTATTTGTAGCACTCAAAACAGCTAATAGTCAGGTCAAAGCAGAGCTAAAACAGGAGGATTTTTAAAAAATCCTGTTTAAGAAATAACTAGACCTTCCAATTCCATCCCCAATTATGTTTAGGGAATGCCTGTCCCTGCCCAGCCCCACCAAAAGACAATGGGTTGTCTATTTTTCTGGAGAGCATAAAACAGGTCTTTATTGGGGAAAACTATACTGGCATAAGCCTTTCAACCTTTTGGTGAGATGTGAGTAGGCATGTGTGCACTCTTTTTAAATGATTTATGAAAGAGGCCAGACATGGATACATGTGCTAGCTTCAGGTATGGTTAAGTGTGCTTACACAGACATGCTGACACAAAAACACAGCCTGACAACAGTAAACACGTATAACCATGCATCCTGCCACACCCATCTTTCATCCTGAAAGATGCCATTTATTTTATATATAAATCGACAACCGACCCACAGAGACCTGCTGTTGCTGTGATACTAACACTGTAAATTATTTTCTGCATTTTAGAGAATTTATCATAGAAATGGAGTTGGAGAGGCAAATGCATACGGAAACAAATATTCTCATACTTTAGGAAGCCACTGTTACACTTTGTCCTTCATTTTCAAATGCAATCTGCAACAGGTTAAGAGCTATGCAATGAGGCATGAAAGCAAATACTGAACCCATTTCTAACACCCACAGTTTTTCATCTTTTCTACACAAAGATTTCAGAATGTAGTGTTCATTAGATACAGCTCAGAGCACAACTGAGAATCTGAAAGTTTTCTGAATCTACTACCTTTCAGGAACCTGCTGAGCTGGCCATAATTTGCTCACACCTGTCTTTCCTGGGTTCACTACAGCTTGCACAATGTTACCTAAAGGGCTTTAGATTTGTCCCCAGACACTCTTATTTATTGCCAATAATTGGTACAATACCTTCAGGTCAATACCTACAATAGTCCAATCTGATTTTGAATCTAGATAGAGCATTCAATACTTCTTCTCTTTCCTTTTGTATCAGAAGCTTTGTAAGTTACTGGTATTAGCAATAACAAAACTTTTCCACTGAAAAAGCCGATTTGGGGTGCAATGAGAAGTAGATTTAATCTTTACATAGCAGTGCACTAATTAGGAGACTCAATCTCTCTGTGGACCAACACTGGCACTAACACTTGGAATGTCCAGTTCTACAGCATAATTCTCTCACGGGGCTTACATGATTAACTGGTCTCTTATGGTCTCTTATGTTAATTGACTTCTGGAAGTGTAGTGTGGCCATAGTATGATCAATACTTATATCTACCAACAGTCATGTCCTGAAAGTGTTATCTGCTGGCAAAGACGACAGATTACAGGTGGCATCATATGTGCTTGGGGTCACATTTAGAGCCCAGATCCAGCACTTACTAGATAAACCTTAAACAAGATGCATAATTCCCCTAAGCTTCAGTTTCTTCAACTAGAAAAATGGGAAAAGGTAATGCTTATCTTATGGAGTAGTGTGAAGAATAAGGAGCATGTGACAACATGGGGATAGTATATAAACATAGCTGTTGCTGTAGTATGGATACAAATATGGCACAACTGTGGTCATTGATATGGAATTAGATACAGCTATAGATACAAATCATCCAATGAAACTGGTCCAGAGACACACAGTAGGTGTTCAAGATCTAATACCTAAAAATAAAAGGGGAGGCATATGTAATACTTTCAACAATAAAGATTTAATTTAAAAAGATCTAATACCTACTGTTACCAGAGAATAGCTTTGCTGTTAGATCCCCTTATGTTGAGCTATTATTGCAGAATTACTATGAGTGGAAAGATGGTGCAGGATGGTTCCAAATAATAAAAACCTTCAGGTCCTTTCTCTTTGAACTTGGGGAATGACAAAAAAGAGGTAGGTATCCCAAAGACTCTCCATCCTCCTTTCTATCACCTTGGACAGAGAGGCCTGGCTCCCTCGGGAGAATGGCTCCCACTGGCCACATTGCTGTATGAACCATTTTATCTGGACAGTTAGTATAGACAAAAATTATCCTCTAAACGTGTCCTCTCATCAGAAGCTGTGCCAAGCTAGTGGCATCTCCCTGGCAAGGAAGTGTCTCACTAGCTCCATTTTCATCTTTCAGTGTCAAGTCAATGTCAAGTTCATTTTAAGAATCAACCCTTCGAGTCTGTTCCAGGGCCACTTGCCATCTCCACTAAAGGCTGCCTTTGTAAAGTTTAATTCTTTCTTCCTTTCTTTTTTTTATAGAGAATTCTTTTCATCTTTCCCTAGAGATATGGCACCTTTGAAATTGACCATACAGAGTCAGAGATTCAATGTGATACAGAATTTCTTCTTGTCCGCTGCTAACCTTTTGGCCCCTTGAGCTTTGACAAAAGACAGAGAGTAAGGACATGAGGAAGATAAAAGGACCTCCCATTAGGAGTCAGGAATTGATTGTGATTTTTTTTTTGTCTCCTGGAAAGTCATTATGAAATGTGAGTGTAGAAAGGTTACCAACTCCTTTTCATTCTGAGATGTTGCCCTCAGAACTATATCACCAAGGGCAATGTTGGCAAATTCAGCACATTGTTGCCTAAAGCCAGAGACTATGGATATGAAAGTGGAACATACTTTTATAGGTAAACATATGCAAAAATTCACAATTTTTTTCTGGAGAAAAATGGACATAAAGAAATCAACTAATTGGGGGAAATAAAAAGAGGTCCAAGAAAACAGATATTCCTAGGGCTATATCAGCTAAGTACAGAGCAATCTATCACTAGTTGGACCATACGTGGATGATGCAAAATAGATAACTTAAGAGAACACTCAAACATGAACTTGTTCAGATTACTCAAGACTGAAAGTGTCAAAAATGTGAGACAAACAATATTCATTCACTGAGATTCAAGTTAATGGTCAAAAGAAATGACCAAATGGAGTTTCCTACACTTTTTTCTTTTTAAAAGCAGGATCAGAGTAAGATCTTGTGGATCATAAAACTTATACATTGGGGAAAGGGGTTGAGAAAGTGAATTCAGTTTTTGGGGATACAACATTACTAAGGTCCTGCCCAGGGGCTAGAAAGGGGCTGGTAAAAATGAGGAGCTAAAGTATTATTGGTCTGATAATAATCCACCTCTGGTTAAAGGTTATTTATGATGAACACACTTCACTGTTTGAATGCTTTCTTTGGCTACCATTCTTGTAATATCTTGCCATAACTTCCTTGGTTGAATTGGGGGTAGGGTAGACAAAAAACAAAATTGTCAAACCTAGATTAATAGATTTGCAATAGAAAATTTGATATTGGACAAGGATTTTATTCTAATTTATTTGCTATGTTAATTGACAAATTGGAAAAAGTAAATTTAATTATAACATAGTTACTAAATATAAATTTGAAGAATAAATAGAAACAAAGAAAATTCATAAGAATCATATAATAAAGGCCTAATATGCTAAGTCATCCGTTCAACCAAAGAGTAATATGCTAATGATATGCTATGGCTGCTCAACCTCTCACTATGATGTGTACTGACCACCAGGAGGCAGATGCTCTGACTGGTAGGTTAGCTTGCTTGTGGGGTCCAGACGATCAGGACTGAGACGATCCAGACATGCCCTGGAGCCCTCCCATGGTCCCTCCCCAGCTGGCCAACCTTCCACATCCCTCCCCGGCCCTGATCATACACCGGTGGGGTCCCTCGGCCTGGCCTGTGCCCTCTCGCAATCCAGGACCCTTCAGGTGATGTCAGAGAGCCGGTTTTGGCCCGATCCCGCAGGCCAGGCCAAGGGACCTCACTGGTGCACGAATTTGTGCTCCAGGCCTCTAGTGCTATTATATTTTCTAATAGTTTTTTAAAGGTCTGTGTGTATTTAATTCAAATTATATTCACAACATAGTCATTCTATCAGATGTTGTCTTATTCTTATAGAAGATTAAGTGATTCGTTTTTTTCTTCTCTCTCATATTTTTTTCTTCTCTCATATGTTTTTATTTATTTTTGGTGGCCTGGTAGTGACTTCATTCTATAATCAAGCTCTATGTTGAAGTTTTTGGTTTTAATATATAAATAATATACCTTTAGAATTTGGGTCATCAAATTAATGTAGATGGAAGAACTATATTTACATGTGTATACTGAAAACCTTGGCTATATTACCTCCCTTAAACCAGGTTACTATAGAATCAAAACTTTCCATAATGCCCAGAGAATTCCTGAATAAATGATTGGCAGGTTTTTGGAATTGGATCCTGATCTATAATTCCCATCTCTGTCATTTATCATCTGTCATTTAAGGAAAGTAGGAAGAAGGTCTGCCTTTTACATTAAAAAAATAGATTTAATGTATCCAAACAAATACTGCAGAAACAGTAAAAGCTTTTTTGGGTGACTGCCATACTGCCATTCTCCACATTATGGTTTAGAGATAATTTTCAGTCATTATTTTTATATTTTTGCATTTGTATGGCAAGAAAAAAACAATGCTACAGATTATCTTTTTTATAGCATGTGAATTCCATTGACTTTTCCCCTGATTTATTTTTTAAAGTCCAAGTATCTCAGAGAGCGAATATTTTTTTGTTGTTGTCACAGAATAGGATGGCAAAGGGAGCATGCATTACATGAGAGGAGCCTTTGATTCTTGTCCCAATTCTCCACAACTAGGGTTCAGCTTTCTCATTTTTAATGGAGGCAGGTTATTTTTACATAATACTGAAATTCCTTCCAGTTTTAACATTCTATGAGTCTTTGATAAGGTTATTTATTTTTTCACTCTTTTCTTGATGATTTTAAAATTTTATCTTGGCAACTGTTGACTTACATTGATTCACTTTGTGTAATCACCACTCCTGAATTCAGCATCTTTCATTTAGCTCTGCTGATGGTGTACTTACAGGGCAGCAGCGAACAACCTTTTCCTATGTACTCTCTGCAGCTAAGCCAGTGAAACCCTCCTGCAGGATTTTTTTCTGGTCCCCAAAGATCCTAAATATGTTTTGTGAAGATACAGACATGAGTTAAAGTCAATATCCATTTGCCCCCCCCCCACCACACACACATTTTTTTAAAGCTTACTATATGCCAGAAACCATTGTAGGGACTAGGGAAGCAATTAGTGAACAAAATAGTCAAGTTTTCTCTTCCGAAATTTGCTAGGGTCCTATGAGAGAAGTAGACATGGATCAAATCATACAAATAAATGTAAAAATGCAACAGTGACAAGTGCCACCATGATGTTCTGAAAATCTATAATTATCAATTGACCTGTTCAGGAATATCCAAGGTCCTTCTCAAGAAATTAACATTTAACCCAAGATATAAATGGTGTCTTAGAATAAAGAACAAAAAGGAGAAGGGAAGGAATCTAGGTAGAGGGCATGTCCCATGAAAATGCTTTACAATGGCAGGAAGTAACTTGAGTTCATGGGGCTAGAAATGGTGAATGCGGATGAATACCAGAAAGCAAAGAACCTGTGGAAGATGAGTTTGGAGACATTAGTAGAGGCCTTACTATGAAAGACCCTGCCCCAGTTAAGAAGTTCCATCTTTATCCTAAGAGCAAAGAAATTCATGGGTGGAACACTAGCAACAAGATTAGATTTACCTACTGATCTCCTTTCTCTTGAGAAAGAAAGATATGAGGTTAATTTATGTACAGTTAGACTGTGTAGAGAATTAAACATTCTAGATTCTTCTCTGGATTGATAAAGCTCTTACCTTGAATGTCTCATTTCTGTAGAACAGACCTCAGGATTAGCTGGGACAGTGCCAGGGGGACAATAGAAAGCTATTGTTCTCTGGTTTATTCCTGCATTATTTATGCTACTGAACTGAATTTAGACATCTGAAGGACAATCTTAGGCCCCAGAAGAGTCCCAGAAAGCAGACTTGCAGCCCTGCCAGGTAAGAGGAAACACAGCTGTGTCTTCTCCAGGAGCATTGTTTGATGAGAACCGCCAAGTGCTTGCCAATATGCCCAACAGAGAGGATGGGAAACCTAAATTATTCTGGTAATTTATCCTGGCCTCTTGTGATAGTTCTATATTTTCTAACATTTTTTCAATTAAATGTACACAGCTTCTGTATTTCTGAGAAACTATGTAAATTACAGGAGAGAGTTCCATTCCTGCTAACCAGTATCTCACAACCACACAGCTGCCATTTAAAAAATGATTCTTCACCATGTTAAGCACCAGGAAGCTTATGGCAATCTGGCTTTGAATGCCCCACTGTTGCTGTGTGGTATTAGGGCATCTTTTTCAGCACCTTGTCCTCTACCTTGAGGCTGTGGTTATTCTAGATCAATGAAAGAAGGAAGGGCTGGATAGGATATAAGTTGACACTTATCTCTTCAGCCTTTCTAATCCCTGTTTTCTAAGGCAACACCATCAGAACCTTCCAGAGGGTGATATAACAACACCACAATGTTCCAGATAATAACATTCACCAGAGTAACCAACTCTGGCCCTGGTTAGTGGACAAAATACAGGTTTAAGACACATTTCCCAATAAATACCCCAAATAAATTTTGTTCATCTTGTTATAGGACTAAGACTATTTATTGACCTGTCAAGGTTGGCAATGCTGGACTTGGCAGTAGGGAACAGGCCCAGGGACAAGAGGTAAGATTGATGGACAGGCCTGACTGGTGTGGCTCAGTGGTTGAGCATTGACCTATGACCTAGGAGGTTACAGTTTGATTCCTGGTCAGGGCACATGCCTGGGTTGCAGGCTCAATCTCCCCAGTAGTGGACATGCAGGAGGCAGCCAATCAATGATTCTCTCTCATCATTGATTTTCTATCTCTCTCTCCCTCTCCCTTCCTATCTGAAATCAATAAAAATTTTAAAAAGATTAAGGAACAGTAAGATGGGGTGGGGAGCTTCTGATCCTTATAAAGCGGTACATGTTAGCCAGTGACAAGAGTTTCAGTTAAGTCGTTGCTCCTTTGTGTGCCCCACAAGATCGAGTACCTCCCACTCTAAGTAAAATTGTTCCCTGACAAAATAAACAATTTGGTAATAAAAAGGAACATTGGGCTATTTGAGTAGCTATAGAAGGCTGTCGTAATTGTAACCTCATTAAAACACATTGCCACCAACAAAAATAGAGAAATGTCATGAGAATTTGATTACTCTGTAAAAGATACCCACTTTTGGATAAAAGGGATGAGAATATATGGGGGAATATGAGTATAAATGACAATGTCTTGCTGCTGCTACCAGAGATTTGCTTGTGTGTTTTTTTCTGTTCCTCCAAATAAGGTTAAATGGATTTTATTCGTTTACAGATCACCTAAACAGTACATTCATCACCTTTTTCCTCTTATTATTCTTTCCTCTCTTTGCAATTTTTATTAAAATGAGAATAAAATGGTTAGTGACTGTGATCATTAGCTTGCAGAGGCTGCCTTATGAAACAGATTGTTAGTGCCATAAACACGAGCCTCAGAATTCTATCATCTGGTCCCTGATGTGGCATGTCAATTCTCAGGGAATGGCTTAGCCTAAATAGTGTTTGCTGTTATTCATAAATATATAATGACAGTGATCCTTAAGTAAACTTCACCCAAATCACTCAATCCTGCACTAGTAATGATTGTACATCAGTAAGAAACAGTGTGAGGCAGCTGCTTTATACTGTTTATAATATTAGCCATTATTCAAATACTGTGTCATTCATCCTCCACAGCTAGAAGGCTAGTCTTCAAAATTTGAAAGAATTAATTCCTTGCTGTGGAATGTTAAAATGTCCAAGGTTAAATGAAAAGAGAAGATAGAACAATGATATCAGGAAAATGGAATGAGTAATGAAAAACAAAACAAAACATGTTAGCATGAAATGAACACCATAGTTTTCTCTAAGAATTTATAGAGCTTATGAATAAAACTAAGAAAGGAATATATTTAAAAGATACTCTATGTAGTTGCCCCTTGGAATTAAAATTGAATAAATGGAAATATCTGCTTTATGCTTGGGTGAAGATTCAATATTGTAACAATAGCATTTCCTCTCTAAATTACCCTACAAAATTAGCACAATTCAATTAAAGTGCCAAGATGATGTCAAATTTTTTATGGAAAACAAAATCATGTAGAGCTGTCAAGATAATTATAAAATAATAACAACAACAACAATAATTTGTACTACTAAATATTAAAACATCAATCTAAAATATTTAAAATAATTTGCATTGGCTCAGATCATCAGAACAATGAAAGAAATTGTATATATTGAGATAAATACCTAAGGGTAGTGGTCGGCAAACTCATTAGTCAACAGAGCCAAATATCAACAGTACAACGATTGAAATTTCTTTTGAAAGCCAAATTTTTTAAACTTAAACTATATAGGTAGGTACATTGTTATTAACTTAATTAGGGTGCTCCTAAGGCTTAGGAAAAGCCACACTCAAGGGGCCAAAGATCCGCATGTGGCTCGAGAGGCCTAAGGGGATCTAGTACATAATAAAGATGAATAAAGGGAAATTATGTAGCAAATGGTGTTGGGAAAACTGGCTACTGGCTTAAAAAATAGTTAGCTCACTTTCTTATATATTATGTGAAAATAAATTTCAAATAGATAAAAGAGTTAATAGTCTTATAAAGAGAAAATATATAGGAAAGAGGTTACATTAGGATGAAAGAAAAATATGTATTTTTTTTAATTCCTGAGGTGGAGAATTAAAACAAAAATACAAATAAAAAATATGAAGAACCATGTATAGGTTTCCCGAAAAATTAAAAATGAAGTTGCCTTATGACCCAGCAATTCTACTTCTGGGTATACATCAGAAGAAACCTGAAACACTAGTGTGAAAGAATACATGACACCTATGTTCATTGCAGCATTATTTATAATAGCCAAGATTTGGAAGAAGTACAAGTGCTCATCAGTAGATAAGTGGATAAAAAAGCTGTGGTACATTTACACAATGAAATACTATTCAGCCATTTATAAAAAAGGAAATCTTACCTTTTGCAACAGCATGGATAGACCTGGCCAACATTTTGCTAAGTGAAACAAGCCAGTCAAAGAAATACAATACCATATTAATTCACTTATATGTGGAATCTATGAAAAAAATGCTAAACAAATAAAACAGAAACAGACTCACAGATATAGAGAGTAGACTGACAGCTGTCAGAGGGGAGGGGCATAAGAGGGCTGGGTGGAAAAGGTGAACAGATTAATCAGTAAAAACCAGTAGTTTCAGAAGAGCCACAGAGATGCAGATTGTAACATCCAGATTATGGTAAATAATGTTGAGATAATGGGGAATGGGGCTCGGTGGGTGCTTAGAGTAGCAGGGGAACCACTCTGTAGAGTGCATAGTTTCTGGACATCTGAAAATTATATTGAATATAAACTGTGGTTGAAAAAAAATACATATATATATATATATATATTGATAAACGTGTATTAAAATTGAAAACTCCTGCCCTAGCCAGTTTTGCTGAGTGGTTCGAGTGTTGGCCCATGACTGAAGGGTCACAGGTTCGATTCCTGGCCAAGGGCACGTATCTCAGTTGTAGGTTCCATGTCAGGCTCTGGTCCGGACACATGGGGGAGGCAAGCAATCCATGTGTCTCTCTCACATTGATGTTTCTCTCTCTCTTTCCCTCTTCCCCTTTTCCCTCCCTCTCACTCTAAGAAAAAAACAATGGAAAAAATATCCTTGAGTGAGGATTAACATCAACAACAACAAAAAGTTGCAAATTCTTGCCATTCAAAACCAAGTCAAAAGAGAAATGATAATTGGGAAACCTATTTCTAAGCCATAAGCCAGTCTCAAGACTAATACTTTTTATATTAAACAACTTTATAGGTAACATTTTTGATAGGAAAATGAAGAAAATGATAAGAACAAACACAAAACACTAAAGCTCAACTAACATTAGACAATGTTCAAACTCACTCATAATTAAAGAAATTTAACATAAAAGTTTGACTATTTTTTTACACATCAAAATGGCAAAAATCTAAACTTTTATATTACCTGTTTCTGAGGGAAATGTATTGGAACCCTAGGTGTATCTTGGTGGAGTTTTAAATTGGTGTACTTTTTTCAGTCTTTGCTAATATCTATAAAAATATAAAACCCACCTATGCTCTGGCCCAACAATTGGACTTCTAAAGAATTATTCTACAGAGATATTCAACAATTTGCATATATGTGTATACAGAGGCTCACTGCAACATTCTTTGTAGTAAGAAAGCAAAATAAAACAGGGAAAACCATACATCAAAACCCCAAACCCTAGAAACAACCTAAATCTATAAAAGAAACTGATTAAATCACTATACAGTGATGAAAATGAATGAAATCTATTTATAATGTATATTTAATGTTATAGTTGCAGTGTTGTATGAAAAAAGAAAGTGTTAATAGACCAATGCCATTTCTGCTTTTTCTCTTAAAATATAAATTATATATGGGCTTATATAGTTAAAGATAAGCTAAGCAACACTTTTAGCTCATACAACATCCCTGATAAATGTTTGGGAGCTTCCAATTTATAGTGTAAACTTTAAGGTCAACCAGTAATTCCTATTCCCATCTTTCCAATGCTAACTTATTCAGCTACAAGGACACTCAGTGGAAGTCTCTTAACTATCCACATTTTTGCCTTCTTTAATGTTTCCATAGAGAAATGAGAATGCAACAATACAAGCAGGTACACTCGGTGAATTATTTATATTGAAAACCATGTGAGTGTTATAGATCGGTGGATGTTATATAATGGCAAAGATATCTAAACAGCAATCTGTAAATAAGCAGTTTTAAGTACCTAGGTATAGGGGTTAAAAATAATATCTATCAATTCTATCAATATACTAATCCTGCTGAGTCTTTCTATACAGCTCAATTTCTAGAAGACAAAAGTGTTCAAAGGTGGAAGATTCCAAGAGGGACAGCACTTTCAAGCAGCATGTGCTTAAATGTCTTTCTCCAATGACACAAGAAAAGAATAAAATAAATATTTGAATTGAAGGAATCATGGGTAAAGCTGTAGGGATGTCAGTCCATCCTGATATGCCTAGGTCAATCCAACCTCTAATTGGTAAACTATGAAGCCCATGCCCTACATTTGCTTGAGGGATTAAATGATAGGAAGAATGTAAGCTGCTTAGCATGGTGCCTGGAACACACTAAATGCTCAGAATATGCTATATGTTATAGTTTTTCTTTCCAATAATTTGTTTAAAAATGTCCATCCAGTACTAACCGGTTTGCTCAGTGGATAGAGCGTCGGCCTGCGGACTGTCCCAGTAGGGGGTGTGCAGGAGGCAGTTTCTCTCTCAACAATATTTCTAACTCTCTATCCCTCTCTCCCTTCCTCTCTGTTAAAAATCAATAAAAATATATTTTAAAAAATGCCCATCCAATATGGGGTTTCTCTGATGTCTTTTATTTCTATTCCTAGCACTTATAGAAACTCTGAAACATGATAACTGGCATAATCTTTGACTGTTTTTGTTCATGCTATTAGGCATCTTGGTTTTGCCTGTCTCCCATATATTGTAAACGATTCCAGTGCCCTGGCCGCACACACTCTTCCCTTGATTTTCTCTTACCAGTGTCAGTAAGGTGCATGCACAACAAATGCTCGATGAATGTTGTTGCCTTAGCTCTCTGACAGTCGGACAGATGCAGCACTTCCAGGTTATACTATTTACTGTCTGCGTCATACAACTGAGTAACTAGTTAACCAGCCATCCAAGGAAGAAAATAATAGGCTGATTAGAACTTATGGTAACAGTTCCTGTGGGTCGATTTCAGAATTCACCTTCTCCCTCAGTGTGTTTTGCTCTTCCTCTAGGAGAGACTCTCTCTGGCTACATGTCATAATTCCCCTTCGGTATATGGGCTGCTGTACAAATGGAGGCAATAAGTAAGGAAGACGCTGTTTACTTTCCCAGCTTGCTAACTATCACACCAGGAGTGTCATCCTTGCTGGGATACGAATAACAAAAGAGTCAGAATGTTTTCAGGATAAATAAAGGTCGCATTAGCTGGACATTAAAGAAATTAACCTGCACAGAGCTGATAAAGCAACAGAGAAAAAAAATCACTGTATTTGACCCATGCTTAATTTAATTTGTACTCAGTTAATTCAACTTAATAAAATAAATGAGGTACAATATCTCCTCATGAAGAGAAAGTTCAAGATGATTTTTAAAATAACCGAGACTCTTCCTAAATTACCATGTCAAGGAAGTAAATGGAATCACAAAACTAGCATTGAAAACCACACCTCCACTTTGCTGGTCCTGGTTTTTTGTTGGTTGGTTGGTTGGCTTTGCTTTTCTCATTGGTGGCTCCAGAATGTCTAAATAGAGAGGAATTTCAAGAGGCCTTCTGGTTAGAAGAGAGAAACAGAGGACTTACCTTGCCGTTGTCTGAGTAGAACAAGCACCCTTGTGGAGAGCAGCTACGGTGTTTGGACAGGTTCAAGCCTCGTACTAATGAAAGGGCACAGTTCTCTCATGGCCACGTGCAAGTCCCAGCTTGGAGGGCAGAGCCCTCCCAGCACAATTATAGCCAACAGCTATAGTTGTAACCTTGAACCTATGGTTCGAACACGTGGCCCCACGTGCCTGAGTGATGTGGGCTTGATAGAGTTCAGGTGCATGTAATTGAGTAGGATTGAAACCCACGAGAATGCTGTAAACATCTTACTTTGCCTTGTGGAATCTGGCTATAAAATAAAGACATGGCTTGTAGTCCGTGGCACTGTCTCTCCATCCGGGAGCAGAGTCCCACCCAGACACAGCTTTCTTCTCTTGTCTGTCTTTTCTCCATCCTTCACTGCCCCCTCTCAGGGTCATTGAACTTGGCTGAGCTGGTGTGGCACATAAGGCGCCCTGGGGCTGAGTATGCCATTGCCATGCCAGCTCGCCACACACCCTTTTTGTGCTTTGGGGGTGACCTGTCAGGAGGCATTCTGGTGGAGAACCCACTTAGTCACCCTGTGCTCGTACCTGCCATTTTCACACACTAGTGAAAGTGGGAGGGATACTGACTTTCATAAGAAAAGCTTGTAACTGTTATTCTAAACCAGTGGTTCTCAACCTTGGCTGCACATTAGAATCACCTGGGAATCTTTTTAAAATCCTGATTTCTGGGCCTCATCCTCCGGAAATTCTGTTTCTTTGTTATGGGGAGGAGC
>NW_005871132.1:243049-329775 GCF_000147115.1 Myotis lucifugus
CTTGGATCTTACTCACGGAGTCTCTGTTACGACGGCCTCAACAATGTGTTTGGAATCATAATAATATGAAACTAGTCTTGTATTTTCTTTTCCAATTCTATTTCTTTGGTAGCGGATGGGGCTTCTATATTTTGTGACAAAGAAACAGAATTTCCGGAGGATGAGGCCCAGAAATCAGGATTTTGAAAAGATTCCCAGGTGATTCTAATGTGCAGCCAAGGTTGAGAACCACTGTTCTAAACTATCGAAGTAGTAGCAGATAATCCTTGAATTGCTTTGGGTAAAAGTTCTTTGCTATATAACAAAGTTTTCTCATTTATAAAATTAAACAGCTATATGAAATCAATTCAGGTATCCTGCAATTCTTTTATTATTAAAAATTTATCAATGTCTAATGACTAGTAATATTTTATGAAACTAAATTTTCATTCTGAAAACTCTGTTTCCAGCACAGAGGATGTACAGCAAATCTTATGTTGAAGTGTAGGTAGTATGTAGGCAGTCACTATACCATGGTGGGGAAGGGCCTGGCTTAGCAGGGGTAGCTCTGACCTCCACGCCCAGCTCCACCCTCCAGTGTGTGCCCACGGGCAAGTCCTCCCCACTTGCTGAGCCACAGTTCCATCACCTGTAAAATGGAGACAATAGTCTCTAGCTCAGGTGTTTTGGATCTGGCAGGTTCTAAGAACTGAATGTTAGTTTTTGTCATAATTAAGGAGCCAATAGACATAAAAGCAAAGACAATGGGTGAATGGAGACATTCATACTTTATGAACCAGAAAAGACCTCTCTGAATCAGTATCATATTTACACAGGACATTTCATCCAGGTATAACCAAATGTGCATTTACATTTTATCCCTAATATTAAAATGTTCATTTACTACTTAATAATTAAGTATCTACTCATATTTAATGTTATTGCAGTAACATTCCTCTAGAACAGTGATGGCGAGCCTTTTGAGCTCGGCGTGTCAGCATTTTGAAAAACCCTAACTTAACCCTGGTGCCGTGTCACATATATAAATTTTTTGATATTTGCAACCATAGTAAAACAAAGATTTATATTTTTGATATTTATTTTATATATTTAAATGCCATTTAACAAAGAAAAATCAACCAAAAAAATGAGTTCACGTGTCATCTCTGACACCCGTGTCATAGGTTCGCCATCACTGCTCTAGAAGTTTCCTTCTCTCCTGTACTTCTGAAAACACACACACACACAGATAAACTGTGTGTCTGATTAAAAACTCTTATCACCTCACTAACAGACACCCGTTTGATTTCTCCTTTTAACTGCAGTGAGGTCACACTCCTGTGTTTGTGACATAGCAGTGGGTTGCCATGGAGATGATAGCTTTATCAGCAACTCTGCTTTGCAGTGACTTCACAGCAAGGTTACCAAGAAGCAGATGGGCTGTGAAGGAGACAAACCCCCTTGTCTAAACACAAATAGCATTGATAATTAATTAGCTGAAGCAGCAGGGAAAATTATGAAAATGTGTGAAAGGTAAAAGGATTTCTATTTATTACAGACTCAATGGTTCTGTTCCTCTTGCCAGAGAAAAATCACATCCCTCCTCACTTTAAAAAATTACATGGTATATGAATACATATTGCACTAACTGCTCGAGTATGCTGGGGTTCATTTCTAGATCGGTTGATTTCTTGGTTAAAGCAGCAAAATAAGTTATATTTTGTGATTGTGTTTTTTAAGGTCCAATAAAGAGGTTGTAAAACAGAATGAAACAAAACTATCTCAGATTACTTAGATGATTAAAGAATCTCAGTGTCAACATATTTAGACTTTTAAAGGCCCAGTTGAACATACCAATCCTCCACTTGAAAATGCTTCCTTTGATGATAAAGTCCTTTGTATGAATTTTCTAGGGCTGGGATAACAAAATACCACAGACTGGGTGACTTAAACAACAGAAAGTTATTTTCTCAAAGTTCTGAAGGACAGAAGTCCAAGGTCAAGGTCTGGTTTCTTCTGAGGCCTCTGTCCTCTGTTTGCAGACCAACTGCCTTCACACAGTGTTCTCACATGGTCTTTCCTCTATGTGTGCACATCCCTGGTATCCCTGAGCCCAGATTCTTTTTCTTATAAGGACACCAGTCAGATTGGATTAGGGCCCACCCTACCAGCCTCCTTTTAACTGATCAGCTTTTTAAAAGCCCTATCTTCAAATAGTTACATTCTGATGCATATCTAGGGTTGGGGCTTCAACACAGAATTTAAATAGAATGCATTTTATCCCATGCCAGTTTTTATCATTTGGATATGTCTACATTACCTAGCACTGTATGCAACATCTTTCCTAACCAGATCTCCACCTCTTTTGTAGAATTTGCCTCCAGAAATATTACCACAGGCAGCATAGAGTGAAAACACACCAGATGAATAGTTCTGCAAATACCCCACCTCTCTTCACCTGCCTGTCAACTTCTGCTCAGCCACTTTTCAGATAACACCTTTTTGATTTATTTCCTGACTACTGTCCTGCTCTAGTAGAGTTAAGAACCCCTTCTTCCTCTGTATTTGCACATAGCTCACTAGAGCACTTAACATTGGTCTAATTTTGTGTTGACTCAAGTATCTTTCTCCTAAGAAATGGTAAGAGCTTGGAGGGCAGGATTGCACTTTTATTATTTGTTCCATCACTCATATTTTCCTCAGTGCACAGAGCTTTTAAATGTTTTCTGTATGCTTAGAAACAAAGCAATTGAGAGTAGTAAGGAAAAACAAAACAAAACTGTATACTCCAATATAAATGTAGTTCCCTTGAGGAACTACAAAAGGTGTGGGTAGATGAATATATGTGTAGACATTTTTTCTTTCAAATGCTGGTAATCTGCATGTCTGGGTTCTTCCAAGGACATATTGTGAGGAGGGCTCACAGCTCATGGTTCATCATCTTGCACAAGAACCCTGCTGATGACTCCATCATGTCTGAGTTGGGGTTGAAGGCTCCAGTGATAGGCTTCGAAGAGTATATCTCAAAAGAAGAGCTGTCCCTGACACCAGTGACAGTTAAGAAGTAAACACTATGCTCCATCATCTATCCACAGAGTCATGTGTTGGGTGGGTTAAGAATTAGAGGTCACCTCCTCTCTGCTAGCTCATATGCCCAATGCTGCAGAGCTGCATTATCCCAGGACCTGTGGGTTCTTGAAGCAGAGAAGACAGCTGGAGCCAGTAGAGTGGCCCTGCCCCATCGACCCGACTGGAGGGACTCTGCTGTCCCTTCTGTGACCTGGGATATTGAAGTGGCAAGTGGTGTTTCGAAAAGCAGAGCCCTTCTTAAAATGTCCTATGTACTAGTATGTAGATTATGAAAAGGACGATTTTAACATTATCAGCCTAAAGTGAAAATTTAGTTAAAATGTTACCCTTCTTTAGTTTGATTTAGAATATTAACTCAATGTGGTAAATCTCATTATAACACATATCTGAATCTCTAATTGATAGCTCTACATATTTGAGCAGTTAAAATTGGGAGGAAATTTTAATTATTAATATTGTATGCTTGATGTGAAAATATGCTTGCTATGTTCAAGTCACCAAGATGATCTTATTTAATGACCCCTCCCCACCACAAAAAACCCTCAATTAAAAGGAGGGCGGAATTATTATTTTTCTCACTCTATTGATGAAAAAGGATTAGTATTTGGCCTGAAGAGGTTACACAGTGTTTTAGAATGCATGATAATCTAAATTATTCTAATTTTCCAACTAGTTGACTTATGTACCTACTGTTTTATGTTTTCTTTTAGAACTGTCTTCTTAAGGAGAAATGGAAACATTATCCATTCCCTTTTTTTCATACACAGTGCCTACTTGCTACTTTTTTTCCTTTCTAAGTAAAGACCTCAAGACATAGCTCTTCTAACTAGGTGCCCTGGCCCCCCTTCACCACCTCATCTGAAACAGCCTTTATCTCTGCATTCTTGGTAGAAGCACCAAGGAGATGTATAATTACTTATCTGGGGGGAGGGTTTATATTATGTGAATAGCTGTCTATCTGCAAGAGGAGTGTAGCCATTCATTCCTGCCTCAGTCAGTGGATAAGAACTTTGGGAAGTGAGCAAAACTTTGAGATAATTTAAAATGAATGACCTAGAGATCAAATGATTTATGCCCCACTACTATCTGAGAAAATGACTAATTTCCCAAGCCTGCAAACCAAAAAATAAATAAATACATAAATAAATAACAAATTTTAAAGATGAAGCTAAAAACATTGTAGAATCACAAAAGGATTTGTTCAGTGTGAGCTGACTGTAACATCTTTAACCCTTCCATGTGTTCGTGTACATTAGAAAATGGAATATAAAAACCCAAACTACATCTAGCCTATTAGCTGGATAATTTTATTTTCATGGATTTGTGTGCTGGGGAAGCACGTTTGCCTCTCTCTGTGTGTAAGCATTGAGGCTGGCAATTAACCCTGTTCCCTTAAGCAATCAAATGTGTTTGCTGGTTACCTCACTCAAAGCCACCTCAGATGGGGCCCTATGCTAATGACCTTTGCTGAGTCTAACATTGAAGAACACTAGGTGGCAGTAGGAAAGATTTGCAGAAATATATGTGTATGCCTAATTGGACATATTAGGGAAACAATGTTGTTGGAAAGATGATTGAAATGGTATTCAAGAAGTTTTCTTGGTCTGAGATGCAAAGAGCTATGGGAAAACAGAAACTTAGAGAAAGATAGTAGACAACACATGGGAGACTGTAAAGATTATTATGGTTATAAATAAAGTCACCCGCATCTTCTTCCAGGATGTATACCCAAATTGGATGTCTCTGGGGAAATCTGATATATCTTCTCAGAGCTCCCTCCCTTAATCTCTCCCACAGATGTCATTCAGTTGATAATAATCTCTCTCTGTGTTTATGCTGAAATGCATTATATACTTTCTGTGGCTGAAATCAAAGAGAGTGATGAGGGCTCAGAGAATACAGATGCATTATGCTATGTCCAGGTTGCTGGGGTGGTCTTCACTGAGTGGTGCCCTTCTTGCCTCCTCATTCTGATTTGAGATGGGAAGACAGGCAGGGGAGACAGAGTTAACAAGAATCTCTACCATCTGGACCAATTTCTCCCTCTTGCATTCAAATAATATTCTTAAAACTTCCCTCGCTTATGTCATGATTCTGAAATGTTAAAATATTATTGAAGAAATGCATAACACAGGGTGTCCAAAAAATGTATACATACTTTAACAGCAAATAGCTCAATTTTGAAAATGAAGTGTATTTTTATAAACACTACCTTTATAATTATTTAAAGTGTGTGTACACATTTCTTGGGACACCCTATAGTTATGTTGAGGATTTTCTCCCCCCCCACTCAAAAAAAGGAGAAGCAGAGGGCCAAATGTTGTGCCCTTCCTTGTTATTTCCACAGGAGAATTCTCTTTCTCTTCTATTTCCTTGATAGTGTGATTATTGATAAAGCACCAATATTAAAGTCATAAGTATCTGAGACAAATACTTTTTTTATTTTGAATTCTTCATATATTTCTCTCTTGTATTATTGCTGAGTGTTTATGTGTGTGTTGTATCCTCATCCAAGGATATATCGATTGATCTAAGGCGAGAGAGAGAGAGAGAGAGAGAGAGAGAGAGAGAGAGAGAGACTGATTGACTGCCAGAGAGAGACTGATTGACTGCCTCCAGTACCGGGGATTGAACCTGAAACACAGGTAACAGGTAACCTCACTGGGAATTGAACCACGCTCCAACCAACTGAGCCACCTGGACAGGGCTGTGTGTATGGGGTGGTGGGTGGTTTTTTAACAGTGTTATGGAGGTATAAATGATATATTAAAAAGACTGGGCATATTTAATGTATACTTCTTTTGGATTTAATGTATCTATTTAATAGATTTGGTGATATGTATACACTTATGAAACCATTGCATGGTCAAAGTAATAAAATATCTATCACCTCCAAAAGTCTTCTTCTGCTCCTTTTTTGTTGTTTGAATTTTTTGTGTGTATTGTAAGAACATTTAAGATTAGTATCTCTTTTTCTTTAAACCACACTTTCTCCACCTTATCCCAACTCTCCTGCTTGTCTCCACTCTTAACAAATCAAGACACAGATTAAATTCTATTATATAGATTAATTATCTATCAATGAAAATAACAAGTACTAGTTCAATAGCTGTCTCTTTTAAATAACATTCAATATATTGGAATTTGATCATAGCTAAGAATTTTGATGGTATATACCATTCATTATCATTCATTTATCTGTCCTTACATCCCACAAACATATATTTGGCATCTATTATGTGCCAAGCACCATGCTAGGCTCTGGGGACCCATAGATTAAGATGAATCTCTTGCCTTCAATATATTTTACTGAAAAATAATTTATTTGTAGGACCATGTCATTCAAAATAGAAACTCATTTCTTTATCCTGATTACTCTTTTACCAGGCAAGTTATCAAATGGATCACAATCAAACCAAGCTCACAGTACTCTTCTTTGAACTGTTCTCCTCTCCATCAGCCCTTTAGAATCTGCCTTTGATTCTGCTGCTCTGGGAATTTTTTCCAACTTCCATATTTCTTGTTTCCATATTTTTCCTCTGAGTTACTCCTTCATAATTCTTTTCAATTGGAACTATAGAATTACCATCCCTGAATTTCTGAAATCTAATACTATATCCCTAACTCCTCCCTCTCATCACTCAGAGTGGTAATTTCAGTCTAAGTAGCACAATTTCTCTACCATCCCCATCTTTTTTCTCCAATTTTTCACAGTTCTTTAGCATGCCTTGCAAAGAAGTATGTTAAGATAATAAATATAAATATAAAATTACAGGACAGAACATATCAGTCACTGTCAAGTTTCCTGCAACTTGGTAGTAAGGGTTCTGCAGGTGATTGCTTCTTAATAGGATAAGAAAACATATGCCTTGAGATCTTTGACCAATATGGCTTTTCAGGTATGTGGGTTTACAGAATGTCAGGTATTTAGAACTTTAACCCACTTTCACCAACCACCTTGGTTACTGGACCGATAAGATTCTGAATCATTCTCTGCTGCTAGCCACTGGAAGTGAGCATACCTGTGAGGCCAGAGAAGAAGGCTGGTATCCTAGTTCGTTGTTGACACCACTCTTATTGTTAATCATTTATACTCAGCCATGCAGCTGCCTTTCTCTCTCCACTTTTGGTGGAGGCCAGGAGAGAGTGGAAGATTATATTCTTTATTCATCTTCAGCAGGGACAAAGTAAAACAGACAAGTAGGCTGGTATAGAGCCTGACTTACACCATCTCCATCACCTAAGAGTGTGTTAGAAATTCACAATGTCAAGCCCCATCCAAGATGTATTGAATTAGAAGCTACACTTAAACAATATCCCCAGTGATTCATAGGTACAATAGGGTTGCAATAAAGTTGAGAAGCACTGGCTAGAAGGTGCCTCTGTCCATTCACAAAGATAGGGAAGGGCTCACAAATTGGGGTACAGCAACTCTCCCTTGGAGATAATAGGGATAAAGTGGTGTAGGACAAAGATGGGAGTCTGTGTGTGTGTATGATATATGAGAAGAAATGACAGACAGACACGCATCCATATAAACCCCCCTGCCTACAACTTTTTGGTCTACTCTGGATTTCAGCTGTTAGGAGTTACTCCCAATTGGCTGCTGTGCATATTTGGGATCTGTATCCTATCTGAGATCTTCACAGACTCTTCTAAACAGCAGGAGAGTATTCATTAACTTTCTTCCTTAACCCGAACATTAGGTTTCATGGAGTGAGGGGGTGTTCCTGACATTGTCATCACTGGCCAAGGGTTAGGAAGCTCACTGAACAAAGTTCTCCGTATGATTATTTGAAGCAGGGATCTGGCAGTGCTATATGTCCGTAAGTGACAACCCTTTCCCTTGATCATTTGGCATTCTTCTGATGGTATCATTAAACACAGAGTTAGAAGAAATCATAAAGAACCAGACCAATTTCTTACCTGATGCAAAGTCCCTGCCACAATATACTTAGTCATTACCCCGCTTATTCTATATAATGAAAGCCTAATATACAAATTGACCGAACAGGGGAATGACCTGCTAAATGACTGGCTGCTATGACATGCAATGACCACCAGAGGGCAGACACTCAATGCAGGAGCTGCCCTCAGCCTGCAGGCCCAGGCCAGCCAAGGCGGGTGCCAGCCAGGGACCCCTGATTGCCCTGCTGGTCGCCCCACAGATCAGCCTTGATCTCTGGCCAGGCCTAGGGATCCTACCCGTGCATGAATTTCATGCACCAGGCCTCTAGGGCTTGGATAAAATAAATGAAAGGAAACTCAAAATTCATGTTCATATCCATCGAGCATTCAGCAACATTGCAGCTGCCTTGTTCATGATATTAGAATGTAATATTCCCCTGATGACCCATAGCACCCCCTTCTCAGTTTGTCATGGTTCTCTTACAAAAGGCTTCAGAAACTATTTGCTATTAATATCGTTGTTATTATTGTATTACTGCTAATAATGATGATAGGTTGCTTGCTAAGAGATTGGGTCTTCAGTGTAACTGAGTAAGCATACTTAGAAAGGGCTCCCCTGAAGGCATTTCTGCAATTAATAAAGGAGACTGACAGATCTTCTCACAGTCTACCTCCAGGTACCAATTGATTACCTCACTTTAATAACTATTTAATTTGCTTTCCTGTACTAATCATGTCGTGCAAATTGTTGATCTCTGCCACTTGGTGACAAAGCAGATGGCATTTCAACAGGCTGAGTGGCACTGCCCACCAGCCCTACCTGCCTCCTGCCCTCCTCCCATCCTCAGCCTTTTCCATCCCTGCCCTGCCCTGCCCTCTTCCTGCCTGTAACTCAGACACAAACCTGGCTACTCATTTCTCTGGGAAGCCTTACGATGACAATGAGAGAGTAAATTGGTCAGACCTCTGAAGCAGCCGCTGAAGGAAAAAAGAAACATCCCTTTGCCATGTCTTATATCTAAAGACCCTTCTATGTGCTTAAAGAAAATGTATAATCTCACAGCATGAATTAGCATGGCCGAATATAGACACAGAATTAGGGTTACATATGGCCAAAATGGGAACAAGGTGATTAAAAAATCAAAGTCCCAAGAGCAGGGGAAATTGTAGCAGGGAAATAGAAGGCTAGGAGGAATGAGCAGCAAAGACAATGAAAATGCAGGAGTGGAAGAGACCATTGATAAGTAAACCTTAGAGCCTGAGATTAGGCAGATCAGGGAACTCCAGGACAAGGTCACATTTGATGACTGAGGAGTAAATGTTGGCAGTCACCACCCTATCCTGTTACAAGAAACTCCTCCATCTGGCCTTTGGTTATGCTAAGATTTTTGGCTTCTTTCTTAGCCTTTATCTTTCTGTCTCACAAAGTGAAAGACCTATAATGAATCAAGCATGGAGCAGCATACATGGTGGTGGAAAGCATTTATTTTAAAATTCCCAAATGTACCTGGTCATTCAGGGTCTATGTCTGTAGGCACTATTCTGCCATCTGGGTGGAATGCCCTTCACACTCTATTTGAAGGATCAAGGATCATTGCAAAGACCCCACCTCTCACGCGAAGCTTCCTATTCCTAACCAGAGGACATAGAAATTGCTCCTTTGTAGCGATGCTTTTCCACTTTGCACCTGTTGCTCAACCAAGAAGAACAGACCTGACAGTCCTTCCCACACATCCCATAACCTAAACATAGTTTTCTATTCCACCTCCTACCACCTTCCCACAATGATCCTATGGCACCTCTTCCTGAACTTCATGCTTCCTTCCCCTCTGTGCTGTGTCTTTGCCTTTTCTTCTATCACAAATTCCTTTTACACTGTGTTCACTAATCAAACACTCCATCCTTTTAGCTCAGCACTACAACCATTTCCTTCATTAAAATGCTGCAGAATATGATCTCTCTTTCTGTTAAACCCTATGTCATTTATATCATATGCATAGAGATTTAATTTTTTGGAGAGTTTGAAAATTGAGGAGAGATACTCTCATGACTTTGCTATTTTTTTTTCCTGATGGCACTAATAGTTTGCTCCAACTGCTTCTGTGGACGTTGTGTACTAGATCTACATAGGAACCTTCATGGTGAACTGAAAGGTGGAAATCTTGGTCTGCTTAAGCTTTAAACAGGAAGTAACTTCTCACTACAAGGAGTTTAAAATTCCTTTCTCCTTCCCAGGGAGAACAGAGAGTGTTGATTTCATTAGCGAGAAATAAGCCAGCAAAGAGAAGAAATGCAAGATGTGAAGCCTGTGGAGAGGTGTCATGCCACTCAATCATTTCTGTAACTAGTAAGTAGACAATAGTGGAGGAAAGCAAGGCCTGAAGAAGAGTTCTGCAAATATAGATTTGAAACTTAAAGATCGTAATATAAGCAGGTACTTTGGAGCCACAGCTCAATACCAAGCTAATATGGATTATCTAAAAGAGATACATGAAAAGGGGAATGTTTGTAAAATTAAAGAGTAAATACTTCAGGATGATGCTCTGTTACTAAAAGACAACTAATCTTCCGAGTGTTTACTGGGTGCCTGATACTGATGGGGCGGGGGTCGGGGGGGAAACCAAGTAAGCACATTTTAGAGGAAGGAAACTTTTTAGGAGGAAAAAATTAAAAAAAAAAGGTATACATAAACATTTGAGAATTCTGCAAAAAAACCTGACCCATCAACCAACAAGCAAACAAACAAAAATCAAAAAATATAAACATATAAAGACTACATAGAAGACTTCAAAAAAGTGTTTTTAATCCCAACTGGCAAATAATAATAATAATAATAATTTCTTACCAGTTTATTACAATACTAGAGGCCTGGTGCATGTATTTGTGCACCAGTGGGGTCCCTTGGGCTGGCCTATAAGGATCAGGCCAAAACCAGCTCTTGGACATCTCCTGAGGGGTCCTGGATCACAAAAGGGCACAGGCCAGGACCCCACGGGTGCATGAATCCATTCACCGGGCCTCCAGTATGCATATAAGATCTTTGGTTAATCTCTTTCCACCCTCCCCCCTGCCCCTTTCCCTCTGAGATTCATCAGTCGGTTCCATGTTTCCATGACTATGGTTTCCGCTCCTGCGTTGAGCATCTGCCCCCTGGTGGTCAGTGTGCATCATAGCTACCAGTCGGACGGTTGAACAGTTGGATGGTAGAACAGTCGGCCAGTCTCTTAGGCTTTTATATATATAGATCATATTTCTTGTTTGGATTAATGCAATGCTCTACTAACAAGCTTGCCGGCCCTAGCCTTGTTCCCTGTGAGTACATGTTCCACACAGCCAGACCATTTTTTCTGAATGAAAAACCATTTCACATCCTCATCACCCCCACCTACACCCTGTCCCATGCCATCACACACCCAACTTATTCACCCACTTCCTGAGCATTCACTTACTCAGCCTTTACTAGGTACTAAGGGTACAGAAATCACACATGACAAGTTGGATCCCTGAACTCAAGGAAGAGCTTATCCCACAATCAGGGATCAAGTCCAAATTCCTTGATGTGTTGTACCAAGCTCACACCTCCCAGAATTTGCTCATCTCTCCAGCCTCCTGTACCTCTCCCCTTTGGCTTCTACATTCCATTATTACATCCATACATACTTATATTACTCTATTAACATTTTCCATACTCTCCTTCGCCTCTTGTCTTTTTCATATGATGCTTTTTGTGTTGAAATACCTGCCCCCTCACCCTCCCTGACATTCCCTAGCTAACTGCTACTATTACGTTCCAGTACATTTAACCTTTATCACCCTGTGTTCTCTTTGTGTGTCTGCTGCCTCCACTAGATAGCTCCCTGAGAGAGACCCCGTGTTATTCACTGGTAGATAACTCCAGTTCTCAGGCAGTACCTGATTTATGAAGGTGCTCAATTATCATCACTTGGATGAACTAATTGCAATTTGACCTTGTGTTGCTGGTTTTTACTAGACTGAGAGAAATAGATTCCACATTGTACCTGACAGCAGGGACATTGGTTGATGACTATCTCCAGCTTGGTGAATACCAGGCACACATTACTGAATGAATGGATGAATGAATGAATGAATGAATGACTGAAAGGATAAATTCAACCCAAAAAACACAGTATTAAAACCATGTCCATATAACCACAAGTGTGATCAGAAATAAAACTGGACATTAAGGATCCTTTTGCCTAAGTAGAAATCTGGAATAGTCTCATAGGTATTTATTTCTCTTAAGACAAATATTATTAATTTTCTAATCCTTTTGTAGAATACAACTTTCCTTTTCCTTACATGGGAAAAGTAAAGGCACTAGAGTTGACAGTATAAGGCCCTTTTTACATTTACATGTGAATTATGAGATACCACATCCACCAGCCTCTGCAGAAGTAAAGCAGCATTAATATTAATGCTTGGACAGGCCTGCCACATGGCAGTGGGGTGATTTAAAGAGCAGAATTATCAGGGACTGCATCTTAGTAAATAAATCTAAGGCCTAATTTGTTTAGTCTTTCACCCACATTTTAAAAGGGAAATTAATATTCTTTTTAAAAGCAAATCAATACAGCCTCTGAACTGCTGACTTGATCAGTTTAAAATGGAAATGCTTCTCTTGTCCCCAGTAGCCTCCTAGCTAATCTCCCTTTTTCCAGTATCTCCCTATTGCGTTCCAGTATACAGAGCTACAGGAATGCCTTCAAAACATCACTCATGAAGTGTTTCTTTTGCCTCCATATACCTGGTACCACCTGCCTATTGTTGGGGCTCAGACCATGGAAAGGACTGCCTTTGTCATCAATGTGTTTATCATTCAGACACAGAGAGAAAACTCTTAGATCAGGTGTCCAAAGGATAATAATAACAAATGTATTCTAAGACACTGTGATAAAATAAAAATAAAAACAATTTTGAACATGTAATTTCTACCCTTGGGAATCTCCCATGATTCTCCCTTAAGCACTTCCTCCCCTAGACCCCCAGTGTAGAGGCTTTAGACTATATATACACATATATACACATATATATATATACATATATATAATCTCACTTAATCATTACAATAAATTTAAGAAGTTTTTAATAGTATAAGCACTTTATAGATGAAAGACCTGAGATGCAGTTAAATCACTGTTGCAAGATCCTACATTGGGGAAGCAGCATTTAAAGTTCATTTCTGCCTAATAATAAACTTCTATTCTTTCCACCATGCTCTCTCTTTCTCTATTAGTTACCATCCACTTTGTATGGCATCACCCTATCAGTTCTCATTATTTTCTGACATCTCTGTTCTAGTGAGATCACATTGATCTACTCAGTATCTCTGAAACAAAATTTACTAAAATATCTTTTCATGTCTTGGCTTGCCCAGCTCACCACCATGAAAAACTCAGAAGGTGTCAACACAGCTTATAGATTCAAAGTGTATTATCTGAAAGCAAGCAGTCTTATATCCAAACTAGTGGCCCAGTGCATGAATTCGTGCATGGGTGGGGTCCGGCTGCCAGGCCCTAATAGGGGTGGATCAGGGCCGGGCCTGTTGGGAGGAGGAGATGGCGGGAGGTTGGCCAGCAGGCTTGCCCTCGATTGGTGTGTGTGTGGGTGGGGGGAGATTGGGGGTGGAGCTGGCTGGGCGGAGAGGCCAGGGGCTGATCAGGGTGGTGGGGGCTGATTGGGGCAGGGCCAGCCATGGGGAGGGGCTGTGGGCAGTGGGCCAGGAGGCCCTGCCCACGAATGGGGTGGGGGGGCTTATCAGGAGCCAATAGCCTGGGGAGGGGCCATGGGTGGTTGGCCGGCCAGCCCTGACCCTGATTGGGGTGGTGGGACCGAACTGGGGTGGGGCCGGGTGAGGGAAGGGGCTGGAGGAGGTTGGCTGGCCAGCCACCCCCATTGGGGTGTGGGGGTGACCAGGGGTGGGGCCGGCAAGGGGGAGGGGCTGCGGGAGGTTGGCCAGCCAGCCCTACCCCCAGATTAGGCCAGTTCACTGGCCGCAGTGGGCATCATAGCGACCAGTCATTCTGGTCGTTACGGCGTTACAGTCGCTGGCTTTATATATTCATAGATTCTGACTTCACCTCCTTATAGGTGTATGGCCTTGCATAGTTACTTGACCTATTTGTTTTCTTATCTGTAAAATAGAAAAATCATAATAGTATCCATAAATTTCATTAACTATCTTTGATAACTAATACTAGTTACTATATTTGTGATTTAGGAATAGCCGTCTATATATATGGGTCCTAGACATTTATTATGTTGAACATAAAAAAAAATAGTTTGAGGACAGAACTTTTTAATGTCAAATTGCCTTGCCCAACAGAAGATAAAATAATGGTGATGATTTCATGGTAGAGACAGAATGAAATTCGTGCAATCCTCTCATTTCACAAGTGAAAAATATGAAACACAGAAAAGGTAAAATAATTTTTCCAAGTTTACACATCTAATGGATGGGCTTTTCTAGAAGTATATAATGTTGTCTTTATCTCAGAAGCAGTTTCCGGCAGTGGCAACTCATTTTGTTCATAAATGTTTTTTCAGACACTCTAATCACAAAAATCTAAACAGCTGTGACCTACTCATTTGCCCCATTTTTAGCTATCTCTCCACGGGTAAAAATGCTGGTCCCCTGTAAGGACCAACTGAGATATTTTTTTGGCTGGGTCTTAAGATTTATTCTGCCTTTACATATTTCAACGGTTATATGTAGAAACACAGGAATTCCCCACCCTATAAAATAAATGTTTTAACTGTGGGTGACAACTCTAGTTCAACTCATTTCAACAAACATGGTTCTGGCACCATAAGCTCGATGCTGAGGATAATAGGTTTCACATGAACCTCACCTTGGAAATTCTCTTTTCTTTAGTTAGGTTAGGTTAATAAGTCAAAGTAAACATTTACTGCTGGAATATAAATACATTATTTTATCTAATTTAGGGATAAATAAAGAATAAGGTAAGAGTTTAGCAATTTAAGTGTTCCATGTTTCTAGAAGCCTCTTTTGAAACATTTATCTCATAAATTTAAGCCTTCCCCTTTCCCATCATATTTCTACTCAGGTAAAATCCTTGAATTGAATATTAACCAAGGTTGTAAGACTGTGTCAGCTTCTATAGGCTATAGAAAACACACTCTATAAAGCAGATTATTTATGTCTTAGAATATGTTTTCTATATATAAAATGAGATATTGCAACATTTGTAGAATTTAGGATCTAATTCTAGGTGTTCAATATTCTTTAGTGTAGATACCATAATAATGTGTCACCATTACTGTGTTGTTTTTCAATTTTAGTTTTTGGCTTTTTTAGTCCTTAGACATCATGTTAAGGACTTTATGCATTACCTTGTGCCATCCTTACACATAAGTAGAAATTATCATCCTCGTTTTACAGATGAGTCAATTGAGGCTTAGTTAATGTAACCTTGATCAAAGCCAGGTGGTTCGTACATGGTAAAATTTGAACCCAGGGTCTACCTGACCAGGTTTTGTGCATCTTTCTAGTCCTGAGGAACTTTTTTTTTTTTACACAAAGTAGGTTTCAAAAAGTCCTTGTTGAACTGCTGAATGCTGAGACAGTAGAAAAGCAACAAAAATGCTACATTGTGAAAAACAACTCCTAGAAAAGCTCAGCAATTAGACTTTGACAGAGCTGTTAAAACAGAATACCTTGTGAACGGGCTGATACAGGTTTGTAAAGACCCTGGAGCAGCTTTGCAGAGACTGAACCCAATGTGCTTCAGTGAATTCTGAAGGGGTTTTCAATATGTTCTTATCGTTACAGAAAAGGAAATATAATTTTTAGTCATAATTCATCTAATAATGCAATCCAAGTTTTGGCTCTTCTAAGATTTTAGGGGAGGGGGTTCAGGAGAGGGAAGAACAATAAAAGTGTCACAGATCCCCCCCATACAAAACTTCTAGGCTTTGACTAAAATAAAATGCCATTTTTGAAATATGAAGACCTGAGATAACAAATATTATAGATTCCATGTACAGTTCTCCTAAGCCAGTTCAGGCTTTCAGATGAAGTCTGGCCTGACAAATTTAGTACTCCCATCACCATCATTAGCTTAATATTGAACACACACACACACACACAAAAACACACACACACACATACCACACACACCATATACACACGTACCACATACACACAGACACCACATACACACACACCGCATGCACACACACCACATACACCACATGCACACACACACACACCACATACACACACAGTTTTGATAAGGAACTGTTCACAGCTATATGACAGAATTCACTGGTTGTCCTGTACTTTTGCTTCCAAAGTGTGATCCACAGATCAGCAGTGTCAGCATCACCTGCGAGCATATTAGAATGCAGGTGCTCAGGCCCTACTCCAAATCCAGTGAACCAGAACCCACATTTTAATACTGATCCCCCCGTAATTCACAGACAGTCATGATTAGGAAGCAATGGTCCACAGGGTGACTGGCAAGTTTCCTTCCTGTAGGTACCAAAGCAGACAGTGATAAGTAACTGACAGGAACATCTGCGATAATTTCAACCACTTGTTGGTTTTGCTGATGCTCTGCACGCTGTCAGCTGGATGTGGGACTGAACCGGAGCCCTGCAGCCTTCTTTCAGGCCCTGACCTTGGAAATGCAAGGGCCAAGCTCAGCTTCCGTGTCAGTGAGGGTGGGTTCGCTTATGATGCTCAGGTCCTCCTTGTGCATCATTAAAACCTATCCATGGCATTCTTTAAGATGTTCACCTTTACATAGGTCTTTCTAATTCATCCCCCCATTAAAGACTTTGTGCGTGTGTGCATCTAAGCACTAATTTATTCAAGGAATGCTTATTTGGTTTCTATGGCTTTGTAATTCAACACGATTCGAACCCTTCGGAGTCAGGTACATTGCAATCAATCCTTATTTAATTGTAAAAGGGAAGGAATAGGGTCTGAAGAAAAATAAGTATTGAAATGGAATTTAGAACCAAGCCTACTTTGACCTTTATTTCTTTGTTGCTTTTTAACTTTTATTTTCCTGAAGAACAATGATCCATGGATTTCCCCTCATTACATGAGGATTCCTAATCTTTGTTCCTGATGACAAGTCAAACTGAAGTGGAGTCCTGTTTGCGAAGGGAAAAGAAGCACAGCTCTGCTTCGTGGAGCTGAGCTGGTGGAGCAGAATGGAGATCGCTGCTCCTATCAGGGCGTAAGCCTGGTCTGTGGACACACCACAGCTGAGCAAGCCTGGTGTGGCAAGGGGACGAAGAACTCTGCGTTTGCCTCCCGCGGCTTTTGTTTCATTTAGGTCCCATCTTATGAGCTTCACTTTGCAACGCTGCGGGTAGGGGTAGGACATTCAAAGTGGAATTCACTCCAAACCACAGCATTTCTCCTCAATTTTAGGTCACAACTGAAATTGGGTTTTAATGTGAAATTTGCCTCAGGCTCAGCAGATGGTTCCCAAACACCAAGAGCATCCGTTTGCCTTCTGTATGTTGATGTGGTTATAACGAAGTATCAAACTGCAAGGAAAGTGCAAGGGAACTCATATTCTGTCCAGATCTGCCCTTCCTCCCTCTCTCCTGATCCTCCCATTTTTTCTATTTAAATCATTTGGTGCTGAAACACA
This sequence comes from Myotis lucifugus, assembly GCF_000147115.1. Classification (NCBI taxonomy): domain Eukaryota; kingdom Metazoa; phylum Chordata; class Mammalia; order Chiroptera; family Vespertilionidae; genus Myotis; species Myotis lucifugus. Next base: position 260,677 of record NW_005871132.1, read on the forward strand.
CACCTCACTGCATTCAGCCTATGCCAGTCAAACATGTGGTGATGAGCAGTGAGTGTGGATGGGAGGAGAAGAGGAGGACATTTCTCTGCTAGACTTAGTGAGCCCAGATCATATGTCAGATTTTCTCTTTTTTTTTAAAGTCCCTGTAAAATTTTGGGTGAAAAGGTAAGTAAATTGGATAGTGGATTAATTTACTCTGATGTTCTCCCTGGTGATTCTCATCTTTCAATCATCCTGCAGCCACACTTGCAGCCATTCTGGACATCAGTTATGTTCCCAGTTCCTGGCAGTAGCTGGTAGTGATGGTGTTTCATACATCAGATGTAAAAGTTAAAAACCAATTGCTAGAGGGTGTTCACAATAGCAGAACCGATCCATCCAAGGATTGATTGAAAGCCCTTTAGAAAGCCAGCCTTTCCCAGCCCTCCCATTGCAAGGCATTGCAATGGAACAGGTAAATAGTGGTGGCCCAGAAATTCACTCTCCCTCCTCACTTAAAAAAGGGGGGGGAAGGCTATAAAAGGCATGGGATGGTTCCAGAAATATTTTCACTTTGAAGATCTTCAATCAGATTCTTAATTGGTACACAAGGAGAAAGAGCTCTGGCAAACCCCACTCAAGATGATGCTTGACCAATAGATGTATGAGAGTCAAGGGTGCTCTAGGCAGCAGGAAGCTGACATCATCAGGTGTCCAAGCAATTTGCATCTCATTTTCATTGGTAGAGAACTCCACGGAGAAAGGTCATATGATCCCATATATTCCTTACTCATCTGTGCCAGGGCCTTATTTCTATTTTTTTTGTCAAAAACTGTCCTTTCATGTTTTTATTTTGTAGGGAACCTAGATTCTTAAGTCTCTACAGAAACACTGGTTCATCATTAGTCTCTTCATATTATTATTTTCTTCCTACAAATAAACAAGTAGGTCACCAAATTTGAAAGATATAGGAACTTGGAGGAAGTTTAAGAATGATCTCAAGGGCGGCAGAGTAGTGGATGCTGCAGGGACATGTGTCCAGGAACAAACTGTTATTGCAACTAAAATACAGAAAAAGTTCCTGAATAATCAACAGAAAACTCACAGGAGAGAACTTTGATACCCGAGGACCAAAACTGGAGACTGCATAGATACTGGTAGGAGGGGCGGGTGCACGAAAGGGGACTGGGTGCCCACAGACAGCAACTGAAGTCCCAGAGAGATAGCTCAGCTGTGGGGGGTTGCCACTGAGAACTCTGGGATCTAATCTTCAAGCTGGGCCCCCAGCAGAGAGCACCAAACCTGAGGAGGGTACCCACATAACATCTGGCTGTGAAAAGCAGTGGGGTGCTGTCTGCCAGGGAGTAACAGCTGAAAATTCAGGCACCCTCTTAAAGGGCCAACACACAAAATTCCCTGTGGAGCCACCCACCTTGTGCTTTGGCAGAGGGAGGGTGAAGTGGACTGGAGCTGTGAGAGCAGAAGCCAAGACTGGGGACTGGGGATAGAGCTCAGAAGGCAGACACCCCAAGTTTCCTGTGCTGAGTCATTCTCTCAAGCAGTGGAGGACATCTCTCCACATAGACATTTGCCTTACCTGGGGGAGAAGACAGTTGATACAACCTATTAGAAAACACCTTGCCCTGGGGCTATTTAAGAAATTAAAAGTAAGAATTAGCCTCTAGATCAGTGTTTCTCAACCTTGGCTGCACATTAGAATCACCTGGGAGTCTTTTTAAAATCCTGACTTCTGGGCCTCATCCTCCGGAAATTCTGTTTCTTTGTTACTAATGTTGTGGCCTCACCCCATAACAAAGAAACAGAATTTCCGGAGGATGAAGCCCAGAAATCAGGATTTTAAAAAGATTCCCAGGTGATTCTAATGTGCAGCCAAGGTTGAGAAACACTGCTCTAGATGGAAGCAACTGCCCCATCCTGTTGAAAAAACTCTCCCCATATCTGAAGACGATTGCCTGGGGTGCAATTCAATTCAGAATCCTATCAGTCTGTAGGCAGTGGCTGTCTCTGGAGGCTTTGAGTCTATGCCTGACCTAATTAGTCAGAAACAACCTTTAACACTGTCCTGCACTAGAGATTGAGAGGTGTAAAGGAATACATAGTCACAAACCCAAACAGAAAGCCAAAACGAGGAGACAAAGAAGAATGATCTCAAATAATTATAAATTAAAACAAATTATAATTAATATAAAATAATTAAAATAGACACCTCACCAAAAATCCAACACTGTAAGTCCATCTACTCAGAGAAAGAAATTATCCTCACTTTACCACCATATCTTTATAGAGCTGTCTCCTGCCAGCTATCTGGTATCATTTTAGAGTTGGAATAAAATAAGAAGAAAACAGAAAAGAAAGTTATTCTCTATCAATTCTCTTCTCTCTCCCAGTGGTTTTATTTGTTTGTTTTTTTCCTGCTAATTGTTTTGTTTTGTTTTTAATACTTGGCAATCTGTGTTAAAGAAGAGAAAATGGACTTTTGTCAATTCTGGCCCAGGTCCTGTTTTCTTGGCTACCTCCTTTCATGAGTTAGGTTGGTGTACTTAGAAGAACACAGCTACTTTCTGTAGAAATTCTGAGCCAGTGACTACATCCAAATAATTATTAGAGAAGTGACTTGTGAGAAACTTTTAGTTTATAAACCTCAATTTTATGTAAGATCTCTTTCTTAAAAGAATATGTCATGCCAGGTGTTTCCACAATTTTTTTTTGTTGTTGTTGTTTTGATTTCTCTCCCCATGGATCCTAAAAATAGATAAGTACCTCTTTCTTGCAATTCAGTTTATTCTGGTAATTTCTGTCCTAATCATTGGTACTAGTAAAGTGATTTCTCTGAAGAACCAAATTATACATTGTTTCTTAAAACTATCATTTTTTCTTTTGTCTTCTGTTTGATTTTCTTCTTTAAAACATGGCAAGCCTTATCTGGTTTGGCTCAATGGATAGAGCATCAGCCTGTGGACTAAAGTGTCCCGGGTTCAATTCTAGTCAAGGGGGCATGCCTGGGTTGTGGGCTCGATCCCCAGTAGGGGGCCTGCAGGAGGCAGCCAATCAATGATTCTCTCTCATCATTGATGTTTCAATCTCTCTCTCCCTCTCCCTTCCTCTCTCTGAAGTCATATATATATATATGTAAATATATATATATATAATGTGGTTTTACTCACAATGACTCCTGCGCTTTAAACAATTTGTTTGTTAGGCCATCATAGGGACAGAGTACAGACTAATTTTCAAAAGTTGCAACAATATCACAACCTGAATTTTTTTTTAAGTGAAACAAAAATGGGTTGCCTATTAGCCTGTTGCAGATCTGTATAAAAAATACCATTACATTTTTGCTGCTCTTTTAGCTTAGCCCGTGTCTCATTTAAAGGAATGCTTTCTAACGTGTCTTTCAGACTGTCACGGATGAGAAGCCAGGGACCGAGGAAGCGTACCATAGCTCCAGGCAGTGTTTGTGCTAACCAAAGCCAGGCAAGAAGGCTATTCCCATGAAGTATTGCAAATATTTGTATGGTTCATAGGGGGCAGGAGGATGTCCCAGGTAAGAAGCAAATCTATAGAACAAGAGGGACAAGAGATTTTACAAATCTTAGCAAAATAAAATAGGAGATGGGTAGGGGGAAAGGAAGGCAAAAAGCATTTGAATTCAAACATGGACTTAGATTTTATGGGAGGACAGCTCATTATGCCTGCAGGGATGAAGCTCTTTGATTCTTTTGGCAAAAGACAATAAAAACTCCAGACTTCAAACATGCTCCTGAGCCATCTCAGATTTTGAAAGATGCACCTACGTCATCTCCCACCACTCACACACGCCCCTACCTGATGCAGTTCCTCAGCCCGAGGACACCCCAGCAGATTGCTCACCACCACGCACTCTTCAGTATGCAAGGGCAGGGGAGAGAAATCTTGGTGACTATTGCAGAGGTGGGGGAGGGCGAAAAGTAACAAGGCCTCTTCCTGAGATTATCTTGTACACTCTGTTCTTGTAGTTTCTTTTCTTTCGTTTGATGGCTATGTGAGTGTGATACTTCTACATAGTGTGAAAGGCACCATCCTCATTATTTGATTAGTTCGATAAACTTTGCCCCAGCTTCAGGGTATTAAGTATCAACATGGAATCTGAAAGGCAGTATCTAGTGTTGTTTGGCTCCAGGGGGCACATTTTCCTTCCCAATGATATAAGGCTATAGGAATGTACTAGTCTCCTGAATTCAGGGTTTAATTAATGCCCACCCTACCCTGCCATGCAGGCATCGAAGAACACAATGGCAGCTGTCACTCTAGGGACCTCTTTGGCATTGCTGCCATTTTTCCTTGGTGGACACAACCATCTCCCCCTAGGCCTCCTGAGGGCACCCTCACCACCATCACAGTCTTGCTGCAACAGTTAGTTCATGCATTTTCCCTGTATCAGTGCAGTTTGGGAGCAGTTCCATCATCCATGGAAATAGCACAGAGACTGATAGGAACATGCCTTGGATTTCTTGCCTGTGAAGGGATTAAATGAAAGCAAATCCTAGCTGAGTCTTCAAAATAATGAGCACCATGTCCTTTGTCAAACAGTCTAATTTCAAGGTCCATAAAGAAGATGTGTCAGAATTTTCATTAAAACCCAGTGGAAACAGTTCTGGGTTCTAGAAAAAGAGTGTGTAATGTCAGAGAGAAAAATGGTAAACAATTGGCTTACCAAGATCTAGGTAAGATCTTGCCCCCTGGTTGAAACAATCTAGAATAATTTTTATTGTGATAAAGGACTAGGAGAGCTCTTTGAATGGACTGGGCTTTGCTTTCACTGTTGATTGGCATAACTGTAATTCTAAGCATGGCTCAAGTCAAAATAGAGTGCTGCATTATTCACAAATTATGCATTAGCTCAGCAGGGAGACTACAGAGAATAGGCTTCCAGAACCAAGAACATGATCTCAAATCCCAGCCTCAACATTTACAAACGTGGTGACTTTGAACATGTTACGTAGCTACTCTTAGTTCGTTTTTCTCTTCTGCAAATAGGGATAATAATTGTAATTCCTGTCAAGGTTATTGTGAGAATTAAGCCACATAATGCCTAACAAGCCTCTGCATGGTTCTTTGACATTTAGAAACTGCTCAATAAGTAGTAGTTAAAATTAGCTAGAGGATGTCTCATATTTTCCAGCATTCAGCTAACATCCCTAAATATTATAGCTAAAAATCTGTCTTAAACCCTATCACATTATTTCAATATTAAATAATGAAAGGGCAGAAAACCATGTCAATTGTAATTTTTTATAAAGGTATTTCTTTCCTATTAAACTTGATGCTTGAAGTTTTTCACCATAGAACATTGAGTCTGACCTCAACCATCCATCCAACAAATGTGTACTAAGAACTTCCCATGAACAGACAAACCGATAGGATCCCTTCTTTTGTGTGTGCACCAGTCTAAGTGTCAGACACATCGAATAAAATGCTGGACCCATATCCTAAAAATCTCCTGTGTACCAGATGACAGCCATCTCACTTTGATTCCTGGAATCTCAGGGGGGAAAATATTTTCATAAAATGAACTACCTTGGAAATATCAAGGACTTATGCTGGTGAAATAGACACACATTTTTATGATTCAAATTCCTACACAACACTTTCCAACTGGTTTACTGCATATGGGGAAGCAATGGACTTGGTTGGAAAGTCTGTAAGGAGGACATTCTGAGAAAAGGGAAGTGTGCAGAAGGCCACCTGCCCTGTTTATCGGAATTCCGACTTAGGGGAGTGCTGAAAGCAGTGCTCCTAATTATTCCTTGACCTTTCCAAACAAGTTTGTGCACAAGCAGACCCCCGGGTGTTTACTGAAATCCTTATGCTTCATCTTTTGGGTGTTCTTGCTTAAAGGACATTACAAACACATGTGTCCTCCTAATATTACTTACTCTGGTGATTGTATCTAAAAGATAAACTTTATCTTAAACTGCTGCTACAATAAAAGCCTAATGAGGCAGTTCCTTCAGCCAGACAGTCCCTTAGCCCTCTCTTTCACAGCAAACATTGTGTTGGAGTAATCCATTCATCTGTCATGCAGGGTCTGCTGGTCAGCCCCAGCAGCTGTAGTTTGAAGAATTCTGAGGAAGGATACAATCATTAACATAGCTGTTTTTATATTGGGCTTTCCAGGGCATTCAGGTTCAGTGGGGGTGACTTAGGGGTTGGAACTGATATAGGGGGCCAGGGTCTCTATTTCCTTCAAAGCAGCTCCTTCTCTTTTATCTGTTTCATATACTGTCTTCTGATTAAATTGTCTAAAAAGGGGGTAGCTCCGCTACTAAAAATCGATCAAACAAATAAACAGCTTGAAAAACACAGTGTTAAGACATTTCAATCCAGTGTCTTTTTTCTTTAACATCTCCAAAGCTCACCTGTCACACAACATTTACAGCAGCTTAGTGGTTCAACAGTGTGTCAAGAACTACTCCAAAGTTAATGCCAAATCCTATCCACTTTATAGCATAGATTTTTCTCTTCTTCCTCTGCCCTAGGAACCTTCTTATTTGTGTATTCTGAGTAAAAGCAAGGAACTGGCCACCTTGCAGAGACATGCACCGTACTCCAAAACAAATCACTAACCATATTAGTGTGTGTGTGTGTGTGTGTGTGTGTGTGTGTGTGTGTGTTTACAGGGAGGAGAAAGGGTAAAATACAGGTATAAAAATTATTTGTAGCCCTAGCCAGTTTGGCTCAGTGAATAGAGCATTGTCCTGTGGACCAAAGGGTCCCAGGTTCAATTCTGGTCAAGGGCATGTGCCTCAATTTCAGGCTCCTCCTTAGCCCTGGCCCTGGTAGGGGTGCATGAAGGAGGCATCCAGTCAATGGGTTTCTCTCACATTGATATTTCTCTCTGTCTTTCCCTCTCTCTTCCACTCTCTAAAAGTCAATGGAAAACTATTCTCGGGTAAGGATTAAAAAAAATACTTCTAACAAATTATATGCAATAAAAATAGCTTTTTTGCTTTATATCTCTTTTAGCTTATTAGCTTTTCATAATGACTTCTGTTTTTAAATATATTTTCTTGATATCAGAGAGGAAGGGAGAGGGGGAGAGAGATAGAAACATCAATGATGAGAGAGAATTATTATGCCTCACACTGGGGATCTAGCCCACAACACAGAAATGTGCCCTGACTGGGAATCAAACCATGGCCTCCTGAGCCATGCCGGTGGGGCCATAATGACTTCTTTTAAATACCAACTTTCCCAGATGCCATTGTGAAGATCCAAGCACAAGCTCTTTATTACCTCTCTCTATGCTTCAAGACTTCATTTATTTCTTCATGCATCCATCCATTCAATAAACATTTCTGAATTCCCACATACTATGAAATGGTGAACTAAATAGTCCTATGGTAATCCACACGTGCATGGTGTGCAAGTAATGGAGGCAGCATGTAGAAGCAGAATTAACACAGGCTCTGGGGTCTGACCAGTGTGGTGTGGGTCCCATCACAGCAGTTATAAAGTCTGTGAACTTGAGTAAGTAGATTATTCTCACTGAGTCTCAGTTTCCTCACCTGTGGAGGGCTTCGTAGTATCTTCCTCATATAGTACTGATGATGAGATATGAACATACATGTTCAGAAACATGCCCATCACCTAGCACAAAATAATTCTCAGCAACTAGGAAGAATATTTTCTTTGAAGGGTAGCTCACGGCATGAAATCTCAGCACATCTCTGCTTTGAGCCTATGGTGGAGCCCTCAGGGGCAGTGCATTAATGAAACTACATACTTGGCAAAGGCCCTAAAGCAGCCTCCATTGCTCATTTCTTAATTCTCAGGAAAAACTGTATTGTCTCCAAGCATTTACTAAATTAACAGAACTCTCACTTGGTTTAGAAACATGCTTAGCATAAGTTGGCCTTTATTATGGATGTGAACTCAGGTGTAAAAAAGAGAGGTTCCAAAATACTCTCAAAACATGCTTTCTAAACATGATAATATAGAAGACTAATCTAAATGAGTACTTTTCCCAGTAAAGGAGCAATTCCCTGGTAGTGACTAAGGAGATTTAGGCCATCATCATCAAGGTAATAGCTAACACACTGAAGCAATAATGATTAAATGGTGCCCTGAGTTATTAATGTAATTTCTAAAAGAGCCTAGCTCATTATGAGGGAATTGCTATCAAACAAAGCAAATTTGGCTCCATAATACTTTGCACATACTGCATATGTTTAATGTTTGAGGCTTAAAAGATGTGAATATATTTGGTTTAGTATTTGGGCTTTTCTGGTGTATTAGTTTTCTATTGCTGCTATAACAAATCATTACAATCTCCGTGGTTTATATAACACACCTTAATTTTCTTGGAATTCTATAAGTGAGAAATCTCACATGGGCCTCACTGGGCTAAAATCACATTGTTGGTAGAGCTACATTCCTCTACAGACACTCTAGCAGGAGAATCTGTTTCCTTTCCCTTTCCAACTTCTAGATATTGTCCTCACTCCTTGGCATTTGTCCCCTTGCTTACCTTCAAAGCCAGCAATATTGTGTATCTCTGATGCTCCTCCCTTTACCCATCTTCCTCTGACTACAGCCAAGAATGATGCTCCTCTTTTAGGGACTCATGTGATTAGATTTGGCACACCTGGGAAATCCAGGATAATCTTTCCATCTGAAGATTTTTAGAACCATAGTCATATCTGCAAAGTCCCTTTTGCCATGTTAGGTGATATATTCAGAAATACTAAGGTGGAGTACATAGACATCCTTAGAGGGTCATTATTCTGCCTATCACATATGGCATCAGGGGGAGTGGGCTATTATAGATACTTTAGAAGAAACATTGCTGCACATCTTTTGAATGTTCCATAGTGTACAGCCATTAAGGAAGATATGAACATTTTAGAAATCTCTCCTGCTCTGTACATCCTGAAAAATGAAGCAGTTGGACTAAATGATCTCTAGTTACCTTTCTATTTTCAAAGGCTGGAATGCTTTAAGTCTATATGGACTAAAGGTATGCACTGCTCCATGACTAATTTGAATGATTCAAATTTCAAGGCAAATTAAAGACTCAGAAAGGGTGAAATAGGAAAAGGACAGAAAAGGTACTGCCTAGACCACATGGTTTAGGCAATATCACGATCTCTGCACTGGCCAGTCCCCAAGTTCAGTGCTGTGTTCCTTTGGCACTGCTGCTCTTAAAGGAGTGATCACTACACTGCAGTGAGTCTAGGGAACAGTAATCAGCAATGTGAGAGGTCTCCCCAGTTCCTAATACAGTGGAAAGAAGAACATAAATTTACTTTAGAGAAGAGAAAGTTGGAGAATGAGGTGGAAGGAGGATATGATAACTGTCTTTAAATATGAGTCCCTATTGAAGAAAAGTGGATCTTATTATGTGTAGCTCTAGAGAGCCAAGGGCAGATCAATGAATAGAAGACACAGAAAGGTCCAATACGAGAAGAAACTTCCCTCAGGAAGACCTGGAGCAGAGTGGAAGCAGCTCCTGAGTGACAGCTAGTTCTGTGTGATCAGGTGATGAGACTGTGAGCTGGAGCCACTGATGAGGCACTTTCCCCATGGTGGGAGCACCGGGTGGGGTCTTCAAGATTCTCCCCACCACCAAACCTCTAGAAATAAGAATATGATTATTATAGGGATAACAGTTTCATTTCTAATAAGTTAGATTAAGAAAATAATGACACAGGATGTGTGATTTAGATTATACCTAAAAGAAGAATTTTCATTAAGCAAGGGTAGATGGATTTAAGGATACAGAAGCAAAGAAAGTTTCAGAATATTTGAAACAAAAAATTGACATTACATCATTCTCAGGATTATAAGGTAGACTAGATCCTTGTAACTGCATCAGTGGGTCCTAGGCCCCTCCTGAGTGAGCTAATTGCTGCTAGAAATGGGAAGATAAAATAGAAGAGAAAGACTAGGAGAGGAGGGGAAGCAGGGGAATAAGGTATACCTTTCCCTGCATCTGCTTGCAACCACAGGGGCTCCCTTTAGGGCTGTTCATGAAGTTCTCTTTAAGGGGAAAAATGCTGAAATGCTTTAAAGAAAGGAAACTACTGGTCTAGATGAATATTAGGAATATTAGGTATACAAAAGTAGAGGGTTTGAGATGAAACAGATCTAAAATCCTTTCTCCCATAGTTCAGAGGTTTATTTTCAAGATTGGTAGTTTATCAACTTGTGTAAATTTCCACATATCTTCCTGTCTTGATATTACACCATTGGGTATAGCTCTGTGGCATGGCTTGATGCAGTCCAGACACATGCATTATTTATAGTTAAACTGTTACCAGACTGTATTACTAGAAACTCCACAGACATGCCTTTTGGAACCCAGAGGCTTCTTGCAACTTAGATAAAAATCAGCTGTTCCAGAATATAATGCCTTTAGCTAAATTCATCGAACAGTTCCTAAGTGTATGGTTGCAAATAACAACAAACTTTTGCAACTTTTAAAAATAATTTTTAAAAACACACACAACACTTCTCAAATGATAAATGATAAACTAGGGGAAAATGCTTACAACTCATCATGAAAAGCAACTCTCTCTAATAATAAAGGAATCCAAGACATTGATAAGAAAAAGGCTCATAATCCAACAGGAAAAATGGGCAAAAGTCATGTACACAGACAGTTAATAAAACAGAAAATACAAATCTCATTTAAATATATAAAAAGATGCCTAATCTCAATTTTTAAAAAGCCTACCAACCTGGAAAAATCCAAATGTTTGATAATAGTAGCCTGGTGAGTCTGCAGAAGTAGACATTCTCATATATCTTGTAGCTCTTCCATTGAAGGCTCCTTGGTAATATTTATCAAAATTATAAATAAATATACTGTTTGACACAGAGGACTAATTCAGAGGATTTATCCTACAGATATATATGCATATACAAAGATTTATGTATGAGGTTATTCACTATATGGTTGTTTGTAATGACACAAAATTGTAATCAACCTAACTAGACTGGCTAAATAAATTATGGAAATCCATAGTGTGAAATAATGTGTAGCTGTGAAGATGAATGTAATAGCTTTGCATGCACCACTATAAAGTCTCTAGAAAGTCTTTCAGAGTAAAAAAAAAAGCAACATGTAAATTATTATGCAGAATATTCTACTTTTTATGTAAAATATATCACATGATATGTATTCCTGTTTGTCTTTATGCACATCAAGAAAACTTGAATATATGCATAAATATACTAACTAAATCCTTATTTGTGATAGGGTAGAGGAAACTAGGTAGATGGGAACAAGGATACAGAGGAAGTCATTTTATGGTATTATACTTTAATATTTTATATACAAATATTTCATCTCTAATCACCTTTTTAAAAAACTGAGTTTAAATATTAATGAAATGACCATTTCTGACAAGCTAAGATTCAACCCAATAATTATTTGTAGTGTATTTCTTTAAAAAAAATTGAGACGAATGAAAACAAGGTTGTTATATTAAAAATGATGTGCCCTCGCTGGTTTGGCTCAGTGGATAGAGCATTGGACTGAAGGGTCCTGGGTTTGATTCTGGTCAAAGGGTTGCAGGCTCAAACCCCAGTGTGGGGCATGCAGGAGGCAGCCAATCAATGATTCTCTTTCATCATTGATGTTTCTATCTCTCTCTCCCTCTTCCTTCCTCTCTGAAATCAATAAAAATATATTAAAAATAATGTAACCATAGATCCATATTGGTGAATGAGAAGTTAAGTATATCAATCTTCCCAGTTAAGGTGGATAAAGAGAGTGATTATAAACTTAATTCTGAACTTTCAAGCAAGCAAAGGAAAAATAAATAAAGTTATACAATTCTTATCATCTGATAAAACATAGCCTACCATATGTTTTATAATTATTATAATTATTATAACCTACAATTTTCTGGAAAGGGAAACATTATTATTTTTATAAAATTTTAAGTTGTCTTTTAAAAATTATCATGTAGTAATTTCAGCAATCATCTGTAGAGTATTGCAAAGCAAGATTTATATTAAATAAAGATTAGCTATTTTTATTATGTAAAATCATCATAAGGCTATTTCAGGTAATAAAAATAGCTACCATTTAATTTTCACCATGAGCCACACAATGTTAAGTGATTTTTGTAAATTGTATCTGCATAACAAACAGGCACATAGTATACCCGCTTTATAAAAATGAAGAAACAGGTCTTAAAGTTGGATAACTTGATCAAGGGTACCAGCTACTAATGAAGGAGATGGAAGCTGAGCTGACAGTTGGAGGCAATGCCCCTGACCGCCATACAATGCTGCCACCACCAGTCCAGCAATATAAACCTGGGGGCAACACATTTATAGAACAATTCAGGAAAGTATGAATTACAGAGTTCAAGGCGAAAAATTTTCTCCTGAGCCAATACAGGCACTGACTTTGTATTTTAAAAAGTTATCTTCTTTAAATATTCTGATGTAGCTGGGCAAATGTCTAACATCAGGAATGATTGCCTTAGACTTTCGTCTGTGAATTTGATATCACTCAACTGGAGAGTTGAAAAAATCCAATTAGCAGTCACTTCAAGGACACTCTCACTAGAACCTGGAGTGCTGCTATTCTCTGTTGCTGAAGAAAGAACAACCCATATGCTTTGGCTATCACACTCTTGGTTGGCAAGGTTAACATTCCATTTTCTAAAGTTATGAAGGTTGACTTCATTCAGCTGGAGGGCCAGTTGAACAACTGTTTCCCTCTGTAGACTGAGCACTGTGATAGATTGGTGTGGCATAGCGAAGACAGTTTTTGCCCTTGAGAAGGTAGAGAGTCATTGATTTGGGCAGATGAGATTTTCATACTTTGAAACACTTAAAGAACCATAAAGAGAGCACATAATCAAAGTCCAGACTATGTGGCATGGCTCAGTCAGTTATGGAAAATCAAGGGAAGAATACGATAAAGATTAGTAAGAAAAGGCTTTATAAAGCGATGAATCCTCAGTTAGCCCTGAAGATTAACAGAGGCAGGAGGAGGTCACATTTAGGGGGTAAAATAAGAACCTGAGAGAAGATTGACAGACAAAAGTGGTATTTTCAGGAAGCAGGTAAGGAGCCAACAGTGCTTTCACATTAATTTGTTTGTTCATGTATTATTTTATTCTTATTCCATTCCAATTACCTAGTGAATGTATACACTCTGCTAAGCACATGGGATACAAAGAAGAGTAAGGTAAGATTTTTATCCTTATCCTCTGAAGATAAAGAGTTTACTTTTAGCTGGGGTAAGATTTGTGCATGCTGAGATAAGGATGGCATTTATGTTAGGAGGAACAATGACAGCAAAGGTAGGAAAATTCCCAGTATAGATGAGGAATTATGAGTGTGGACAGAAATATATAAGGTGTTGGATAAATGAAACCTTGGAATACAAAACTTGAAAAGCATTTTGTTCTTTTGTGGGCCAAAAAAGACTCTCCTCTCCTCTTTTTTAAAAATAAATATATATTTTATTGATTTTTAGAGAGAGAGGAAGAGACAGGGATAGAGAGACACATTGATGATAGAGAAACATCATCGCTTAGCTGTCTCCTGCACACACCCCCACTGGGGATCGAACATGCAACCCAGGCATGTGCTCTGACTGGGAATAGAATCAGTGACCTTTTAGTTCCTGGGTCAAAGCTCAATGGCTGCACAACACTGCCAGGCCTTCTCCTCTTTTTGACCCAAGACCCAGAGAAGCTGCTTCAAGTGCAAATAAAAACCATTGGCAATACAGCATTCATTCTCTTAGTTAATGGAGAATGTTCAAAGTCATCATGTTGAGCTGGGGTAGGGGTGGTGGTCTTGGTCGTGGTGGAAAGCACAGGATAAAGAAGGTCCTGAGAATCGTTCCAGATCTAAAATCGAGGCCTAGACAAAGGGATGTGGAGCTAAAGTTTGTGTACCTTGGTCAGATAGAAGCTTCTGTGCATTGTAGAAGTGTGACCTGCTGTTCCAGGTCATAGCCAGCAGTGCCTCTTTGTACATGGAATTCAAGAATTAAAAGAGCTATTTTCTGGAAGCATGTCTGTTTCTTTATCTTTTTTTCTTTCACTTGGAGCTTTGTTTTGTTTTCCTTTTACTTTCCTAGTAAACTTCCCTTTGAAAAATTTCCACCTTGTGATTAGAAAGCTGGAGGGCACAGGCGAGGTGGTGGCAGCTGCCATCTCAGCTGGATAACACTCCCGCCCCTGCCTTTCCCTCCCTCACAGCTGATGAGGCTGCAGCTGAAACAGACAGAGGCGAAACCCCTGGAGGTGGGACAAGACAACTGTGATCACTAGTTTCTTCCAGCCTGGGGTGTTCTCTCACTGTGAGGCTGCAGCACCTTTTAAATATATAAATGTATATATTTACAAATATGCAAAAATGGTAAAGTCATCAGTGGCTCCTGCACAGTTTCTTAGTCTGTAAAAGAAAACAATGATTGCTTTTGAACTTAAGTATACAAATAAGTTGCATTTAAAAGTCTGAGCTATTACATATAAATTGCATATAAATGATAATGCTAGAATAATGTGTCCTAACAATACACTTTGCCTTTAAGCAAACTGCATCCCAACATATTCATTTCTGATTTTATATTGTGCTGAGAAGAAATAAATCTCCCTGGGCACTTTATAACCCAAAGTACAAACAATACTGAGAGACCACTGAAAATATTCCACTGCCTTCCTTCACCTGTTGTTCAGTGCTGGTGTGTGTTTTCATCCAAATCAGAAGGAACTGGATTTCCATGTTCAGGCTGGGGTTACAGTAGAATTATTCCTATGTGCTGGTTGGATTGCATTTACTCTCTTCAACTGAGCCAACCTCCCACTGATCTCAGTGGGAGTGTTGCCTGAGAGAAGGTGGTAAAATTAAGGCTCATAGTTTATAAAGTACCATAGTCTTTTTTTTAATTGAATGGATTCATATTCTGTTTTAGAGTGTTGTGACTCTTCCATTCACTACACTTTCCATGACTTGGGAGTTAATGTGGGACATGGAAAAGATGGGGAAAATCGAGGCAAATTGAGGCCCTTACCAATATTATTATCCGTGAAGGAGCAAATGCTAATGTCCTTTTCAAAGAGCAGAGACTAATACATGTTTTGCCTACTTGCTCCACTGAGGAATTGAATATTGAGAAATCAATCTTGTAGCTCTCCATGAACTGAGGTTTATGGAACAGGACTGAGCCAAGCTGATATTGCCAGATTTATTTTGCATATAACCTTTTTAATCCTACAAATTTGAAATGCAACAATGAAAGTATCCACTATTCAATAAAGACTGTCTATTGCTTAGAGAAATAGTCAATAAATGTGATATTCTTTCGGAGCCAAGATCATATCACTACTCCCCTTGAGATTCATGCTTCCCACACAACCTTTTGTCACAGCTTCATAAAATAATCACAAAATCCCTTACTAATAAAAATTAGACTATATATCAATACAATCAATAGAAATGCCATGCCATCTTCTGTGCCATTCTATAGCTGGAGAAGGGGATAGAAGCATGATTTTTAGGACGGTACAAGGAGATAAAAGAGAGTCTAAGGAAGAATATAAGAATATGTCATCTGAAAATGAAATCAGTCTTTTTTGGTGTTCAATAAAGGAAATGGGATACCATTTATGTCCTTCTCAAGACCATTATAAAAATACCAAAGGGTTTGAGAATTATGAGGGATAACTCTGCTATTCAGAAAACTGATAGCATCCCCTAAAAATATAAAAAACTAATAAACATGATTCTCCACTGGGAGCTTCAAGTCTAATGTAAGAGTTAGACAAACTTTAGTAAAACTATATACCCACATAAAATATTTCCATGGCTTTCAATGCATTGAGATATAATGGGCTAAGCCAAACTCCACAGACATACACAATAAAATTGTTAAAATTATTGAAGAAATTTCTATTAACTGGGAAGTTTTTGTGAAGGCTTTGAGTTCAGGGTAGAGTTTTAAATGAAAAGAACCATAGCACACAGTGAAAAAAATGTCAATCTAGAGGAATTACACATGGCAAAGGTCAAAGTCAAGAATAATAAATTCAGATTTGGAGGTCAGCTAATAAATTTAGAGATAAAAATCAAAAGAGTTAAGAAGAAGGGGAATTTGGTAAAGTTTTATTAGGCTAATACTTCACTAAGAATAGATACTGACAATACTTGTTGACTATATTATTAAATATACATTATATTCTATAAATGCATTTTGAATCAACTGGACCATACCATTTCCCAGGCAACGTGTTGTTTCACGTTTAACATTAAATAAATGTTATAGTTGCATAGTTCAAAATCCAACAAGTTAAGAAGGGTATATGCTGAAAACTCTCACCGCTGTTCTGCTCCCATCCAGGCCTTCTGTCTGGAATAAACCAATGTAATCAATTTCTTGTGTATCCTTACATGAATATACGATATCTCAGGATACATAAATGTAAACTCACATATCTCAATAAAATAACTTATGATCTACCTATCTAACTAGCTAGCCATGGGATTTATGTCAGGCATGACTTTAAAGAAATGTAATTTTCAGTGGTGGCAGAGAGGGATTGTTGGTGCTATTGTTCGTGTGTGTGTGTGTGTATTTGTGTCATATATATATAACATAGAATATAGAACATAGAATATAGAATATAGACACAGGTATGTACAAGGGTGAGCAAATCAGGTTTACAGTTGTGAGTATGCAAAACAGTTTATTCTTGTATTATTATTTATTAATTGTTGTATTATTTACCATATGAACAACTGTAAACCTTTTTTTACCAACCCTGTATATATTCATATATGCTCATTTTGACTGTATATCTACATATATCTATCTCTCTATATAATGATATATAGATGTATGTAGATATATATTGATATATAATCATATGCCACCTGGCATTTCTACTTAGTTATTCTGGATGAACAACTTTAGTCTCCTCAGTTACCTTAAACACTCCCAGGAGTCAGGGACCATGACTTATATAATGCTTTGTCATCTTGTCCCAGCAATATCTCAGGCTTGCAGTCATCATGTAAACTGTACCTGTTTAAAGCTTTGCAGACAACTGGCTGCTTATCTCAGTCCTTTCTTGGGCATGAATCTAAATGAAAATTAAACTGCATTTCAAATGGCCTCATGATACTCTTCTCTGGAGATACTAATGCCATTTCTACACTTAGATGGCTCATTGACCAATTAGATGCTCACTTTGAGAAATGCCGTATGATAAGTTGTTTTTATACTAATTCATAATCTACTTTTCTCTCACTCTCTTTTCATGCATTTGCTGTCAGTTTAAGGTGGCTCAAGAGAAGTGACTTTTAGTATTTGCAGTTTCTCTGTTGTTTAATCAAACGGTGGGTGGAATCAAGGTTGGCTGCTCTCAACTTCATCCAAGCAGTGATTCTTAGAGGGTGGAAATGTCAGCTTGCCTATTGGGAGCTATTCCAAAGCCAGCTGGAGCTGCCTCAAACATTCTTAATTACCATTTTGTATTTTAAATGTCTCAGCCAATGTGGTCTCTTAAAACAAAACAAAAATAAGTAAAGTAAATAAGTTCAGGTAAACAAAAAGGAAGAGGAAACTCAGTAGAATACAGTTTTTCTCCAGACTTCATCTGATAGAGGAAACATAGGTAAAACTTTTCTAGGCATGTTCACTCAAAGATCATAGTCAACTGCCCAACTGCACAATTCACTTTTTCTGGTGATTTCTTCTTTTGAAGATTAATTACCATAACTAATTGCTCAGACTTTATCCTAACTTGGGTTGCCAAGAGAGACAGTTATTTGGGAGGGACACCAAATTATTTGGAAATCACTCTGCAAATAAAACCTCATAATCCCAATTGTTGCCAATGACTTCATGGAGGCAATAAGCTTATTTGAAAATAGTGAAGAATTTTATCAGACGGTAAACAACTTTCTCATTAGTCCCCAATTTCCAGCTTCTTTCTTCTAATTTCTTTGTCTTTGACCCCATCCTTTTAACTCACTTTGTTTTGCTCCGCTTTGAAACCCCTGTAGTTAATAACATAAACATAGCTGTCAATGGAATGCAATTGAACCAAGCGTGTTATGCATTTATACCACAGAAATGTTCATGACACATATAACACAAATATATGCAAGGAGAGTCTCTACTTACTGTTGACTTTTTTTTTGCTTTCAGTTTATGGTAGCCCTCTTAAAAATATAAATTATAATGCTAATGACACACTATCACAGGAATTTCACTGTTAAAAACTCTAAAAATGATATGTATATTTATATTGGTTATTGTCACTAGAATTTTCTATTTTTATTAAGTCCTTAAATATAATTAATTTAAGGCCAAAGTTTGCATTTCAAACATAAAATTCCTATTACAATAACATGGCAGAAAATCCATTTTGTTAGGAAACTGCATAGGACTAGCAGGAGGGTGGGAGAGGCTAATTGTAATGCTGCTAAATGAGTATGGACCATATTAACTGAGAGAGGTTTACAGTCCTCATAATACTCCTTAGAAGGACCTGTAGAAAATGAATTTTACATGGGATTTGTCAGGCATGACTTTAAAGAAATGTAATTTTCAGCGGTGGCAGAGAGGGATTGTTGGTGGTGTTGTTCTTGTGTGTGTGTGTGTGTGTGTGTGTGTGTATTTGTGTTTGTTTATATATGTGTCTGTGTGTATCTCTGTGTCTGTGTGTGCATGTTTCACAACATGCCAAATGCCCATTCCAAAGAACATTCATTTTCACAATACATAATTTGAGAGATAATAGAATCTGTCCTTAATTATTTATCAAAATCTTTTTTTTTGGAATTAGTCTTAAATTTATGGTCACAGAAGAAAAGTAGTTTTATTAATGCCTCATTAAACTTTGTTTTAAATAAAAAATAAAACAAACTGCTTAATTTGCCACAGTTGGTTCCTAATGGCATTTAACTGCTTTCCAATATAGAACCTTCTCTTAAAAGATAGATTCATCTCTTTTGATGTTATGGGCACAATGGGGATCAGGCTTTTATGCTATGACCTTAAGAGACCTTCAACATTCATCTGAAGATCCTGAAAAGCCATATATAGCTTGCAAACATGACTGCTTTGAAAAGGGTAGAACTTATTAGAATATATAAAGTCTGTTTGTTCAAAAAAGAAAATGCCCTCAGTCATTCTAATTTATATTCTCATCATGTATACAAGTTAAGGAAAAGGAATTATAATTCACTTATCATATTCATTTTTTGATAAATATTTTTGAACATGAACTATGTGTCAGCTATTATAGTAAGTACTGGGTATATAAAAGGTGTGTCACCTGGGATCATTCTCACAAAGTTTACAGAGAGAAAATAATCACAACAGTGATTGAATAAATAAATTATAATACATTTTTGAGGTATAAATACAGTGCACTCTGAAAGCAGAAGATAGGGGTACCTAACACAGTTGGCAGGTCATCAGGGAAGGCTCCCTGAAGAAGGCAGCCTTTGGGTCCAGCCCTGAAATTAACTACTTTAGGTACATTATTTGATTTGATTTTCACATTTGTCTTGACAATTTCATATTACTATTCTCCTTTTTTTTTGGGTGCCAAAGTCGAGGCCGAGGAGGTTAAGTAATTTGTCCAAATGTGCACTGCTTACATGAGGCATAATTAATATTTCAATCCATGTTCATCAGATTCTTAAATTAGACTCCTCTACCACACTACTCTGTTTCCAAGAATGCCTTAGAGTCTGACAAACCATGCTGCACTTACTTGCTTAACCTGCAGGGATCCTAAGTATGTTAAACGTCACTCAGTTGACATTGTCTAACGAAGACTATTGGTGCCAAGGGAATTCTGAAGATAATCTAATACAAATCAATATTATTTTGGATGAGTACAAATTGTTAAATTGATCCAAATCTGTCTGTTTCATTTCAGAAGGCAATTTCCATGGAAGATATAATACCATGGGTGTAATAAGAAGCAGAGATCTGGGGCATGGTGAATTGTGTCACTGACTGTGAACAGATTCTTTGGACGACTTTGCTTCATCTCTCACAGGCAGAGACTCCTGTCATTATTTGATCCCCCCCAAAATTTGGCATGCTTCTTCAGATGAATGTATGTTCCAACAATCCAAAGAGTTTCAGTAAAACACTGTATGTTCACTTTAATTTTACAAATATTTATTGAGCCCCTTCTGTACACAAATCATTGTGCTAAGTTTTGCCTCTTTCATCCAAAAATAAACCGAGCAGACAACTTAATAACTAAAGGGAAATAATGTAAAGGAGGGTGATACAAGTGCCATCAGAACCAAGTGTCTGAAGGGTTGAATGGGGGAAAGGAAGCATTCTTGGTCTCTAAAGGTAGTAGCATTTGAGGTAAAATGGGAAGAGTGGGCTGGGGGAAAGAAGAGACCTTCTAAAATGTTAATAGTACATGTAAACAAGTGGCTGTGGGGGAATTTGGAGCACACTTGTGCAGAGTGGCTGCATCTGATGGGAATCTAGGGTAGTTGAGTTGTGGGGGAAGGAGTTGGTAATGTTGTGGAGCTATTATTTGAAGGAAACTGGGAACATTAAGAATTTTGAGGAAGAGACTAGAATGTTCAGAAATGTACTTTACAAAGATAAATGGAATGCCAATGTGTAGAATTATTTTGATTGGAGGGAGAAGAGACAGTAAATGATGATAAAATGTGGAAATTATCAAATGTCAACAATGTGAATGAAAGGACAATGCTGATGACAGGTACTGAATATGGTTTGTGCTGATTATTGGTGAGAAACTAGATTTTTTATACCCTGATTGTGGTAGTGTAAATTGGTAAAACCACTTTGAAAACCTTTTTAATGGTATCTGATAAATGTGAATATATTTATACCTATGATGCAAAAATGTCACTCCTAAGCATGTCCCAAATAAATGTATACATAAAGTGAAAACTTGTGAAAAAGATTGTTCATAGCATTTATAATAGTCCCAATGTTTTGTTGTTTCTATGCCACACAATTGTCCAAATTTAGCATGGGTAAATAGGTTGTGGTGTAATCCACAATGGAATACTATAGAGCAATGAAAATGAATGAACTGCCACTACACACAACAACATTGACCAAAAGAATTCGGATACAAAAGAATACACAGAGTATTATGCCATTCATATACAGTTCAAAAAAGGGTCAAACTAATTATTGTGTCAGAAATCAGAATAGTATTAGCCTATGGAGAGGATGAGTGATGATAATTGGGAGGGACTAAAGAGGGTTCAAGGACTAGTCAAGTACTTTTTCTTGGTCTGAGTGGTGGTACATGGGTGTGCTGTTTTTTGTGAAAATTTATCAAGGTGTCCACTCATGATTCATATACATTTGTTATTTATGTCACACTTCAATTAAAAAATTTTTTTAGTTGTTTTGTTTTTTTTTTTAAAAGGAGGGAAATGAGAAATGTTACAGAAAGTTAAAGCCAGATAGGAACTGGAAGTGAAGCCATTAAGAGGTTTAGCCATTTCAAGTTTCCTTATTTCATTCAAGACAGTACAGTACAGCCAAACATCTAACACTTCAACCTTCTCAGAACCAGATATCACTCTGGAAGATGGCTAAGATAAAGAGGAAATAAGGAATTATCTTCTGCTTTCTCATACATACCCATTTTCTTACGTGGTAATTGTAACACAGCAGGAAGACTGGGCATTGAATTAGTTTTCCCAGCAATTTTAGCAAGTATTTGTTTCTGTGTGTTTTTCTCTGCTGTAAGGGATTTCAAAAACGATCTCAAAAACCAATGGTCTAATACCATACAGTCTAAATATTGCTTAGTCAGACTTTATATGCTGTCATGTTCTGGCCTCCTCATTTTTAATGCAGATAAATATAATGGTTATTAATGTGTACACACTCATTATTCAAACAATCTACAGAGGCCTTGCTTAATGGTTGATGATTCAAAGCTTTAAGTCTGGTCTGACCTTGTTTTACAGGCCAATTATAACTGCATTCACATGATAATAATCAATATGTATTTTAACTCTAAATAAATAAAATACAAAATGTTAATAAAACTTTTCTCTTTTGTGCTGGCTCTGATTTGTCATTTGCAAGCTATTTAAAATCATTGTTAATGAAATGTCACCCCTGAGTTGGATTTTGGTAGCTAGGAGCTCAGGAAAGAATCTCAATAGATTGCCCTTTAAGTGCACCAGTATCAGAATTTTCAGCAGAAACCAAAGACTAACAGTCACACAAAGGAGTTAAGTACCCTCTCATTACAATAGATAACTTCCTCAAAGGCAGGTCCTTGAGCACCAAGAGGACAGACTGGCCACTAGTTTTCCCTCCAGGGAGCAATAGCCTACCTTTATTGTGGATAGATGATGCCTTCCTTCTGGGTTAGCTGCTAACTCATTTTCCCTATATTGAATCCACTTTCACTATTTAAATGCAAAAACCATTAATATAACAGGCTTGGCATCCAGGGTATGATTAAAGTGTTATGGCACTAATCTATTTTTTTCTAGAATGGGAAGGCAATTTCTGCTGAATCAGAAGGTTCACTCACTATGTATCACTAACCAGGCTCATAATATTTTCAATTCAATACAATGTTCATTTCAGTGCATATATCCATACCAGTGGAGGCGAGTAATGGTATAGACAAACCTACATTTATACAACCTAAGTGTATTGATAATTGATATACTTAGAATTTTGGTGTATTTGATATTTTGCTAACTCATAACATACATAAACACACACAACACACAAGCCTTCAGGGGAAAGATCTGACCTATAAAAGTGGAAACAAATAGCCCAATCAAATTCTTGCTAATTCTTTAATCCCTGTTATATCCCTTCTCAGTGTGAAGCAGAAAACCTACCCGTGATGTGCTAGCCTTCCTCATTTTCACCTTTCCAATACTAAGGGAATTAATTGATTGTTTTGTTTTAAAAGGCTTCCTGCAGGGTTGTAGACAAGCTGGGTAAATAAAAATAAGCATGAGAGAGTAAACTGTGTCTTTACATGATATTATAGCTGCTTAATTATGTTAATAGAGACTCTAAAACAATTATAAGATGACTGTTCCTATTTATGCCACTCTATTGGTATAAAATGTACTTCCTTCTTCTAGGCTTCATGGAATCTGCATTATAGGGCTCTACTTTTTTTCTCTGTTTTCTTCCTTTTGGCCATTTAATTTGTTTAGTAATAGGTATCAGAGGAAAAGTGAAATAAAGAAGGTGACCCAGACTAGTCAGGGGAACATTGATTGGAATGTTAAGAAAATTTTTAAATGTCAGACACCTGTACTAGTGTCCCTATTATGACTAAAGTTCAATAGGTGGGAATCATTTATCTCTGGTCCTTCCTTTTGGTGAAGTTAGAGAAAGGGGGGGGGATACAATAGAAAAAGATGGTGTTAAACAGTTAAGCCTAAATTATTCTGTTTTTCTTTTCAACCTGCAAATGTGTTTTTCTACTACATCTACAAATCACCCTGGAATCCATTTGGCCTCTTTCTAAACCCAGCCATTCACCTCAACTATAGTATCCTGAGCTCTCACAGCTTTAAAGTTTAGCAAGAGGAAGAGATACAAGGGAAAGGAGAGTGTATGTATTCAATTGAGGGTATGCTGTGTCCCAGAAACTATGTCAGGTGTGATCTGTTCATGTAATTTTCAGGAATAGATATTTTTATTGATGTTCAGATAAGTTAAATAACGTGTCCAATTTCACATTTGTTAATAGGTAGCAAAGTCAGAATTGCAACCAGGCTGTCTTATCCAAAGCCCGTGACTTTTCCAGTACAATACTAAAAGGTACATGTACATTACTATATATTACCACCCAGTTTTTATCTGTGTTGTCATGAAAATCATTAAGCTTACCTTAACGTAAGATCAATATTTTATTTTAAAAGCTTGGAAAACAGTTATTTCAGCAGTATTTCTAATTTCTTCATTTCTAATGCAAACTACTTCAAATGAGTGGCTTTATCGCTGCAGTGATCCTATTTCCAATGCAGTGTACTGAAGAGGAAAGGTTACAATGGTGATCATGGAGAGATCAGTGCACGTGTCAGTCCTGGGACAGAAGATCAATTGTAAGCATTGTGAGTTCTCCTTGCCCAGCACCCCAGGGACTCAACTGCAATCCCATTCTGCTTTCAATGCCTCCTTTCTCTCTGCTCCTGAATAGCCCTGTTTGAAAGTAGCTGTCCAAAGTTCACGCAGGACTGGCTCTAGCTCAGAGAGTTCAAACATTTCGTTGAGCTAAGAACCTGGAAGGGCAGATTATTGTTATTTTTTTTCTCTGTCATGGAAACCACTTGTGACTTCTAAATGAGGATGGCAAGATTTCAGATATAGTATTTCCTGCTTCCAGTCAAGTCGGTTAATACTGTAATTTACCATGTTAATGGTACCATTTGTCCCTTCTGCTCTCACTCCACATGCAGACGCAGCAGTTTAAAAGGGGTTGCATAAACTCTGCTTCAACTAAGGGGGAGAAGGGTTGAGATTATAAATAATGCACTTTGCAGAATAAATAATGCACTTTGCAGAATATAAATCAGCATCCTCAGATATCGACGCTGAAGACATTTTGGCAACCTCGATGGCATTACCATGAATATGTGACTATAAAGAGCATGGCTGAAGTACTTAATGCTATATTTCATATCACATGTTATATAACTTCAAGTGAATTTTTACATTACTAAAATAATAGATCAGAATATAATCTGGTCATTGATTATTAGGGGTACCTGCACAAATAGAATTGCTAGCAAACTGTATGCGTTTTTAGTCTAAACAATTTCAGCAAGGAAAGTTTTCAACCTTGAACTGCCCAAAGCTAAGATTACTCTAATCATCAGCTATCCTCTGTAGTTTTCTTCTCTTTTAAAATCTGCCTTTACTTGCCAGTCTAATCAGAAATCACAAATTGCAATTTCAAGAAGACACAAAGAGACAATGTAAACTTTGATCCCCAGTGTTTCTTCTTGTAGAACTCCAAAAAGCAGTTT
This sequence comes from Myotis lucifugus, assembly GCF_000147115.1. Classification (NCBI taxonomy): domain Eukaryota; kingdom Metazoa; phylum Chordata; class Mammalia; order Chiroptera; family Vespertilionidae; genus Myotis; species Myotis lucifugus. The sequence continues at coordinate 285,685 of NW_005871132.1, forward strand.
CAAGTCTTACAAGTTCTCTTTGCCGGCAATGATTAGAAGCCCAGTGGCTGCCACAGTAATTGCTCCATAATCATATCTGTAAGACCCGACCTGGTTTATGCACACAATCTATATTCTAATAGCAGTCAACAGGTCACAAGTTAATAAAAATACCATTAGCGTCCCCCTGTGACTAAGGAAGAGAGATATTCATCTTCCTAGGCCACAGCGGGCCAATATAATTTCCTTGGCTGTTAGTGTAATTAACTGTGCTGGCCTGCGGGTTTCCCTGGAGGACAGTGTGGGCACAGGATGACCTTGAAGGCAGCTCTGCATGGTACTCTGCCAGAGGGGACAGTTTCTCAAGGGTCCAGGTTAGCTCTGAGTTGGCTTCCTCAGAGGATACTATGCTTATGTATCTGTGCTGGACACCACAAGCATTTACAAAGAGTTTCTGTTTTCCCAGGTACAGTTGCACATAAATAGAGCAATCGGCAAATTTGTGAAGTTGATTGCTTTCCTTTGCTGCCTCCAGCCTCCCTATTTGCTTCTCTTTTCAAGACCAAGACTTTCCTGTAGACACAACTTTCCAAAGTTCTCTCTTACCTGATCATAAAACAAAAGCATTGCTGTCAATTAAACTTTGAGCAATGTACCATCCCACTAATGTATAAAGCCTCGTATGGTTTTACATTCTGAAAATGGCTATTTTAAAAAATGAATAGAAAATGTTTTTATTTCTCATGAAAAGATGGAAGCTAGGGATTTGAGATCTGAGGAAAGCCAAAGAGTATTGCCTCTTGTCTCTGAGATTCCTCCTACTGACCCTCAGAGTAAATGTGCTTGATGACGTCTGGAGCTGTGCCTGGGGACAGGGGAAATGGATCAGGAAAGCCAGTGAGGAGTCCTTTCCCTTCCTCCTGTCAATCATGGCTCTACTGTTTCCATTGTACAACTTCCAGTTACTCCCTAAAATATGGAAAAGATACCAAAATGCAGAGAATATTATAAATGCATCTGTAGCCATCGCTTGGCTTTACATATCTTACTTTTTTGCCATGTTAGCTCCTGATCTTATTCTTTTACAGATACAGATGGCCTTTCTTTTCCTCCAGTTACCTGGGTAACTGACATCCTAAAGCTTTGCTAATGTTAGAGTTCTTTTACTGGTAAGCAACCTGTAGTTTAGTTCTTCATGGTTTTAAAGTTTATATGATGTCTATCACCCTAGTTACTAGGTGCATTGTGTCCCCTCCAAATTCAAATGTGGAAGTCCTAATCCCTAGTACCTTAGGATATGACTGTATTCGGAGATAACTTACTGTTCATTTCAGACTAAATATTTGAAGTTGAGCATGTGGGGTTTTGTTTGTTTCTGTTACCTGGGCTGTATAAGAAGAAGAAAAATTGTACTCGAAGTTAAAATCACTGGTTGATTCAAAGCCATTCCCCTTAATGCTCTTTTATGAAGCAAGATTCTTAAAAATATTTCTTAAAATAGTTTCATAGTTTTACCAATTCAGCATTAAAGAAATGGCTTTTTTATTGAATGTCCCTGAATTCTTAAAGTACTTTCTTATCTCCTTAAACATTACTCCTAGGTACCTCCCCCTTGAACACATCCCAGCAATCACAGTCACCAGGAAAAAACTCTTGATAATATAACAGCTGTTCATTTGTGAAGGAGGAGGCAGATTTGAGAGCTGTTTCCTGGGTGGATCAACTCCAGGACAGAGGTGCTTCAGAGTCAATATTTTGCAGCAGAGCAGTGCACTAAAGCACTTGTGAGGCATCAGGGAGCTGCGAGCCAGCAAAATTCCTATAGTGCACAACCACATCCGCCCCCTTTGAGCCATGCTGTTTAATTCCTAATGTCTGCTATTTGGGTAATGTCAGAACACTGGGGAAATAACTGAAAAGCTGTAATAGGTTTTTAAAAAAAGTATACATGTGTATGTTGAGCATGGGAAGAATGGGTGGTTTTATGTAGAAGTGTGTTGATTTTCAGTAGTTCCTTCACTTGGTTGCTAATAAGTACTATGAAGACATATATAAAAATGCATGCAGTGACTCATGAAAATACATAAAGCAGCACATAGGATATAGTGGAGGGGCCATTGCATACACGTACTAGCTAATCCTTTAAGACCAAGGCACTCACTATCCCTGGTGTCTGGAGTTTTTTGTTGCTGATGGCTCATAGTTGGGTCCATCCCTTTCTAGTAATTGTCATGAATTAAAGTGCATTACCCAAGGTTACACTCCTCTCCAGGGGGCAACCTCCACCTAATAACTGGTCAAAGTGGTGATACAAGGGCCTGGTCTCCTTGCTTTAGTTGGGACAAAGGAGCCTCCTAGCTCCAGAGCTCTCAATAGTATTGGCTGTGGCTTCTGTTGTAACTGCACTACTGATCAAGTTCAACCTCTGCTCATCCTGCATCTTTACCCCTCACAGGTGTTGTTTGCAAGGGCCCTTTCCCAAATCTCTACAAATAATTCTCCGTGTCAGTGTTTTTCTCAGGAAACCTGACATTAGACTGTTGATACCAGAATTGAGCCTAGGGGGCCACAATGGGTTCTTAAACTGGACCGGAGGGCCGGAACAAAAGCATGGATGGAGTGTTTGTGTGAACTAATATAAATTCAAAGTAAACATCATTACATAAAAGGGTACGGTCTTTTTTTTTTTTTTAGTTTTATTCATTTCAAATGGGCCGGATCCGGCCCGCGGGCCGTAGTTTGCCCACGGCTGCATTAGACTGTTGATACCAGAATTGAGCCTAGGGAAGAGTTTAAAACAGGATCTGGGAGCTAGATTGCTCACTAATCAGCTGGCAATGATTATGCCCAATGAGTAGAGGGACTGAGCCAGTCACTTGGCATTTGCCATTCTCTGCCATGGGTCAGTGCTGGCACAATATGTACATGGTGGAGTAGCCATGGTAATAGGAATGGGGGCTGTGTGTGAGTCCAAACACCATGGGCTCCCACTCACCAAATCTGACATAGCTATTGCTGCTGCCAAATGGCCCCCACCTCCCCCTATGGCAGGAGGAACAATGATAGCCCCTGACATTCCATTAGGTCAGATGCACTACCTCAGGTGTTTGAGAGGTTTGTGGGAATACTAATTGTAAGGACTATGGAATCAGATAACTGCACTGCCTTTGAGAAAGACCACAAAAGGCTAACAGTGATTAATCATCAACATAAGGTAAAGTGTGAGTGCCAGAAAGCCTTCTTGGCAACATGTGGACTCTTCTCTGACAGGAGAACAGAAAAAGCTGAGGATCAGACCCAAGACCTAATTATAAGAATAGCAATGTTCCAAAAAAAGTTGAATTTCCAACCCTAGCAAGTTTGCTACCAAGGTCAGGAGTGGGACTCTGCGTCTGAGGATAGAGACATCTGGATGGAGCTCTCAAAGACTGAATTCTTGCCCTAGCTGGTTTGGCTCATTGGATAGAAGCAATCCCCAGTAGGGGATGTGCAGGAGGCAGTCAATCAATGATTCTCTCATCATTGATGTTTTCATTTCTCTCTCCCCCTCTCCCTTCCTCTCTGAAATCAATAAAATAAAATAAAATAAAAAAAGACTGAATTCTCATGACACCTAAGCACTCTAAGCTTCCAGAAAAATCCCACGTGGTTACCTACTAAAATCTAGTGCTTATGCCTTGTTTCTAGTGTTCATGCCTTGTTTGAAGATAATGCAAAGGTGTGTATATATATTGCAAGACTAGCCCACTAAGAGTTACCACCATCTTTCCTTCTAGATATCAGGCAAATAACTGGTAGGCGAAGAAGAGTTTTAGAGCAAGGCCATGATATCTACAGCAAAGAATTATACATCCTCTGGCAAGCAACTTCTGATCCCTGGTAGAAATGGACTGCCTAGTGGTGAATATCAACTGGCCATAAGGCCAGAGCTGCCAGCCATAAGCTGAGTTCTGTCGTAATAACCAAGTCATAAGGTAGGGTTGGCCCAGCACTAATTCATCATAAGATGGATGTGTGGAATTTAAGATCACATGAAAACAAGGACAGAGAGTACAAAAAGACCTCATGTTTCTTCCTCTTCCTCAGTTTACACCTATGGGTACATCTGGTATGTCTGAGTGTGTGGTGGGGCTGAGGGTAGAAGGAGAGTCTCTTATGACCAATTGATGAAGAATTAAAAAGTCTGAGCTTGGATGATGAAGGGGACACTGCAATATTTTAATGCAAGCTGAAGCTCCATTACAGTCCTATCCAGGGGTGAAGGAAAATTCTCTCACTGGGCAGAGATTTGGGTGGTAGATTTAATTATAAATTTTGTGTGACAGTAGATCTGGCATGAGATAGACAAATAGTGGGCATCAAAGAAAGTAGGGAATGGCTTTGGTGGTTGGTCCAGGCCTGCACAGAGAATAATGAAAAGATTGAGTCCAAGGACACCTGGAGAAGACTGTGGATGGGCTTCTGGAAGCCACGGAGTGTGAAGAACTCTGAATCAGACAGTGACACTCACCAAAGAGCAGCTACCAAGGAAGAGGCACTAATAAAACCAAGTAGAGGGACTGAGCCAGTCACTTGACATTTGCCATTCTCTGCCATGGGTCAGTGCTGGCACAATATGTACATGGTGGAATAGCCATGGTAATAGGAATGGGGGATGTGTGTGAGCCCAAACACCATGGGCTCCCACTCACCAAATCTGACATAGCTATTGCTGCTGCCAAATGTCCAAACTATCAGCCACAGGGGTGGATGCTGAGTTGTTAACATGGCACCATCCCTCAAGGAGAGCAACAAGTCACCTGGTAAAAGTTGGCTACAGTGGGCGCCTTCTATCCTTTGACTCAATGAGTTAAGCTCCATGTGCCATCTCAGAATCTGAAATGGTACAGTCCTATCTAATTCTGCTTCTCTCATTCCACACAGGTGTTGTTCTGAGAGTGCTCCACTATAAATCTCCTCAAGCAGATTTCTGTCTCATATCGGTTTCCCAGGTGATCTAACCTAAGACAGATGATAAGGACCAGTACTTCCCCACTGATGGAAGTAATTACCTTCAGAAGAGAACATTAATTAATAACTATGGTCATTTTTCCACATCTGCAAATTCAGAAAAATGGTATCACTTCTTATTTGAAATAAGAATTTTCTTTGTGCTCAAGGGTGAGCTGGCAGCAATAATTTGGAGAGAGAAATGATTTTATTCACATTCTATTGAAATGACGCATTGTCTCTGTCGTGACCTGAAAAGTCACAAAATTAGGTCTTAGTATGGATTCCACATACACAAACCATCTATCAGAGTGCTTCAAGCAAATGATACTGCCTCATTTTGTGCATTACAAATGGAAAGTTGAGAGAGATTAGCTGTCTTGCCAAGGGTGCATGACCAGGTTGGTGCTGAAAGGGAAGTCAGAAAATAGATTTGGCGACACTTAGTGTGTCTTTCCATCAGTATGCTACTCTTCTTACTCTTTAAAATCTATTAAAGTCTAAGTAAAACAAATCATTTTAATGGGGACATTCCACCTATTTCTAACGAGCTATTTGTTAAGTATTGTGTCCATTTTGGGGGAATATTTTATATGATGCTGATATTTTCCCACGAGAAAAGGAGGATTGTAACTCGGCTAACTTTTCTTGGAGAGAGAAATGAAAACAAATAGCCTTGAAGTCCACCTTAAGTAAAACTAATCTTAAAAAATGGAACAGCTTATCTGCCCTCAATTTTCTATGGAAAACAGAATATTTTTAGAGTCAAGAAGATCTTTAATTTAGATTTCATTAGAAAGCATTTTTGATGCTAATATACTTCAATAGTCACAACCTTTACCATCAGGTTAATATTCTCTAATAAATCCAAATCTCTTGAGATTACATTTTTCTTCATTACAACATTTTTCTATTTTTAGCAGAAATGAAAAATAAACTTGAAATGTTATCAGTATGTTCTTTGAACTACAGTTACAAAATTGATATTCTACGTGACATATTTATAACTAAATTATCTACTGACAACAAGTTGTATCTCTTTATATTCCAAAGAGCTAACTAGACTTAAGAAATGAAATATACATAGCTGATAAATAACCCAGGTGGAACTCACTTTCATAGTCTATCACATCTGTCTTTATCATAAATTGAAAAACATAGGTAGTATACAAGATGTGCAGAGTATAAAATCATAGCTTGGCACCAAAATTAGTAAAATTGGCCAGAATTTTTTTTAAATAAGAACATTACATACATGAGAAAAATCCAGATAACTTTATTTAATGGCAGAAATACTAACACTACATTTTAAAATAAAGAAGTCAGTAGTAATTTAAGAGCCATAATCAGTTTGCCTTTCTTAGAATAAAGATGACTTTTTTATTGATTTCAGAGAGGAAGGGAGAGGGAAAGAGAGTTAGAAACATCAATGATGAGAGATAATCATTGATTGGCTGCCCCCTGCATGCTCCCCACTGGGGATGGAGCCTGCAACTTGGGCATGTGTGCTTGACCAGAATCAAACCCAGGACCTTTAGTCTGCAGGCCAATGCTCTATCCACAGAGCCAAACCAGCCAGGGAAAGGATGACTTTTTAATGGTTGAAGTATTTTACTTATTATGAAAATCATGAAGGTGAAGGTATGCTCTTCCATATGAAAACTTAGCCAATGTGGCTGTGCCCGGAAGAAATCAACTCATAACACTGGTTCTATTTCTCAGCTGGGTGACATGAGAAAACTTACTTAGCTTCTCTGTGCCTTTTTATTTTATTAGACCAAGATTTATGGGGGACAGCTGATTACAGTCCATCTAGTCCTACAATTCTATGGCAATTCTTATTTTCCCAGGCTTGTTACTTTAGGAGATATAAAATATTTAGTAATTTTAGAAATATTTATTTGGTACAAATTACATTAATAACTATTTCGATTTACATGGAACTTTACAAGTGTTTTTTACATTATTTACCTCAATTAATACCCACAATAACGCTGTGAGATGGGTAACGGTATCTCAATTTTATAAATGAGAGAACCTATGCTTGAAGAAGGTAACAGAGGATCAAAAGGCAAATAGGACTCAGAACTGGATGTCTCACTCCAAGGCTGCTATCCAAGCTATCCACCATGTAGAGCTTCTCTGTAGGAGATTTCACTTGGCTCTAAGAAGTAATCATCACTCCAAAATGATTTCAGGATTCTCTTGACTGGGCAGTGGAGGACCAGGAGAGACAAGAATACTGAAAACTCAAGACTACTTATATGCATAAGTAGTTAATCCCATCTGGATAAATTCCCCTACTTAGACAGGCCTATATTTTTATTATATTTCCATATGTAGTTTAGATTTTAGAAAACTGGGAAAATTATTTAAATCTATGTTTTAAACAGCATGATGTCTATTTTACCTAATACCTATTCTCTTAAAGACTAAGATGTCTCTTGTATCTCTTAACCAAACCTCCCCCACTCCAAATTAAAAAAACAGGGCTTTTATGGTTCAAAAATATTAGGGAATGCTGAACTTAATTAATGCTAATCTTAATCAATGCTAAAGTTACTCAGGATGTCTTTAGTAGAAGGTATTTCAAAGCCTTTAATATGTTACTATGCTTGTGAACTACTAGTATGTAACAGAAGACAAATATTTAGTATATCTCAAATTTATTGGACCAATACCTTTCTTTAAAGAAAGCATAATATCTTATCAAACTTCTATTCATTAGAATATAGTTTGAAATTATTTATTTCAAATTCTACATGTTATTAATGAGTAAACTGTAAACCAGAGAGGTCTAAAAAATTAAAGTGTTATTTTCATTTCACATATATATTTCTGTAAATTAATATGAACATTAAAAAAATTTTGTCACCTGATACATTTATACCTATTTGGTACAGCCAAAGTCAATATGCATCGATCTAAATAATGTATAGTAAAATGTCTTTCCAAATTAGAGGTAGTCACTTACTAGAGCATGTTCCACCATAAATTCAAAATATTTCTATATACTGTTGATTTTCATCAGGGCGATTGAACTTTATAAAATAATTTAATGTTTTCTTTTCTTTTACTAATGCTAGAATCTTTCTAAAACAAGACATGTTTTAATAGAAAAGAGAAATAAAATCATAACAATCGAGTGCCATCGTGTGCTCAGCACTTACCATACAATGCTTTAATTTTGTTCTCAAGGTTAAAATGTATATATGATTAGCTCTGTTTACCATAGGAGATGAAAATAAGGCTCAGAATGTCAAGTGAGATATCCTATCACATGATCAACTGGTAGCGGAGTCAAGATTTTAATGCAGTTTTGTGTCCAATTTCTTTTTTATGAAATGGGAGCAATATCTAATTATGTCAAATATGATATAAATTAGAATGTTTTATGTAGCATAAAGTGCTCATATAGCTACAAATTACTATTACTATTTTCAGTGAAGATCAAATATATCTTAGTACTGTTCTTGATTTTCAAGTCTTCTGATAACATACACTTAAAGACAAATATCCCCATCAAGGAAAACAGTAAAAAAAGTTCATGGATTTTCCTTTTGTTGTTTTTGTTCTAAAGTTTCCATATAACTTTTAAAGTTGCACTGCACACCTTGATCATATTTGTTGATTAAGCATGTGTAAAATTGAACATCTTTAATGAGAAATGCAAGATTTATGGGATTAAAAATTGCTTTGGAAAATTAAAACAAAATTTCATTTAGTAATGGTCACCATTGGCCTATAATCAAGGTAGCAACTTCTAGGCAAATAAATAAATAATTCTCTGGTTTTATTTGATGTGTAAGCAGAGGATAATCTAGCAATTTTTTCATTATTCTTATCTGCTGGGCCTTCTACCTCTCAACTCCATAATGGAAAAGCTGAATATAAATAAGCAAAATGTGTTTATATTACAGTATATTTTAAATAACCTAGATCAGTTTGTGCTTACTTTCTAATTGAAACTGTTTATATCTACTTTTTTTTTTACATTCCGTGCTTCCATATAGTAGACATTAATGGATTAAAATATAATAACTCTCCACTTATTCAGAAGAGCCAGCTTGTCATAAGGCCTCAGAGAAGCCAGAAATACCCCAACACCCTGCATTAAAGCTCTTAGCTATATATGTGAAACTATTGACTTTTTAAATTTGCAATTATTTTAAGGTCTAGTTCTCTCACTTCTCACCTTCTGATAGATTGGTAGAAGCAAAGGTCAGACGCTGTCTAAGGAAAGTAAAGCACGAGCAGAGGTGATGGTTGGCAGACTTTTTCCACAGTGTCCAAAAAACATGGTCCATAATGATTGTCCTGGATCAGTGATGGTGAACCTATGACACGCGTGTCAGAGGTGACACGCGAACTCATTTTTTTGGTTGATTTTTCTTTGTTAAATGGCATTTAAATATATAAAATAAATATCAAAAATATAAGTCTTTGTTTTACTATGGTTGCAAATATCAAAAAATTTCTATATGTGACATGGCACCAGAGTTAAGTTAGGGTTTTTCAAAATGCTGAGCTCAAAAGGTACGCCATCACTGTCCTAGATCATGAAGAAATGGCTAAATCATGTTAATGATGCTTGGAATTTTCTAGTTAAGTCATGCATTTCAGAACGATTGCCCTCAACTGTGGTTAAGTTCAGGTCACTGTAAAATTGAGGTGTGTGTGATTGTGTGTGTGTGTGTGTGTGTGTGTGTGTGATTGTCAATGCCTTGTTAAAGTAGGCAGCATTTGAAAAGGATCTTAGTAAAGGAAACAAAAATCATCAGGAAGATAAAAATAAGGCATATATTTTGAGAAGAGGGAATACCATAATCCAGTTTTTTTGTGACTTGAAAGAGAGGTGAATGGTGAGTTGCCTATTATAGCTGGAATAAGTGAGAGGGTTACCAGAAGCCTGGCTCCATCTTTCTTTTAAGTCTTTAATTATTGTTAAAGCATCCTTCTTCCCTACAAACTAAAGGACTCTACAATGGGGTATCACTAGTTATATATATACTAGAGGCCCAGTGCATGGATTTGTACACCAGTGGGGTCCCTTGGCCTGGCTTGCACCCTCTCACAATCTGGACCCCTAGGGGGATGTTGGACTGCCAGTTTCAGCCCGATCCCTGCAGGCCAGGCCAAGGGCCCCACCAGTGTACATATCTATGCACTGGGCTGGTTTCAGCTCGATCCCAAAAGGCCAGGCTGAGGGACCCCATCAGTGTCAGGGCCAGCCTGACAGGGTTGAGCCGGGCTGAGGCAGGGAGGTGGGAATTGAGAAAAGAAAGAAAGACAGGAAAGCAGGGTCGGGAGGACCCCAGTTCTCTCGATGAACTGAAGCCACTTTATTAGCAACACAATCCTATTTATACATAACACACTGAATAGGAGGTCTGTCAAGAGGAATGTATTCTTTGTTCCTCTTAATCTCTAAGGGAGAGACACAGCAGAAGGACAAGTTCTCAGTAAATAGTTACAGACATATCTCAGTAAATAGTTACAGACTTCTTGGTAAGCCATGAAAGGCTGTTCTCATTCTACTGATAATTGCCATCCAAACAAGTCTGGGAAAACTGTGTGGGTAAGGGTCCCAACCTTGCTAGCCCCTTCAGGTGCAAGGACCTTGCCAGCTTATATCTGGCCCCCAACACATCAGTGCATGAATCTGTGCACCGGGCCTCTAGTATGCATATAAGATCTTTGGTTCATCTCTTCCCACCCTCCCCCCTCCTCCCTTCCCTCTGAGATTCATCAGTCTGTTCCATGTTTCCATGCCTATGCTTTGAGCATCTACCCCCTGGTGGTCAGTGCGCGTCCGATCTACTGCTAGAACAATTGAATGGTCGGACGGTTGGGCAGTCTCTTAGGCTTTCATATATATGTAGATTGTTGTGATTAAAGAGCCTGTGATATGGTTTAGTTAGAAAAACAAAGGAATAGAATATGCCCTAGTATGCAAAAAGATAAAAAGAAGTCATCAATCCATGCAAAAACAATCTATCATAAGCCATGGATTGTGCTACTTAGTTTTTTACATCTCATTTCATTAATTTTCATAAGAGTCATAAATCACCACCATTGTTGTTATTCTTATTTCAGGTAAGAAAACTGAAAATCAGAAAAATTCATTGTCTTACTAACAGACATAGAGCAATTCGGTGCCAAGCTCAAATTTCATACTCAGATATGCCTGGCTCCATATCTGTGTGTTTTTCATCACACCGTATTAGCAGTTTGGGAGAAGGAACTCTGCAAAAGGAGAAGGAGTACACAATCAAAAATATGGCTTCTAAACTTTACCTACTGCAAAATAATAGCGGTTTGAAATCCTGAATAGATTATTACAAATGAATTAATGAATAAATAAATGTTGGACAAAAATTATGTGCCAGTGATAATAATGACGTGCACTCTTAATTGAGCATTTATTATAGGGAAAGCAACATATTTTACATACCCTTCTACACAGACACTGGGCGGTGGGGGCTTGCCTGAGGTGGGAATGGTTGTGGGGGGGGGGGCGGTCAATTGGGGAAAAAGGAGACATATGTAAAACTCAAGACAATAAAAAAAAAACAAGTAGCACAATAAAAAAAGAAAAAAGAATGACTATTCATATACAGGGTATGGCAAAAGTAGGTTTACAGTTGTTCATATGGAAAATAATATAATAATTAATAAATAATAATACAAGAATAAACTCTGTTTTGCATACTCACAACTGTAAACCTTGGGGTAAACTTTTGCTCCACACTGTATTAAAAATGAGGAAACAGTGGCTAACATATTTTAAATAATTTTGCAACCATGACATAATTTTAAGTGGTGAAGCTAGATGAACTAGTCTGTGCTTTTCCCCACGTTGGTATGGTGCTTCTCTAATAACCCAAAAAGGATTAAGTTTAGTTGAAGAAAATAGGAATTAGTATGAGATTAGAAAGTGAGTACTTAATGATGTTTGCAGGAAACAACAGATTTCTCATCACTATATATAATCAGCTGTTTGTGTAGACATCTATCTTTGGAAATAGAAGCACCATAGTGCTTTGTGATGTCCCTAAAATGATATAATTAGCTGTAAGAAGGCAGTCACTTTAAAAGTTTATACTGTACAAGCATCTGCTATTGTTCTAATTTTTATAATGACTTGGAACTGCCAGCTTTCTACTTTATCCAAACCCAATGAGACATTGGGGCAGTTTGTAACCTAGTCAAAATTATTAGCAATGAAAAAAATGAACTACCACAAAATTTGCTTAAGATTTTCAAATCGCCCTGACTGGTTTGGCTCAGCGGATAGAGTGTCAGCCTTCGGACTGAAGGGTCCCAGGTTCGATTCTGGTCAAGGGCATGTACCTTGGTTGCGGGCACATTCCCAGTGGGGAGTGTGCAGGAGGCAGCTGATCGATGTTTCTCTCTCATCGATGTTTCTAACTCTCTATCCCTCTCCCTTCCTCTCTGTAAAAAATAAATAAAATATATTTTTTAAAAAAGGTTTCAAATGATGTGGTTAAGGAAAAGACTGAAATAACTTCTTAGAGATCTAGTTCTAGCGTTGGGTCTTCAAGGAATTCAGCATATGACTATGTATACATCACTTACATGACCAGGCCCCCCTCATATGTTACAATGCTGGTTCTACCATTATACATTTCAATAGTCTGAAAGAACTGTAGACTGGGATAAAAAGAGTGCTTCTTAATTGTGAAATATTGATCAACTTAGATCCTTTGAGTCCTATTTTTTCATCTATAAAGTTTTGCTATCTGGTTGGTCTACCGAATAAAATTGTGTTGAGGATCAAAATGAAATAATGAACTGAAAGTGCACTAAATTCTCTAAAATGCTGCAAGTCATAAAACAGTTCACACAAATGTCTTGTACATTGTAGACATATTAAATATTTATGGCATGGATAGCAGACAAGGGGCCAGTATTGAATAAGGTTTAAGAGTGTAGCCCTTGAGTCTGACTGCTTGGGTTTAAACACTGACTTCACAGTCAGTCTTTCCTAGGTGATAAATTAACCGCTCTGTGTCTCTGTTTTCTCCTGTATAAAAGGGAAAGTAGTATCTTCCTTGTGGGCAGTTATTGAGGGTTAAATAAGACATTCCATGGAAGGTGCACATGTAAGTATGCTATTAAATAGAAAAAGTTATGAATGTTGCTGTTTTCCTGAGGTTCAAATGAAACCAGTGAAAAGAAGGAAGAGATTTAGGAGGCCTCCTTAGATTCTCCTGCCCTGCAAGAGCTTATGAGTGTGTCGATGGAAGATGGTTAATTTGCATTGACACAGATGATTTGAATTCACAGCTTCTGTTGCAGACCTAGTATTTCTGAAATGATTAAACAACTGAACACTATCTAGGAGATTATCCAGAACCATAGCAAGACACTAAACCCTTTCCCATTGCTCTGTTTTTTTCTAAACCCCAAAATGAACACTGAAAGTCAAGGACAATAAGAGAAGCAGAGGGGGTAAAAAAAAGTACGGTAGAATATGCCAGTAATTTTATGGATTGTGCTTATGACATAGAGCATAATTGGACAATTAAATGCATGTTCTTTTCTCTGCTGAGAACATCCTTTCCTCCTTTTCCTGTCTATGAACCTCAGAACTTCTTCCAGCATCCATGAATCCCTATGCCCTACTCTGGCTGTATTTTATCAAATACTAAAACTATCTGTTTGCCTGTTGGTGAAGCCTTTCCATAATATAAGTTCCTCAAAAACAAAGACTATACACATATCTGTGTCCCTGAGAGATTACTTGGCATACATTAGGAACTCAATAAATTTTTATTAAATTAGACTAAATTGTTGTTCTACTGATCATGCTAATATATCTTAAATTTTAAATCACTTTTGAAAGAAGTTCAAAATCTACTCTATAATTTTCTTGACTAAATTTATTATTCACAACATTTTGTTTTTAATCATTCCTATTGGCACAAAACAAACATTCTGTTAACATTCAGAGAAAAAAAAATGTATCCATTCTACACAATACTCCACAAAAGCTCTTAACTTCCTACCATTTTTTATAAACAAGTGATCCAAGATGTTGATCTAGATTTATAACACAACTTAAAAGGATTAGCTGCTGTTGGTTAACTTTCAGTAAGGCTCTCTGATAGATGTCCATGTCTTGTCTAACTGCCTGCTATTACAATTGTCCTGAAGCTAAGTTCCTTAAGGCATAAAACTGGAGTTATTTATTAACCAATTATGTTCATTGTTGAGAATGAGCTCTACTTACTAAAAAGGAAAAAGACATATACTCTTCTTGTTTGATTACAGTGAACTATAACACAGCTATTTCTGTTTTTCCACTTTTTTTTAAACCTAACTCTTTGGTTCAATCAAGGAAGCTTTCTATAATGGCAGGAAAAACCTTTACCTCCTGAACTCTTTTCCAGGGATTTGTGCAGGCTTCCTGAGGAACATAGACTGTTTGGCTTCTTTCACAGGATGATTGCCACTTTGATCATTTGTAAATGCATAGGTACCTTTTAAAATATATTTTTATTGATTTCAGAGATGAAGGGAGAGGGAAAGAGAGATAGAAACATCAGTGATGAGAGAGAATCACTGATTGGCTGCTTCCTGCACGCCCCCCACTGGGGATCAAGCCTGCAACCCAGGTATGTGCTCTTGACTGGAATCGAACCCGGGACCCTGCAGTCGCAGGCTGATGCTCTATCCACTGAGCCAAACCAGCTAGGGCTAAATGCATAGATTTTATATATATATATATATATATATATATATATATATATATATATATATATCCCATATTGATTTGTATTTCATAAAAAATCATAACTACCAGTTATAAAGCTATACAACAAAATCAAATAGTTTATAATTAATTTATACTGTAAACAGATGGTATTAGGACTTAATTTTGGAAAAAAATATTTTTCTTCAATTTTCTGGCCATTATCTTTTAACATTCTATTATTGACTGAAATGTCATTTGACAAAATGTACATTTTTCTGTCCCAATTCTCACATGGAACAACATTAAGAATTTTTTTAAAAGTTCTATATTTTCCTCATTGACATTTACATAGGCCACACATAAAGCAATGGTACATATTCAGTAGTTTACATATGCAATACTCTTTAATGTATAATGTATAATGTTTACCTGAGCATATATATTCTTGGATATAAAGAACAACATTTAAACTTAAGATGCAAATCTATCATATACTCAACTGAAATTCGGATTTCAGTTGAGTATATGATAAGAAATAGAAATAAGGAAAATATTAGAAGTAGCAGGAAACCCAAATTCAACAATGATTGGGAGAAAATTAAGTAAGGTTACATTATGAAGTATAGGATTATCTTCATTCTTGGTTGAGTGAAGATAATGGTATATGTGGGTGCATATGCCCCTCTTTAACCAAAGCATTATGGTTTCCTCTGGATCTATTTAAATATTCTTACATTCATACTCTGTGCACACTTAAGTTATTGATGGTTACACAAAATAGGACACCCATTCTCTCGCTAAATAATACAATCATGATTTCATTATATTTGTCATTATTGAAAATTGTACTGTAGAAAATACACCAGCCAATCACTTTCAGAACCATTCAATTTGCTCATGTCCATCTAGAATGAAAGGCTTGCTGCACAGCTGTGTTTAAGACTGTATAATGACTTTAAATCTAGGACATAGACTCTTTTTGCATGTCCAATCAATTTGTTAGAAATCTGATCCTGTGCTAATAGGGCTGTGTGCATTAAAATTCATTCTTTGAAAATTGTATCTGAACTGGATGCTGCATACAGCCTTTGAACTCTATCAACTTGATTTTGCCTTTTATTCACTTTCCAGAAGAGGTTATTTTTTTTTCTTTCAGAAGGAGACTATTGTTTTCAGAGGCATAAACTGAAGACTAGAAAATTTCACATATTGTTGCTATGGAACTCTTAAGTTAGTATGTGTTGATGGTAAAGTAGTCAGATTCAAATGCATGAAACATATCGCCCCACTTTCTATGGAAGTCCATGCGGCCTTGAAGCAATGTTTTCTTACTAATTTTAGAATTACAGCTACATGCAATAAACTATGATACCAATCCCACTCTAACACAAAAAGTGCTTGAAATAAGACTATCAGACAAAGCATAAATAAAAAATAAGTTAGGGTGTATACCAGGAAATCAGAAATTTTTGGTAACAAAAGAAAAGCAAAATAATGCAGTTCTCTAGTTTATATTCTCAGTTAAAGAAACCTCTTCTCTTAATTTTTCTCCATTAGCATACCCATTGAAAACTCAAAGTCTAAACTAATTTGTGACAACTGTCATCCAATATTATGACTTTCTTGGTTTTGTAATCTCCTGTGATAATTACACATTCTTTTTTTAGATGGCATAGTAATAACCAATATATGACTCCAACATTCTGAACTCTGCATGCAATCATGTCATTCTACCTTGTTTTCATAATACCATTACACAGTATTAAAACTCTGTAAATCAGTGTTTGGCATAAAGCTGTTCAAATCATAACAGTGAATGAGGCATAAAAATGTCATAACATGATTATCATACCTCATGAAACAAGTACTATAATTATCACATCCTGGTTATCCAAGCTATTGAAGAGGCCAAAATATCATATACAGCTATACTAACAATAAGAAATAACCTGTGAGCAGTTCAGTCAAAGCCAGTTTCACCTGACCTTCAAGGAAGGTCCCTGTGCTCAAGGAGTGACCTTTCTTTCCTGTTCTGTGAAAGAGGTATGAAATGTGACTGTCAGTGATGTGACTAAGTGGTACCTGTGACTATAAGTTAAGTGACTAAAGATTGAACCACCAGACATCATGCAAAAGTAGCCAGTAAGGAGTCCTAGCTATAAAGTTCCATAAGACAGGAGTTATATTTTAATACTTTATCTCTATGCTCAACATAGCATCATGCACATGGCTTTGTAAACCATGAAAATATGTTTTAATTGAATTTATTTATTGGATTATGTCACTGATCACTCTGCTCAGGGCAGAAGTTCCTCAGATCAACCAAAGCTATGGGATTGGTAGGATCACAGTTTTCTTTACCATTTGAACCCTTTGAATCCTTTGGAAAAGAAGACAGGGTATAAATAAATACCTAAATAAATAAAGTTATGAAATTAGGTGTGCTTCTCATATTATTAGCTAGTTTTTCTCTAGAATTCAAGGTTATCAAAAGATACTCCTTTGTCTGTATAATACAAACAGACAGTAGGTGATGCTCATAGACTAAGAAAATGAGAGACACATTTTGAGGCATGTCTGGGCTATAAATTAGGATTGGGAAGTGAACAGAAATTGAGAGAGAGAGAGTGAGAGAGAGATGCTCTTGAAGAGCTAAATTTTCAGACTCTTCTCTCCTCTGCATCCATAGATTTTCCCCATGATTCTCCCTTCCTTCCTCCAATTCACACAGTTTCTACACGAGGCAACCTCTAGGAACAATCATGAGGAAGAGACATCCCTAAGACTCACTCACTGATGCTTCTGTCAGCTAACTGCTATGAAAGTTAACAGGCGCTCCTTAAGACAGAGGGACTCAAGCACACCAGGGCAGGTGGAGAGGGACAGGTGCTCACACTGCTTGCTGCACTAAGCTCACACCTCACCACAGAAGGACTTACTTTTGTAGCTGTGGCTCATGTTACCTAATTTGACATAAATTAACAAAATAATTTGCTAAATTATATATTTTCCCATATGAATTATAATAAAATTTTTAAATACTCTATAATTGAGTTTTTGTTACTTTCCTACAGGGCAATAACTATCTTCATAACTGGGTATAATCCCACTCTATTTTTTCCTATTTATTTACTTGTTATTTTTATTGCTTTCTATCTATAACCTAAAACATTTTCTTATAGTGATAGATGTAACTCTTTTTCTTAGAAGGAAACAGGTGAATAAATTTAAAGAACTAAAAAATAATCACTTCGTAGCTTATCAAATTTAAATGATGGTTCAGGACTTCATTTTTTATACATATTCCTGTATTTAGAAATTATAATACTTTTAAAATTCTTTCATTATAAAGTCATTCAATCAAGTTTGCTTTGTTTTGCCTCTTCCTAAAATGCTGAACTCTTGAAAGCGGGGCCCATTTCCTATTAGTTATGATTATATTTATCTCTATGTTATTACTAACAGTTTTTTGATACATATTTGATGCCAGGTGACTTAACTTTCATTGTTCTGATCAGCATGTAGAAACTTGACCATCAATTAGAATATTAACAATACTGATATTGTACTGCTAACTCTGCAGTAAGCTTTAAGACATATTTCAATTTTTCCTAAGAAGCTGTAAATACTTACTCAGAAAATGAGTGATTTATTTTTGATAGAAAACAAAAAAGTTATTTAAAAAGAACATTCAGGAGGAATCCCCTAACAACTCATTACAACAAATGTTATGACTGAAAATAGAAAGAACTCCTTAGTTTTGGGTTATAAATTGAGTCTTTGAACCAATTGGATGCATTTAGCAAATTATGCTTTTAAAATGTGCTGTAATAATTTCATCTAAATCTATCACTTACTATTTAGGTGTATCTGTTCCCTTGCTTCTGTTCTCATGTGACGTGTTTTTAGACCTTATACTATAAAATGGAGTGGTATATATGTTGAAGTAATTCAAGTTTTGTAAATCAAAAAATATTTTTTGTCAGTCACCAGTTCTCAAGAAACTAGTTTGGTAACCTTGATTGTATCACCAATAAAAATTTTAGTACATTCCAACTGTCTTATCACTTAGATTGGAAGTCTAACAGGCTACAAGTATATTTTAAACAGATAACACTGCCGATAACAAAAAATAAGGTACTTCACAATCAAGAGGAAGAGACTTATGCAAACAGTCACAAATATATATTTACTCATGTATATGTCTCATATACTATTTAAACTAAATTGCATATCTGTTATTTAAAATCTGTTTAAAATGACATTTCAATTTGAAGCAATTCATATATAACGAGTTTGCTGCTGAGGGTGGGCTGCAGAAGCTGTGGGTTAGGAAATGAGTGGACTCAAATGCAGATACATAAAAACACAATTCTCACCGACCTTGAGGTTTAAGCCATATCAATTCACAGTGAAATAAACAGGTGTAACCACACCAGAGAAAACAAGAGCCTTGCTGGCTGGCCATGAAAGAGGCTCCTTTTGTGTATGGAGAAGCTGAAACATTACCATTTCAAGGATCCCTGCCTTCCTTTTTCTTCTAAGAGAACTCTGCCACCTGCACAGTTTCTGTGGAACACTTCAGAAGATATCTTTCACTTACCTACAAGACAGAAGAAGAAAAAATAAAGCATTTTAACATCATTTCATGGTGGATTTTTTCCCCAATCTTAATTTAAAAAACGTTCATTCTATAATAGATGTTTCTAAAATGTTGTGTACCCATCAAGTTTTGTAAATCAAATCCTACTTTCCCCTTTTCTTGACATTACAGAATTAGATTATTTTTTGAATATTTATAGTTCATTGATCACCATCCCCGATAAAATCATTTAAATGTCTAGCATCAACCAGAGTATCTTGTACTAAAGAAAGTAATGTCTCAATATAATGTAGAGAAAGGTCCGCTGGCGCCTTTCATGGCATACTGAGACATTCCATAGGCCCAATGCTTAACTGAACTTTAACTCCCCTTTCCTCCACATGAGGATGCTCATCTCCCTGCATTGTTGATGTTCTTAAGCTAGTTCTTAAGCCTTTTAGGCTACAAACCAGAGAAGCCAAACAGTCCCTAGAGTAAAAAAAAAAATAATAACTCTCTGCTTCAGATGAAAACTGCATTGGTCTCCTTGGGGATTTACGCTCCCGCATTTCCTATCTGCCACTGGATGTTGCTGATTTATATTGTATCTTAACATCCACATCCACAATGCACATCGGAAGCTCTTGGCTTTCATCCCACCCAATCTGAGTACAAGGAATGAGATCCGTTCAGTGGGCATGTGACAAATGAAGCTGTTATCAACATACAATAGAAGCAACTGGAGCTATCACAGAGGGTTGTGAGGGCCCCGGCATCACAGCCTCTGCGTGTAGCTGCTGTTTTGTAGGAGCTGACACACTTTAATAAATGAAAATGATTAGATGGAAACTGCTGAATGAGGTGACTGCTCGGATGACTGCACTTGGAATGGCACCTGAGACAACAAGGGACAGTTTCCCGCATGCGTGGGGCCTGCTTGATTTGGGTGGAAGATATGCGTCTTCTTTCAAGGAGTTTATTTGACTCATTTAATTTTAAATAGGCAAGCTCCTGAAGGGTATCAAATAGTAAGGTTCCTTTGTGACACCCCAGGTTATTAAATAAATTATTATGTCTTAGGGAAGCTCTAAAACACTATGAGAAGATAAAGTGCTTTGCCATACTTTACTATACTTGTCCTCATGTAACCAAAAGCCAATATAAAATAAAGTGTGCAGGTCTGTAACTATGTATTAGTATTAAAACAGGATTACATTGTATTATAAATTTCGACACTCATACCTGCGAGGAAGAAAAATGAGATGATGAAGGCTATGCAGATACTCATGTCTTTGAATACTGGCTTTTCTTCGTCAAAAATCTTACTTTCTTAGTAAAACAATCTGTGATTAATACTCTGTGATACCCAAACCTAATCCACCATAATTGTATTTCTTGGCCAAAATACTAATCCTCTAAAGCAAAGTGAACTAGAGGCTAGTATATTTTAATTTAGTCTGTAAAGGGGCCATAATGAAGCTAAGAAAATAATAATAATAGAAGGTGACAATGACTTTCACATTTGCAGTTTCAAGTTCTCCTGGGTCAGTAGTAGCAGGCAGACGCTACTGGAGGTGATTTGATAGCATGAGAACGAGAAGCAATCTGATATTCTGGAGGCAGTATTGCGGAGTGTTTAAATGCATACACTCTGGAGTGAGGATTCCTGAGTTTGAAAAGTTATTTAAACTACCTGAACCTCAATGTCTTCATCTCCAATATGGTAATGACCATGTACATACATCATGACATCATGTGTCTGCCCCCTGGAGCCCGGTACATGTTAGCTATTACTCTTTTTTGACTCGTGTAATCTCAGCTGCATTGCCTTTGCTTTGCTGTGGGAAAGGTGAGGTGGGCTTCAAGCAGAAAAGGAAAAGGGGACTACCCATACAAAAGTTTTGCCTTCTGGCTAGGCACAGAATAGGCTGATTGCCCATCTTTTTGGCAATGGCTTAGGGAATTTGCTGAGGAAGGGAGGTGATACTGAGAGATGAGAATAACGATGCTGCTTTCCAATTGTGTGGCCTTTACTGCTTCCCAAATGTTTCAAGGCTTGCTCTCAACGGATTCCTATGCTCAGCTGGGGGAAGGGGTGCACTGAGGAAAGTATGGGTAGAAGCTCAGGTAGAGTCTCTTAGCTCATAGGGCAGGGATAGTATTCTGAGTCTCAATGCTGCTGGGAAGGATTATTAGTAAAACTTTGAACACAGTACCTTGGCTAGAAAGTAAACTGAAAAAAAATTATTTTTCCTCATTGTCACTGTCATGAAATGATAAAGTTTTAATAGTGTTGTGGTGCCTAGATTATTTTCACTGAAAAGAGAAAGAAATGGTAGGAGAAAGTGTGAGCACACTGCAGGCCAGCCTTGTTTCCAGAACCTGGGGCAAGAATACACATGTACATATTTTATCATTATAAATTAAGATAATAAACTGATGATAAGACATGTTCGTTCCACCCACCTAGACAATCTAGCTTCATAATGACCTTGCAAGGCCAGGTTAACATTTTAAATTCTAAGGCATATTGGAGTTCTATACCCAAACATAGTGTCACAAGGAGAATTGGCTCCAGCCCCAAACCTGAGCCATGGGCTTCCTCCTGTTCCTTCCCACCTCTGGCTCAGTCAGCACTGTGAGGAAAAATGTGGACATCTTCAAGCTATACCCCAAGCAGACAGTGTCAATGTTGGCCACCTCTTTAGTCCAGACATGTGCACACTAAGTGGTATAGTTTGCCCTTCAAAGAACAGACCCAGGGAAGAATTCCTTCCAGACCCTGGAAGCAGGCTCAGGGCCACTTGTGTAGAGAAATTTGGAGTTCTCTGAATCTGGATTACAGACTAGAAGGGGTGGTAGAGGCCCTGTGTGGGCATACCTCTTAGACTGCTAAAGATCCCTCACCTCCTGAGGAGGAGTGTGGCTGGTGGGGCGGCGGGGGGAATGCTCTAAAACATGAGTCTCCTGGAGGGATCCTTTGTACCCAGGGCTAAAAGTCATACTGCCCCACGGAGTCTTGAATAACACCCACAAGGGGGAAGAACATAAGATTTCCTAAAAATAACTGAGGTCATTATTACCTTCCAAGTTTCTATTGAACATCAGCACTAAAAAACTCACCCACGCACTCTAATTGCATCCCTACTGCCTCTCTCATAGTTGTCATTGTTTGGTGTTGTGCCCCCTTCTGATATTATAATTCTCACTCAGATTTCAATAGGTATATACCACGTGGAGAGCATAATGAAGCAGCTGCTGAACAGCTGCAGCTAAACAAAAACAAGACAATATAACCCAAAAAGTCTTCTCCAAAGCACCCTGGGAATAAGAAGAAGAACGTGCCAAAATTGAAATCTGGCCAGGCATTGAAACTATCCCTGCCATTTTCTCAGATGTGTCATGGGATCCTCAATTGTTGCCCATGGTCAAGCTTTGGGTTTTAGGTCTCCTTTAAAGGATGTGACTATAAGAACCCAAACTACAGTGTAAGAGGCAAACAGTTCAGTGCTGATACATGACTACTATCCTTGCAAGGATGGTTTTCGCAGTAGAGCTCCCATTGGAAATTCCACATACATCAAAATCATAAATAAATAATATTATGTAAGTATTAAATGGACCTAGTGGTCTAAGATAGGTTAATCAAAGCTTCAGGTATTCTGAAATCAGATTTGTTTGATTTTTCTACAGGTTCCCTTTTTTTACTTCATGATAATGAAACAAAAACTTTTCTAAAAATAAACAAAAATGAACCACTATTACCTTGGTTAAGTGCCATTCACATTTCCTGAAAAAGTCATCTTGTCATTTAATGTAATCAAAACAACAACTGGAAAGTTCTAAACTCTTGTTAAGTAACCATTAACTATTACTATTTATCCAAAGAGTTCTTTGTTTAAGTAGATATAATTCTTAGCCTCAGATAAAAAACAGCAACAATGAAATTTTATCTGTTGAGGTAAAATCAAAGGAAGTTTATAGAAACACTATCAAAAGAAAGAAGTTGCTTGGCCTATGTTGCCCACATGGATATTATTAGCTTAAGTGATAATTACAGCTATAGCAACTCTACTCTCTATCAGCATCCACATTGGTAGATTAGAAATGTGTATAACTGAAACTTGAGGAAGGAGGGAAGAAGGAAGGCAGGAAAGAAGGAAGATTAGTATACTTAAATGCTACAGGAGACTACACAATAAGAATAGTCTTATACTTAAATGACACTTTATAATTTAAATTATTTTTTCATGCATCCCATTTGATCCACAAGACAACCATGTGCAATACTGTGTCTAGGAAACATACTCATCCATCACCTGCCTTTTAGTTTTCTGTTCCATCTCTAAACCACAAATGGAGAATCACTTCCTTTGATAAAGGAGGGAGTAGACAGAATTAGGACTTGACCCTTGTTTTCCCACTAAGCTTCATTTTATCTAATAGCAACCTATGGAATTTACATGTAGAAGTAAGTATTTTATATGCACTAAATTACATTTCTTCACCTGGAAAACCTTTTACTCACAAAGTTAAAAGATGAGACTGAGCAAGAAGCATTTGTTTGGTCAGTTATGAAAACTGACCCTTCTATTTATTTCACCTTCTGTGTTATCTTCATTTTCATCTTTTCCTGCAAGTTTCTCTACTTGACTTATGGTATTATTCCTTTGTTCTATCTTTGTCATTTTTTTTAATTTTTTATTTATTTACTAGAGGCCTGGTGCACGGATTTGTGCACTGGAAGGGTCCCTTGGCCTGGCCAGTGGGGATCAGTGGGTCTCTGCGCTGACACAGCCCGGTCTTACCCCCCAGCTCATTGGGCTTCAGCACACTGCTCGCGTCAATCCCACACAGCACACAGTAGTGCGCAAAGTGGCAGGTGGTCAGGGAGGAGCCCACGCCCGGGCTGGGCACCGCACTGCTCCAGCTCATCTGAGCCCCGCTGCACTGCTGCTGCTCCGGCATGCAGGGGGAGTGTCTGCGGAAGAGGCTTACGCCACTGCAGTTGCACTTGCCAGCTGTCAGCCTGGCATCTGGCGCCTGTCTGTCAGCTGAGTGGGGCTCCCGCTGTGGGAATGCACTAATGGCCAGGGGCCAGCTCCTGTGTTGAGCATCTGCCCCCTGGTGGTCAGTGTGTCATAGCTACTGGCCGGTTGTCCAGTCATCTGGCCATCCAGTCATCCGGTCACTTAGGATTTTATATATATAATTTCCATTAAGTCCCCCAAAGATTCAGATGACCAATTCTTTATCTTTTACTGCTGTATTATATAGAGTAGTGTACTAGAGGCCTGTTGCATGGAAATTCGTGCAAGAATAGGCCTTCTTTCTCCCAGCTGCCAGCACTGGCTTCCCTCCGGCACCCGGGACCCAGGCTGCTTCCCTCCGGCCGCTGGCAGGCACCTGGGACCCAGGCTTCGCTCTGGCCCTGGCTTTGTCCAGAATGATGCCCAGAAGGACATCTGGTCTAATTAAAATATTATTCTTTTATTATTATAGATTTTAGTCCTGGTTTTCTGGCACAAACTAAAATGTGCACAAAAGTTAGTGTCAGGATTGGAATAACACATGTTTTGTAAAACTTTTGTCATGTTTCTGCTTGTATATCATACCTACTAACAAGATTTATATCCAGATACATTTAATTTTGAATGGTTTTATAAATTTCATTATCCTCTCCTCACCGAACGCACACCATGTTTGCTTTCTTTGACACACACCCCCTTAGTGGCAATTGAACTTGTTTCTGTTCTTTTCCTATCATCATTGACAACCCTCTTCCTCTACAGATGCAGCTAAAGGAAATTAGGGAACTTTACGAAGGTTATATACTTGTCGACCGCTCTGCAATTCTGCCCCTAGGAAACATCCATACTCCTTGCCATCTGCCTTCTACATTTTTTCTTCATTCTGTCTATAAACCACAAATGGAGAAAAGGTGGTGAAGCATACAAAGCTAAAGGAAAAGGGACTTAGGAATATTTTATTCAATATTATAGCAATTGGTATGTGTGTATTAGAGGGAAGGCAATTCATGTGCTTGTCCCTGGTGTTCTCCACCAGCGAGTCTGATTTTGCATCTGCCACAGATCAAGCCTTATAAGCAAGGTGTTGTCTCACATGTTCATGTATCTATTATCTAAGAACTGTCCCAAGTTTAATTTTGCTGAAATGCTATTCTGATCACACCCAGATTTTACAAGCAACTAACCTGTCTTCGTTCACTGCCACCCCAGAGGCAAAGGTGCTGTGTGAGTTGCAGCTACATCATCCTCATAACTACTATGCTTCATCATTCATTTCCCCTGCTCCCTCTCACATTCCTCCCCCTTCTCTTTTCAGCTGGGATGGAGGAGTAAATTACATTATATTCCTCTGCTCCATAAACTATGTCAATTTCTGTGGAAACAATATTAAATATGGTAATTTTGCCTCTCTTTTTCTTAAGCCATTACATTCTCTAACCTCAGTCACACTGAACTTTGAAAGAAAACAACTGCAAAGGCTTCTGGGTAATGCCATTATGATAATTTGTCGGTGCTAATCTGTAGGGAAAAAAAGTAGCTATTAGTGTGGGGAATCTCTGAAAAGAAGGCATGGCACACTTTCCCCTCAGGCTTCCCCTGGGCCTGCAGTCCACTTCCCCTGAGCTCTTTCTTTGTTGATTAAAGATCTTGACCTTTTTACTCAAGTCAACCCTGCATCTCTCTCACCTTAACACATAATTGGCAGGTTTAGACTTGATCTGAACTCAGCCCACAACACACAAAGAAGACAACTTAGTCTGAAATTGTGTCCTTCTCTGGGAGGGGTGCTCACCAAATGCCCCAAGAGAATTGTTGGGACCATACTTTGCAAAAGGGGCAAGGAGGGAGCAGTTCTCCCCCCACAGTAGGAACCTGTAAAGTAGTAGAAGTGTAATACAACAATGACAACATAAACCTGAGCCATGTTGTCACCATTTTGTTTCTCTCCCCGCTACCCTCCAACCCCCCGCACTCCCGCTGCTGAGCTTTCCTGTGTGCACTTTCTTTAACAAGTCAGAGATCTTTCACTTGCCCCAGGTGGCACCCATGCCCTCAGCCTCTAGGACAGCGGTTCTCAACCTGTGGGTCGCCAACCTGTGGGTCGAGACCCTTTGGGGGTTGAACGACCCTTTCACAGAAAACACATATATAATTACATATTGTTTTTGTGATTAATCACTATGCTTTAATTATGTTTAATTTGTAACAATGAAAATACATCCTGCATATCAGATATTTACATTACGATACATAACAGTAGCAAAATTACAGTTATGAAGTAGCAACAAAAATAATTTTCTGGTTGGGGGTCACCACAACATGAGGAACTGTATTAAAGGGTTGCGGCGTTAGGAAGGTTGAGAACCACTGTTCTAGGAGCTACCAGGAACCACAGAATTACTGAGCAGAAGGAGAGCACAGAAAGCAGGAAGTCTTACTCTAGGTCCACAGGGGTGGGGCCATTTGGATATTTATAACATCATTCCTGGGCCATACAAAATTACCAACTTAACAATTAGCCTGCTATATTTGCTCAAACATTTAATGAACTCCCCCTAATGCCTTGGCAGGGCCAGATCCAATGATTTCTTGGGCCTTATACCCCTGTGGGCTGGATATTCACCACCCTGAGAGGTCTGCTCTCACTCCCTGCATGTTCCAAAAAGAAGAAAGGGGGAACTGGCCATGTGGAGCAGCTCCCAGGCTCTGGTGGTGGAGCTGACCTAATGTTGCTCATGTGAGGAAGGGCTGCAGGGAAACACTGACACCCAAATATTCTTTGAGACCCTTAACCGTGTTTTCACTTACTGCACTGTGTAAATGGGTCCAGAAGAAAGTGTTTTGCATAATTTCAAATCTGTGCTAATGTTCACACAGAATCATTTTTATTTTAGAAATGGCAATCTCATATATTCTAATTGGAATTAGGTAAAAATAAATAACCCTAATCTGTCTTAGATTCAGACATACAGCTCAGCTTGAAATGTGTCCAATAATTAGAGAAAAAAATAAAAAAGGAAAACTGTGCACAGTTGATATTTTACTTTGACACAGCCTCTCAATTTTTCTAGAGATATAAATGTGTTTAATCCATCTACATCTTCCCACATATATTCTGGCAAAATCACTGCATTATGACAGCAGACATGCATTAATTATCTAAATGTTGCTTAACGCTATAGCACTAAAGTACTTCAAGCAATGAGGGGCAGACGAGGTTTTGCATATTGTTAATTCATGTGTGATGCTAGTAGATTGAGAATAGTGGGAGACAGATGTAGTGGAGGGTGAAGTGCTGAATCTCATAACACCTGTGTCTATGATTTTATAATACTGATCACTGTGGGAACTTTATCCCATGGTGGGCGTTTGTTTTGTTTTGTTTTGTTTTATTCATTTGTTTAACATTTCTGAATCTAGAAAATGAACCAGTTTGCTTTGGGTAACTATCATTCAGCAGAAAATAGAGTTATAGTAAGGGTAGGAAAGAGGATTATGAGTGTGGTAGGAGTAGAAACTAATAGAAAGCTGGATTTATGGGGAGCTTTGTTGAAAAGAAAGCTAGCATAAAACCAGAGAATGGTACAGTTGCCAGCTGTTAAATACAGTTCAGCACAGCGAGGGTAAAACCCACCTCTGGGGCAGCTCAAGAATAATCCAGGCGTCTGGAACACTCCCAGGCTGAATGGCACTACCCATCTCTTCTGTTCCCAGAACCGCTGTCCCAGGAAAGGTCCTTTTCCTCTCTCTGAAGATGGATTGCTGTGTCATCCATCCTTGAAAACTGTGTCCAGTCCACCCTTCTCTCCTCCAATCGATTTTTTAAAATATGTTTTTTACTGATTTTTAGAGAGAGAGGAAGGTAGAGGGATAGAGAGGTAGAACTTCCCATTGGCTGCCTCCCGCACACCGCCTACTGGGGATCCAGCCTGCAACCTGAGGATGTGCCCTGACCAGGATTTGAACTGGTGACCTCTGGGTTCATGGGTGGACGCTCAACCACTCAGCCATACCAGCCGGGCTCTGATCCAGTCTTGAGAGGATTTTTACTTGCTCCTATGACATCAACCTAATACTGCCAGCTCCCCACTTAGAAGTGCTTGTGTAGAGCCCAGTGATTTCACAATAATTGGAAACCCTTTCATGTGCCATTCAAGGCCTTTCACAGTCAGGCTATCACCCTCCTGCCAGCCTCCTAGAACTCCCCCTCCATGCAGTCCTCCCTGGAGCCCTGGAAGACCGCTGCAGGCTTCCATTAACTTTCTCACCTTTATTTCCCTCTTCACAAAGGTTTTCTTCCCATAATGCTCTCTGATCTCTTTTTTGGGCCTGTCAAAACCTTGTCCATTTTGATAGTTTCTGTTCAAATGTTCCTCAGCCTATGAGGTTGTCCCTGGTGCCTCTCTCTGGATCCAATCTCCATCACAGGCACAGGATTCACTCCCCTCCTGATACTCCCAGAACGCCCTGTTTACATTTCCCCCAATGTCCCACTCTGCCTTGTTATCCCCTTAATGTATAGGAGCCCTCTACCTCCATTAGATGGTGAAGTCCTGAAGGGAAATAAAGGCAACTAAATGATTTTGGATTTTCAGATTCCCAGAATAGTACCTCGCACCTACCAGGTGCTGAATTAATATTTGTAGACTCAAAGACTTCATTTAATTCCATTCAGAGAAACAACCAGTGACTCCATCCTACCTATTCTGCAGTGCTCCACGAATAACAGCATGGATCGCTTTAACCAATATATTATGCGACATCTCTTTGGAGCGTTAGCATTCCCCTGGTGTAATCACAGAATACAAGAGAGAAAGAAACACACGGAAATGTCAGTGCCCTGAAGGCAGAGCTTTGAGGCAGGGAAGCCACTTGGGAACTTCCTCTGTTGTATTTCAATAGGAACAGTAACAGTGGGCTTTGGTAAGGAAGAGAAAGCTAAAACACCTCTAATTGTCCCATTCCTAAAGCCTCCCTTGTTTGGCAGAAGCTCTCAATACGTGGGAAGGCCGTTGGGACATTTCTCTCTGCTGCTGCCAGGTAGCTGCTTTCACTGTGCTTGATGTTGCCTCCCCGTCCACCTGCCCAGCTACAGAAGGAGGAACTGCCATTACATGCACAAATGGCAGAGGTGAGGCGTGAGGTCCAGGTGCTTTAATAACTGAGCACATTCAGCCCAGTCCCTTTGGGGAAAAATAAAACCAATAAAGATATTGACAAAGGGAACTGATGTTATCTTTGAAAGGCATTCATAAAGGATCTCTGAAAACAATCCCACAGTAATATTTGCCTTTTCATTCTCTACCTTGAATACAGTCTTCAGACCAAGGCTCCTTCCCTTTCACCCACAGTTCGCATTGGGATGCAATAACAACAGCGGATTCAAAGAGTAAACAAGAGAGACAGAGAGGAGATACAATCTTGGCTTTTCCACATACACAGTTTTTTTGAGTCCAGCCTTCAGCTGAATTGCTCAGGCACTGAGAATCCACTTTCCAGCAGCTAGGGGGAGCCCGAACACAGTTGACTGGTCTCAGGTAAACAGAATTCATTTCAATTTTCTGTCCCAAAACTTGAGAGTACCTTAAAAGTATCCCTTTTCATTGGTTCAGAGAAGAGGTGAGGTGTTTCTGATTGGAAGGTGGAAAGTGGGCACAGCAGAAAACCCCAGATACATCCTAGGGAGGTGGGGGGATGTTATAGTTGTCTGTGTCTATCTGTGGGCTGAGGCGCTGTTGCCTGCAGTTGTACCTAGCCACGGCAAGAGTAATCAAAACGATCTGATCATGGCTAAAAACACTGGAAATTTTAAGGTGGAAGTATTTTTCAACAGTCTGTCTTTCCTGCGTACCTCACTTGTTCTATCTTTAATTTGATGCCTTTTGTGGTAGCATTTTTTTTCTCTCAATTTGGACTTGCAATGGCTCTAATACAAAAAAAAAAATGTGTGGTGTGTACATACACTATTTAGATAAGAATGAGTTTGTAACATGTAAAGTAATAACAATATCCGTAAAACAAGCTGGCTAGAGTCAGATTTTAATTTACCAACAAGCAGTTTGCATATTGGCTATTTAGAAGTCTACCCCCCTCCCTTATGAATAAGAAACAGCCTTGTGGCACTTAATAATTGCCATAGTGCACAATATCCTTGATCCTAACTCGAGGATCAAAGAATATAGTGAAGTTATTTCATTAACTATGCGGCCTTCGGCATGCTACTTAACTGTTTGGAGCTCCTTACTTTAAAGTGAGGATAACAAACATAACCGATTCTCTGGGTTATTTTGAGGCTTAAATTATAAAGTAGTTATACAGTAGTTAGCACATTGCTTGGCACACCTAAGTGCCTAACATTCTTACTACCCACAATCTAAATAGTACTTGAGATAAAATAACTATTCGAAAAAAATAAAAGAATGCATGAATAAATGAATTAGCAAAGACAATTCCACATTCAATAATGTCTTCAGGGGAGACATCCAGGATCACAGTTTCTGACTATCTTCTC
The DNA here is from genome assembly GCF_000147115.1 of Myotis lucifugus. NCBI lineage: Eukaryota > Metazoa > Chordata > Mammalia > Chiroptera > Vespertilionidae > Myotis > Myotis lucifugus. Next base: position 316,497 of record NW_005871132.1, read on the forward strand.
CCATCCTGTGTGCTCTGGCTAACATGGGTGGAACATTTCATTCCTCTCCCTTCCTTACTCTTTGTGCAGTAGGGAGGATATCTCCAACTCCACTTCCTTTAGGCAGCTTGTGGGTGGAAATGAGAGGGTTACATTGGGGGATGGGGTCTCTATGGTTCTGGCTCAGGGTAGAATAAATAATATTAATAAGAGTTTTGAGTTCCCAAAATTATAGAGGAAAGAGGGAGGCTAAATCGGATTCTGGATAGAGGAATAGCATTCAGGATTCCAGTGGGAAGAAAAGCATGTTTCTAGGAGAAAGAAAATCATCTGTGTAATAATCAAAAAAGGCAGGGTGAGGGAAGTGAGGATTTTATGAGATGGGAGCAGCAACATGGTAAGATGTGTAATGTAGCAATTAAGGGGTAAGAAAAAAGGGGCAGAGGAAGAAAATCTCTGTGTGGTCAGGCATAGGAACTGTTCAACATCACAAGCAGGTGAATGGAGACAGAAACTAGAGCCAGGTCATGTTTGTACAGGGGGTCCGGGTGCTTTACATTACTAATTCTCAAGGGGTGAAGAGGAGTCAGAGACATATCTTCAGGCAGGGCAGGGAAGTTAAAAACAAACAAACAAACAAACAAACAAAACAAAAAAACAACAACAACAACCAAAAACCTCCTGGTCGGGGATAGGTTGTACCACAGAACAAAGGAAGGCAGAGTCCCAGTTGGAAGATCAGGCGACTCAGCCACCAAACTGCAGGGAGAGGAAAACCCCCTTCTCTCTGACAGCCTTGGCCAACCCCACTCCCTCACTCTTTTGGACCTTGAAGATCAGACCTAATGATCCGGCCAGGCCCCAGCACTGGAAGGGAATCTTCCTTCACACCACTGTTGCCATGAGTACTCAGCAAATGCCTAAGGACAGGTTTCATCTCACTTCGGGGAATCATATTATCCCTCAGTCCTGTGAGTTAGGCTTCCCTGGAGTCTTTCCCCTATTTGTCTTCTTCCATAAATGCAGATTCTCTTGGATTAAAAATCAGATTGCAACTTGAAGCCTGTGCCCTGCCTTGTGGTCCCAGGTCAACTTCTAGGACAAGGCACAAAGGCCTGTGGCTGGACCCACCCAGGCAGAGGCCAGGGCATCCCCTAAATAGGGATATTAGCCCAGTGAAGAGTTCCCAGTTAGGAACTGATTAAATTTCTGAACATCTTAATTGCAGGTCTGATAATTTAATTAATCATGTTGAAAAAGGCTACTCGCACTTCTATACTTAAAAGTATAGAAGATGATTGGACATTCTTTGATTAACAGAAAGAAAAAATAAATCCCTGAAACTAGTTCATGTGTGGTTGTAAGTAAAGTCTGTTTCATTGTGACTCTGTGGCATTTCACATTTTCATGAGATAGTATGTGTACTGGTGACTAAAACAACAGGAAGGACCCACATGAAGGAGGTGAACGGCACTCACACGCTGTGCATGACATGTGGCTTAATTTGCCATCTTAAAACAGTGACACATGTTAGAAACATGTTTATTGTTTATTATTTAAAAGAGCTGAATGGCCCAGCCAGTGTGGCTCAGTGGTTGAGCTGCAACATATGAACCAGGAGGTCATGGTTTGATTCTAGGTCAGGCCCTTCCTTCTCCAGTTACGGACTCTATCCCCAGTAGAGGATGTGCAGGAGGCAGCCAATCAATGATTCTCTCTCATCATTGATGTTTCTATCTCTCTCTCCCTCTCCTTCCTCTCTGAAATTAATGAAAAGTAAAGGGGTGTCCCAAAACTCACGCAAGAAGTAATTTTGATAGAAAACACAGGTTTATAATTAAAAATTATAAATTTTTATTGTTTCATAAACTATACAGTATAGGGTTATGTATGGAATAGCATATCAGGTAAATGGCCTCCACGGCTTTGCTGGCATATACACATTCTTTTGTTGAAATTTTCCATGACTTTTGCATAAATGTGGCTGAATTTCCATGAGGCTCATTTTCATCTTGATGGCTTGGTTAATCGACAAAAGTGTCACATTTGGGGTTCAGAAAATCCACGAGTGATTGTTGAGAAACAAATGCATCCACAACGTGTCACTGTTTGGTGCGGATTTGGGGCTGGAGGCATCATCAGACCATTCTTCTTTGAAAATGTGGCTGCTCAGGCAATAACAGTTAATGGTGCTCGCTATCGCGACATGATAACCCATTTACCCGATATGTTATTCCATACATAACCCTATACTATATACTTTATGAATCAATAAAAAATTAACCGGTTTCGGCGAAAACCTGTGTTTTCTATCAAAATTACTTCTTGTGTGAATTTTGGGACACCCTTTATATTTAAAAGATTAAAAATAAAAGAACTGAATGAGAATTACTGCAATAGGTGATTTCTCTGAGGGAGGTTACTAGCTCCAGGAGTGCATGCTGAGTATTCTGAAGATTTCTCTAAGATACAAAAATATTCAGTTCACCGGATACCTCACTGTGCCTGAGCTTTTCTGTTTATAAAATGAAAACTACTATTCAAACTCACAAAGATGCTGAGGGAACTAATGAAACGCCAAAGATAAGAAGAAAAATGTTTACATGGATACCTGTGTGTGACTATAAATTGTCTAACGTATATAATTTTTACTTATCAGGTGAATAAAATGTGTTTGTACATGGAAGTGGGACTCAGTAACCTAGGTAATCAATTGAAATCTCACTGCTGTGTGACCTTGGTCAAGACACTAACCTTTCCTGGACCTCAGGTCCCAGGAGACCCTTATGTGAAAATTCATTTGAAAAAAAAACTGTAAACAGCAAAGCACGTTATAAATGCACATTTTGTTGGAAACTAAGTGGATGTAGGAGCATAAATACATACAGTTTAAAGACATTAAGCCACCTGGTGATTTCTCTACAGCATACAAATACCTAAATTTAGATGCCGAAGATTAGAACATAGAAATATTCCAAGTACACAGTGTAGGACCTTATGTAGCAAATAAGAACATGGATTATATATGTTAGAAAAAATGTTAAGTATTTCCTCCTTCCACCCAAAGAACAACCAAGAACTTGAATAATTTTAAATTCAGAGCAGGGGGAGAGGAGGGAAAGAGAGAAAAAGTGGAAAGAAAAGGCTACCAAAAATGCATATTTTAAGTTAATACATTTTGTAGACGAAAAACTGGAGCAGGCAACATGGATGATGTTTGATATGGTTAGAGACACTGATATTTGGGTTTAATTTCCTTCTTTTAGTAGAGTTTGCAGACTCTTCCATATAACCCATACCTTCCTACTACAATCCCTGTCTCCCTCCCTTTTATATCACCCTTCCTTTTGGCTCTAGCACTTTCTAGCTTAGCAAAGGGTAAAAACTTATAACTGGTATACTCACATGAAGAAACCATATAATTTATGGAATAACATATTCACTTTTAAAATTTATTTTAGAAAGAGAGAGAAATATTGATGACGGAGAAACATTGATTGACTGCCTCCTACATTCTTTCTACTGAGGATTGAGCTTGCAACCGGACATGTGCCCTGATCTGAAATTGAACCAGTGACCTTTTGGTGCATAGGATGATGATCAACCAACTGAGTCACACTGGTCATGGCTAACACACTCATTTGACTCCTGTGCAGCCTCTCCAACAAGCCTAATAATCCTAAGAGACTCAGGATTAAGAGCTTTACTTAAGGTATCACAGCTGGTGATAGAAAAAAGATTGACCTTCAGACCTGGTTGGCTTCAGTGACTATATGAACTGGAAAGGAGAGTTCTAAGTGCATGGAGCTTGACAAGGCACAGGAAGACATGAAGGGGACAAGTTAAACAAATAGGTGTATGCAATAAGAACATTTTTCTGCCCCAGCTGGTTTGGCTCAGTGGATAGAGTGTCAGCCTGTGGGCTGAAGGGTCTTGGGTTTGATTCTAGTCAAGGACACATGCCCCCGTTGCAGGCTTGATCCCTATCAGAGGGCGTGCAGGAGGCAACTGATCAATGGTTCTCTCTCATCATTGATGTTTCTATCTCTCGCTCCCTCTCCCTTCCTCTCTGAAATAAATAAAAATATCTAACAAACAAACAAAAAACAACATTTTTTTCCCATGAGTTCTTAACCTGAACATGGAGCATTAAGAAATGTATATATAGCCCTGGCCGGTGTGCTCAATGGTTAGAACATTGGTCTTTGCACCAGAGGGTCACAGGTTCGATTCCTGGTCAAGGGCACAAACCTGGGTTGCAGGTTCGATCTGCACCTGAGCTGGGCTCGTGTGGGAGGCAACCAATCCATGTGTCTCTGTCATATCCATGTTTCTTTCTCTCTCTCTCTATCCCCTTCCCCCCTCCTCCACTCTCTCTAAAAATCAATGGAAAAAATATCCTCACTCCTCAGGTGAGGATTAATAAAAAAATAATTAATTAAAAAGGATATATATATATATATACTTTATTTATTCTCTCACCTCTCTGAGACTGTAAATAAAATTTTGTTTGCATATGTAGATGTATTTTTTCTGGAAATAGTTTTCAAACAAGTCTATAACCTAAAAATAGATAAGAACAATGAAGCTATTTGAAGATAATGGTGATAAAATTTCTAATTTCTGTTCTTTGTATAGGTGTTAACGTTAGGCTATTTCTCATACATCATTTGATTTTATGATGATCACAGTTTTGATAGACACAAATGAAGACTATTATCACTGAGTATAACTTGATGGTACATTTTAAAGTTTGGCTTGTCTCAACATGACATAAAAAGAATTGGGATTACTCAGAAGAAGGGACCAGTTATAAGATTTATTTATAATGGATGGTCCACTTCAAAATAATATATTATTAACTAGATTCACTATAAAGTATTTTGATGCACTTACACAGCAATAAAACACATCTTTATGGGATTGCCTGGGGAAAAATGTTTCAAAAGAACAAAAGTTAGTGATTATTTCAGTCAGCTTTGCTTAGTACAGCCTCATGTATACTATTCACAGGGGATCAGACTCATGCACAGTGTTATCTAATTTAGACTTAGCCACACTATACATAGTAACAGTTCAGTGATACCCTCTGGTATAGTGTGCCCAAATAATCCTTTTTTCTATGTTTATACCTAGAGACAAAGAAATTCACAGGCTATTCTTGCCTTGTCAATGAAGTGAGGTATAAAAAGCCTCTAGGATTTATCAGATTACAGAATTAGCTGGCCACATTTTATTTTATATTTTGTTTGTTGGCTCTGATTCTTTTCCATTGGCTTTGTTCTGAAGGACTCTCTCCCACTCCATGTTTTTTTTTTTTGTTGTTGTTTGTTTGTTTTATTTTATTGTTGACAGTATTACAGATGTTTCCCATTTTCTCCCTTTTTGCTCCCCCCACCCTACCCCCACCCCACCCCAGGCCTTCCCCATGCTATTGTCTGTGTCCATGGGTTATGCATATATGCATATATGTTCTTTAGTTAATCTCTTCCCGTCCCTTTCCAGCTCTATCCCCCACTGAGATTTGTCAGTCTGTTCCTTGCATCCATGCCTCTAGACCTGTTTTATTCATCAGTTTATTTTGTTCATTAGATTCTACATGCAAGTGAGATCCTGTGATATTTGTCTTTCTCTGAATGGCTTATTTTGCTTTAGCTGCCCACATTTTAAAAGGAAACTCTGGAGGTGGAATTCCTCCTGGAGGTGAGATGGACTTGAACTTGCCAGGCTCTTTACCCTTTTGCTATAGAAGATCAGGCCTGCTCAGCCCAAAGGGCAAGAAAAGGGATTAAGAGCTCTACATCCTTGAAGTTTTGTAAATAAAAATTAAACCTCGCATCAAATCATTTTCACATTTGAAATGAAGGTTCAGGTGGAAATAACAGAAACTAGATTTAGATGTGAAAGAGGCAATGGAAATACCAGCCTTGCTGCATTGATGGCATACTGAGGAAATAAACTGTGAGTAGCTCACAGGGAAAAACAGAAACATCGCATTGGTCAATTCATTCATGAATTCACTCAAAAATAATGTATATGGCCCCTCTAAGATAGGTGTCCAAGTGAAATGCAATCCTATATCCACACAGAAACATTTACTGTGTGTGTATAGCAGCTTTTCCTACAACCCCAAACAAGAAATACCCCCAAATGTCCTTATACATTTGGAATAAACAAACTGCAGTACATCCCTAGGAGATACTCTGTAATAAAACAAACGAACAAAATATTGATACAGGCTACAATATGGATAGATGTCAAAGGCACTGCGTGAATCAAAAGACGCTGGACTCAAAGGTCACATACTGTATGATTCCATGTATGTGACATTCTGGCAAAAGCAAAATATAGGGACAAAGAAACAGACTAGTCATTATCAGGGTAAAGGGTAAAAAAGGGCTTAACTACAAAGGATTAGCACAGTGTGCATGTGGGGGTGGGTGGGTGAAGGAACCACTCTGCCTTGATCGCAGTGCTGCTTTCCAACTCCACATTTGCCAAAGCACACAGGACTGCACGCCACAAGGAGTGGGTCCACTGCATACATCCTGAAAAATAAATTTGAAGAAAAAAAAGGCAATAAAAGATTCCAAGTTCAAAAGCAATTTTACTTGAGATCTTTTATATATTGGACTCTGTGAGTTCAGAGATGGAAAAGCAAGCAAAACAAAACAAAATTCAAAAGTCCTCTTCCTGGACCTTAAATTCCACAACCTAATAAGCTTGTCAAGAAAAACAGAAAGAGCTTGAGCAGCTATAGAGGAGGTACACACCATCTAAAGTCTGAGAGAAATCTTTTATTACGGGAATAGATTTTCTTTTCCTGGTCACTTTTGCCTAAAAGGTATTCTCAAAGCTGTAACTTTTGCTCCTAAAACAAAGCCAGCTCCTCAGAAGGGAAAAGGGGGTGCATCCTGGTCTGCCCTTAGACCTTCCATTCTGAGGTACAGGGCAAGGCCAGTAGGCATCCACGCCCTCCCCTCTCTTCTGCCCCATCACCTCAACTGCTGGTATTCAGTGGAATGCAGCCCCCACTCTGCCATCTCTGGTCCCCTTTCCTATAGCTATACTGATCCACAGTGGAAAAAACATTCTCCTCCAAAGAGCTCATGGTTTTGGGGGTGTCTGTGGGTTACCAGGTAAAATGAACACCTTCTGGGGGCCATAGAAGGGGCAAAACATATTTCTTTGTCTTTGGTGGATGCATAGAGTTGATAGCTTAAAAAAATAGCTAAACTGCACTTCTTGTGGGCTTTTTATTTTTTATTTTTTCCTTTTTCCTTTTCTCCATCCCCCGAGAGCCACCAAGCAGCTCCCTCCCTGCCTTATCTCACTGACTACAGTAATGAGCTCCAGGGGGACCTTGCTACTGCCTTTGAAGTAACACGTTTCTCTGAATACACTTTGAAATTTCTCTTCTACATTGTTTGTTTCTTGTTGGCTCTGAAGGTCTCCTTGTAGGGGGGTCTGACAGCTGTTGGAGGGAGGGGCAGTCCAGCATGACAGTTCTGGAATGTGTGAATTGAACAACAACAACAAAAACACAAACAAAACAAAATAAGAGAGAAATAGAAAAGGAAAAAGAAACCCTTCCAACCCACTGCCAGAGCAGGGATGTAAGCCCTTGGGCTGGAGTTGCTGAAGCGTCCTGTGGGCCACAGGCAGAGGAAGACAGCCAAGGACATACAGCGGGGACTCCTGAAAGCTGTCAGAGAGGAAATGGCCTGTTGGAGACAGGTTCTCTGGGAAGAGCTGAGAGACAAGCCCAGGGGAGGGGCAGAAAGGGAGAAGGGCTCGGCCCTCCTCTCCTTGGGATTTTAAATGCACAGAGGTCCTGCATCTGAAACAGTTCAGTATCCCTGCAGAGCAAGCAAGAAGGAGGACAGCACATCCATTTCAATCTTTAAACCATCTACATTGAAAAAACGTAAAGCATTTTTTGGTGATTCAAGAAAGGGAAAGTAGATGTAGCGTTGAGGAGGTACCAAAGAAGGATGTAAAATGCAGAAAGAAACCTGGTCTAGAACCATGATTTAGCCATCCACTGGCACTCGGGATGAAAGAATTAAATTTCAGCCTATAGAGAATTAATCAGTCATTATTTCCAACTGACTGGATTGCAACTTGAAAGTGTGCAACAGTGGAAATACAGAGAAAACTGGATTGCACTAGTCTATAAAACATGCAGGGGGCAATCCTATGTCCAGAAATCCAGACTGACAAAGTCCACTCAATATTATTGGGCTCCATTTCCATGTAAGTACTTGTCTGAGAAGACCATTATATTTGGAAATGTGGGCTAGAGGACAAGGACCCCCAGAGAAACTTGTGTTGCTCCAGCAGAAAAGCAGAAGCAGCATGAAACTTGCCCAGTTTTAAGGACACAAGGAGCTTTCAGAGTGTACTCACAGCTGCTTCTCTGGGCTCTTTTTGAACATTTACCTGTGGTGTTGTAATCAACTCAGACTCCTGAATGAATAGGGATTTATAGTCTCATTGACTCCTTTGCCTCACAAACTTATTGAAATTTTAGTCATCTTTGTTTGACTCCTATGACTTTGCTTTCTTCTCCTTTTGACCCAGTCCCCTTTTTGTTCCATATTTTATCTTAGTTCTTACCTTTTTCTCTGGTTGTCAATTCAAAAAGATCTGGTTGTCAATTCAAAAAGATAAGTGTTCATTGCTTTTGAACATGGAATATATTACTACCATGTTAGCTTGTATACCTTTTGGTGTACAGTTATGTGTTTTGACAATGAAGTCTTGGATAACACTACTATAATCCAGATAGAGAGAATGGTTCCATTATGCCCTGCGCACACACACATTTGTGTTAATCCTTGGTAGTTAAACCCTCCTTACCCTTTACCCTGACAATGACTAATCTGTTCTGTGTTTGCTTTTGCTGGAATGTCACATAAATAGAATCACATAGTATGTGGCCACCTTTGAATCTTTTTCACATAATGCATTTGACATCCATCATGTCGCAGCATATATCAGTACTTTACTTTTAGAATACTTAAGATAATAAGGCACGTCTGGAACTTTATAAATATTATATACCAAAGCTACAGTAACTTTCCTATTGAAATGCGTTCCTTTACAGATCTGGAAATAGAACAAAGATGCCCATTATCAGTCATTCAGGTTCTAGCCAAAGCAAAAGCATTTAAATAAGAAATAAGAGCTACCAAGATTGAAAGAACTGCAATGAAGCTATAATATTTGCAGATGGTATGATCATTTACATAGAAAAATCATCAGACCTATCATATAAGATTCTGAAATACTTATGAGTAAGCTCAACATGCACAAACCAATAGCATTACTTTTTTTTTTTTTTGCACAGACCGATATATTCACTTATTTAATATCAGGAATAACCAACTTGAAGATATAATAGAAATTAAGTGCCATTCATAGTAACTAAAATATATCCAAAAGTATTTAGAAATTGTCTTGATCAAAAGTACACAAAGTCTTTACAAAGAAAAATTTAAAACTCTATTATATTATAAGAGTAGATTTAAATAAATAGTGATTGCCATCTTGTTCATAGATAACATTATAAAGATGTGTGTTAGCTATAGGTTAATGTGGAAATTAAGTGTCACTCCCAATAAAAATACTAGCAGGATCAGCAGAATTATTCTAATGAAATTTAAGAAATTCATTCTAAGATGTATACCCAAAAAATAAAAAATCATGCATGCATCACTAAATCCACTTCAAAAAAGTAGATCATATAAAACCTTACAAGAATTAATACACATCATAAGTTTATAGCAATATAAGCAGCATAAATTTGCCACAGAAATAAATAAATGAAATGAGTCAGAGTAAAAAGCTTAGAAGCAGACCTGTGCATACATATGCAGATGCTCTATACATGATAAAATAGTAATACAAATCTATAATGGAGTATTTATGTAAAAGATATTTGGGAAAAAATACGTTCATTATAAGGAGAACAATAAAATTGAAACGCTATCTTATACTGTATTCAAAAATTAATTCCAAACAGATTTATAGCCTACATATAAGAAATAAAAAATAATACTAGTGAAATAAATTAAGGAAATATATTTGTTACTCCAGGGGTAGCACATAATTTTTAAATAAGACTCAGAAAGCACACACTCTAAAGCAAATAATAAATTAATTATTGACTTTGCACTGGAAATTATTTAAATTCATGTTAGTTTACTATTGATAAAAGTAAAGTGCCAGACATACTTTGGATGGATATTTACAATTCTAAAAGGGGTAATATCAAGAACATGAAAATTATTCCTGCAATCAATTAGACAAAGGCAAACAGAATAGAAAGTGGACAGAAAATTCAAAAATAAAGGTCATAGAAAGAAAAACAATATTTAAACAAGAATACAATTAATCAGAAAAATGCAAATTAAAACTATCATGAAATATCAAATTATACTAACCTAATTGGGGGGAAAAAGGATAAAATGGGATGTTTACTGGTGGGAATGTGTGAAATGGTTCAGCCAAACAAAGAGCAATCTGGCATGATTTACTATAATCATACATGTGCTGAATCTAGGAAACTTCAGTCCCACTATTGTATATATACTTCAGCACAGCAGTCTTCAAAATGAGATTCTTCTGGGGGTACAGAAAAACTAGTCAAGGAGGTATGCAAGCGCAAATAATGTTCAGTGATTCGGTTATCTGATCTTCAAGTTCCTTGTATTCTTAAACTTATCTACTGGTTTTCTTCCCACTACCTCTCTGATTATTGCTTTTCTCCCACTTTGAAAAGAAAGGCAATGCCTACTACCTCTTACTCATCCCAGAGTCTTACTATTACTGTCATAACTAGCTAGTTAATATTAATAATAGGAAACAAGCAGAGGGGAGTCCAGGCATTATAAGCATCGTCATCTGGGCAGCTTCACCAAGAAGCTGCAGGTTCACATTCCCCACAGGGAACCACCAGTCCCTTCCCTGCAAATCACTGGGCGAAGGAATCAAACAAAAGGGAAGATGGGCACACGAGCAGTGAAGTCTGGGTGAGGTAGGGAAGGTGCTTGCCTGTCAGTCTAGCCTGGGAAAAAGATAATTGTCTAAGGGGCAGGGCCATTACAAGTATATGAAATCCTAAAGGGTTCATTCGTTAAGCTCCTGGTTATAACCCTGAGACAAAGAATTATCTCTCTTATGCTTCTTGCTTTGCTGCTGTTTCCCCCTGCTCGCTTGCTATGAGACCCTCACTCACCTGTCATGTGATCTCAGCAGCAGCGCTGGCCGTGCGGACCCCACATGCAATGGACTGCAGCTGGGAACACAAGCTAAGCTAGCCAGATGCTTTAATATAGGTCGAAAACTCTGGGACGTGGCTTTAAGTCTAGCTCTGCTGAAGACAAGAGGGGACATTTCCCATGGCCGAATGGAGGGGGATTGGACCTTGAAGGGGAACTCCCTTAATGTTACATCATCAATAAAGCTTTCCAAGATACCTCTTCCTCCGCTGTGGGTCTCAAGAAATTCTTGTTCCTGCAGCTACTCAATAGCTCCACTTGCACCAGTATTAGGTGGGGACACGGAAGGCACCCCACCGATAACATTACTATGGGACACTGTGCCAGAATTTGAAAACCTGAATCCCTGATTCGAACAAAGGGACAATGTGAAATCTGAAGGCAACGTGTTCAAGTAGAAGCAGGGTGATTTGGTCAATGGTGTGATATGCTGAATTCAAATATATCAAAGAGTATGGAAGAAGAGTGAAGACATAGCTCTTTGTATGACCTAAATTTTTCTTCCTTTGACTATTGTCAAAGAATGCATATATATATTTTTTTATATTTATTTTTATTTTTATTGCACAGCAAAACTAACAAAGTGTTACTCAAAAGTACACTTTTTTATCCTGGTAAATAGAGTACTCAAAGACTCTGTGCCTTGTCTACTTGTTTTAGAATTTCAGTATTTAAAATCTATAAAAACCACGCTGAACAATACTAATCTATTGTGAAAGGCTCCCTCTGTACCTTTTCATTATTCTGTTACGAGAAAGGCCTAGGAAATTACTCTTATTTTCCCTTTCTAGTTCTCTGCCTCAGTTGCATATTGTGTATGATTTCAAGAAAAAGGAGAAAAATTTCATCTTCTCATAGATTAACATGTGTTTATGTTAAAAACTTACATAAGAGAGTTTTATGTTTGAACATTGATTTAACTTCTTAGGAGAAACATGTTTATAAACTTCTATGTGAAGTTCATATAATATACTAAAGCATTTAATACTTGAGACATGATTGCAAGGAAGAAAGAAAACAATTACATTTTAATTTATACACAATATTTTGTTGCAGAGAGTTCTGATGGAATAATCAATAACATTCTTTCAAACTTAAAAATATATTTCATTAGAATAAAATTATGTGAGGTTTGTGGACGGGAAACAAGTTCAAGGAGAACAAGGACGAATGTAAAATTATAGATAGTTATACTATTTGTTTAGGTATTTTTACCCTTTTTTAAAGTTATGGTGAATATCAAAACTCTGTGCTGTGCCCAGATTGTTGTCTCTAAATATTACTTATATTTCAAACAAATAACAACAACAACAACAAAACCTGGTCTTTTGGAAAATAGCTGGTTCCACATCTGGAGCAGGACAATTATAGGATGAGCCTTGCCACGCATGAACAACAGACAATATCAAAGGATACTAGGGTCATATTAAAGGACACAAAAGCCAGCTTAAAGAGACTTTCATAGCCAAAAATGGGAAAATATGATAAAAATATGACTGCATTATGTTGAAACATACATAAAAGTCCAGAATTCACAGTAATTTAAAAAAAAAGTCCTTATTCATAACCCTTGAAGGTTGCTAGGGCAATGCCTCATTATTCTGAAAACTGATTAAAATAAAAGATCATGTATTTGTATTGTCTTTCCTATAAGGTTGTTTTCTCAGAGTAACCAAATAGTGGATAAGGAAAGGGCCTTCTTTGTAGAAAAGCACAGATAATAAATGCAGGAAGAATCTTAGAATTAGAAATGGATAGAAGTACACAACTTTGTAGGCTTAATGAAATACTGGTTATAGTAATCATAAACTATTTGACTGTATTATAGTGAATTTTAAATGAATGGACCAGGCTGGAAAAACATGGATCTTAATGTTTGTGAGAGTAGGACAACCTGCTGATATCAACTACCCAAGGTGATGCAACAGATAAAAGCATCACCCATGAAGTCGCTAGCAGAATAGTAAGAATGAGAATGAAGACGAGGAGGAGGATGAACCTGCGGAAGAGCAGGC
>NW_005871132.1:329875-336497 GCF_000147115.1 Myotis lucifugus
AGACGAAGAAGAAGAATGGAAGGAAGGACGGAAGGAAGGAAGGAAGGAAGGAAGGAAGGAAGTAAGTATGTAAGGAAGGAAGGAAGGAAGGAAGGAAGGAAGGAAGGAAGGGAAAGAGGAAGAGAAAGACACACACACACACAATCCTTAACTTCATTAATCCACTAGATCTAGCTTTCAGTTTCAAGGAAATGTGGGAGAAGAGAAAAACATATGAAACAATACCTTGAAGATACAATTGTAAAGCTCATTAATCATATCTAGAATATGGGAACTTACATAAGACAAAAAGATGCAGTTTCTTCTACTAATAAATTATAATAAAGTAAATTCAAAATAAATATAAAAAGTAAAAAAATAAAACAAATGTTTAAAAAAGAAAATGTCATAGATTTTAAACAAACTCAAAGGAATCAACCACAGGCAGTGCCTGGGCTTTTGCTGGATCCTAATTAAAATAAACCAACAAAACACAAATCATTTTCAAACAAGGAGGGGAAATTAGCAGAACTGAGCATTGGACATTGTCAAGAGACTACTGTAAAGTGTGCTGATATTGTGCTTTCTGTGTGTCAGATATACATTCTAAAATATTTGTGAATAATATGATATCTGTGATTTGCTTTGAAAAAAATAGAAAAAAATGAAAATTGCACAATTTACAATATATAAATTTATAATAAAACAGATTTTAATGCTAAATTAATAATGTGCAGTTGTTATTGCAAAGAGTTACCATTTTTCAAAGTATGTTTAGTGGTATATGTGCATAACATTTGAAAATTTGTTGCACAGAAATTCTTTTCCAGGTACATGACCCTTCTTCCCACCTGAGTCGGTATCTCAAGATAGAGTTTTAAGAAAAAATCCACTCACTCTCTTAGCCTCTGTTTCATTGGTGGCTAGCCATGTGACCCAATATTGACCTGCAAAATAAAGAGCTGATATTGCTGGGCATTCTGTGAAATATTTCCTTCCTTAATGAAATGAGATAAAGTGCTGCCTTGTTGCCCTGACTCCTACACCCCGGCCTGCATGACTTTTGTATTAGCACCATGTGAGGACAGGATGCTAGAAACGGCTGCAGCTGTCCTGTGACAAAGGGGAGAGACCTAATCTGAGGATGACAGAAAAACATTGCAAGCTGTGCTCTGCAGAAGCAGAATTAAGACAGTGTTTGGACATCAATGCCTATGAAAGAAAATTGGAGAAGTGAGATTGGGCAGAGGGAGAAACCAAACTCTAGTGCAGGCCCAACAAAGCCTCAGCTAACATGTGAGGTTAGGGTTAAACCCTAACTTCAACCTCGCTCAGTCACTAGAGGCAAATTTTCCTAGGAAGAGGTGGCTTCCACTGGTTGAGGCTGACCCTCAGGGAGCTGATAGCTAAGGGCTGTTTGCTGAATGCATGCCACCCACCTGGGCTGCTAGTACTTCCTTGAAAGGGGGCCTTCCCCTTTGTCTACCCAAGAACCTGAGTTCTTTTTTTTTTTCTCTTTTTTTAAGAAATGGGATAGAGTACACACTGGTCCTCCTGCTACTTTTAGAATTTAAGATATTCATATTAAAGTTTTGGAACCCACCATTTCTAGGGAGCTCTAAAGCCAAAAAATGTCCCTAGTCCTTTGTGCAGGTTGGAGCTACTTAGGGTAACACAGTATATGTAGTCTTACTAGTGTCCAGTTGAACCTGAGTTCTTGATGTTATTGTTGAGCCTCTACCAGGGGTGGGGAACGTCCGGCCCCCTGGCCGTATAAGGCCTGAGAAGTCATTTGGTCTGGCACTGCCAAGGCATCAGGGGCGAGTTAATTAAATGTTTGACCAAATATAGCAGGCTAATTTTTAAGTTGATAATTTTGTATGGCCTGCGAATGATGTTATAAATATCCAATGGCCCTTGGCAGGAAAAAGGTTCCCCACCCCTGTATCCTACTTCTGTTAGACCGTCAAGAGAGCTGAAGTAAGGGTAGGAGTGATTTGGGAGGTAGAGGATGGCAGAAGTATCCTGCCTGGAGCTTGTTCTGAAGGGTAGGCATGTTCAGATATGAGAGTAAAAGATAAAGAGTTTCAAATTCCAAAGGGCCCTCCCTCTATTACTTGCTAAGTGGTTAAGATCTTATCCTACATAGTTAAGATCAATGGGAACCAATGGAAAAATTTTAAGCAGAAGAGTCAGATCAGATTTTCAATTTTGATAATCACTTTGCTTACTATAGATTTCAATGGTACAAGGCTTGGGGCAGGTGGAAGAGGCAAGAGATAGGGTAGCATGTCTTGAATACTGGTAGAGGCACCGGCAATGAGAAGTAGTAAATGTAGCTTGAGTCATGTGTTTGTTTCACTCAATAGCTGCCCAAAGGTGCTGATATAATGGGGTAAGATTTGCCAGAGAGAAATACTAGGAATTGGTGATGAGCCTGGGGCACACAGCATACTTACAAAAAAGAAACATAGTTCAGCCAGATTTTGGGTCAAGTGATAATCAGGATGGCTTCTGTTTATTTGATATATCTTTTTCCAAAATGCTGGAAAAATTATATATGACATAAATGCATCTATGCATATGGGCAATTTATAATAAGGGCCTGCTTTGTGGGTTGAGCTGAGCCCATGTTTAAAATCAGCTTTGTTGTTTATAAGGAGCTTACTCTGAGAAAATTTGCTTACTTCTCTCATCCTCAGTACCTACTTCAGGTCTGTTGGAGAATTAAGTGAGAAAAGTGATGTGAAGTGCCTAATATGTAATAAATCCTACGCAGATAGAAGTTATTCTTATTACTTGTGTCATCCAGCTCATATGAAAATTAAATTTTAAAAAATAAACAAATTAGTTATATAAGAAGGATAGATTTATCAACATTTAAAAGCATAGCAAAAAAAAAAAAAGATTTAAGACTAGTAATACATACACAAATGCCCCATTACTTATAAAGAAAGGGTGACTATAAAATTCATAAATCTGAATCAAGTACGCATGAACCTTCCAGATATGTTCTAAGAAATGATTTGTGTTTATAAGTGCCTCACAGATTTAATATAGTAATATTATTATTCAATTGTGTCCAATTAAATCCTATTATCTACTTATTTTCACACCAGACCCCTTTGTTTTCATGACAAGTATATATTCTAGAAAACTTCTTTGCTAAGGACAATTTAAGTTTAAAGTAAACCTATTTATTTTCAAACTTCAGGCTATGTACAAAATTGGTAAGATAGGAAACTGATATACTGGGCTTTGTATAGGAGAAATAGTCTTCTGACATAAGTAGTAGAGCCTGTGTTGCCACTGTTTTCCAAAAGGAATGAACTGTGCGCTCTTTTTACTGCCTCCCTTAGGTCAGCCTAGAGCAAGAGCTCCAAGAGAGTGAATCCTGGGTTCATATATTGCCCACTCCATTATATATGTGATTAATATTTTAGACCAAAGTAGAGAAAAAGGGGTCAATCACATTTATACAGGACACAAGATGGGGGTGGGAGAACCATCAGACAGGATTAAAAAAGTTTGTGACAGGCTAAAAAATGGGTACAAACTAACAAGATCTGATTAAGTATAGATTCATATAAAATTCTGCCTTAAGGTTTAAGACTCATGGCATTGGGAAAACTTGATTTAATAGATTTTCTTAGGGAAAAGAAGGCTCATTTGCTGACTCTATAACAAAAGGAATAAGAGTACTAAATTATACTATATACTGTATGTCAATACTGCTGGAAAACAACTTATTGTCTCCCAGAATACATTAATAGAGTAAGTCACTAAGTCCACCAAAATATTATCTATTATGTGCATGGCATTGTACCAATCTCTGTGAGAAATTCAACAGTGTGTAGAAGGTCTAAAGTTTCATTAGATCAAGAGATAAAACGGTCCTAGACGTCCTTCATATAATTATGGAGGCCCTACCATGGGTAAGGGATGGTCATGATTATGGGGTGGCAACAGATAAAAAACACAGCCAGTACTTAGAGTTTGTCATTTATTACATGTTATAGAATGAGGAGATATTTTTTTCTTAAATTTTGAGATTTTAGGCTTATTACAAAATACAGCAGCTCAGGAAAATCCAATTCAGTGGGTGAGTTAATCACATACTCACACATCCATACTCACATACATTCCTGTACAGATAAGTCACAGTTAAATATTCAGTGGGTTTACCTCTGACCAAAGCAAAGAGGGTGGCTGCTTCACCTTTGTATTAGCATACATAAAAATTCCCAAAGAAATTCAACTTACAGGTCTCAGATCCTCAGCTATTCCGGCCTCTGTGATTGCGCCAGATCTTTCTTTCTTTCTTTCTTTCTTTCTTTCTTTCTTTCTTTCTTTCTTTCTTTCTTTCTTTCTTTCTTATCATCAGTTCTCATTTAACAAAGTTGATTTCTGAATTGAGTTTGATTTTGAGGAGATTTAATGAGTTCATTTGGTAATTTACCTGATTAATTGACAAGACAAAGGCTTAGGAAGTGAGATAATTTCCCCTATCCTTCAGTGTAATTTTTGGTTGTTTTGTTTTATTTTGTCTTACCTGAGGTGACAACCCTGAAGTCAGCTGAGTTTTTTTGGCAGCTCTATTTTAATCTTGGTTAGATACACTTCATCGATCCTGTTGTCTTGGAACTTGCTTTCAGGCAACTCAATACACATGCAAATTCAGTGTGCATTCACTCTGTATAACCGTCTCTCTTTCGTTTCACTTTTTATCTACATAGATTTATGGTTAGCAAAATGCCATTGTCATGGTTTACTTAAAAAATTGTGCAACCATCCCTACAACTTGCAAAGTGTTTTTTTAGCAATAGTAAATAATAATGGCCAACATTTACATAGTGGTTATGCTTATTGCAGACCTGGAAGTCTTCAAAGTACTTTTCCATGCATAGTATAACTTACTTAATCCCTCAAACAAGCCTATAATGTATTCACTATTGCCATACAAAATTATCTCCAAATGCTTTTAAGACAGTCTTTGTTCTATTTTGATCCATAGGTCCTTAAATAACAGAGTTTTATTGGACAAACTAAGAAAGATTTTTTTTTCTTTTTACTATGGGCATTGTATAGGTTTCTGGGGGAAGATGTCGTACGATTTGATGGATGTCAACAATTTTCAGTAAGAAGAGAAAAAAGAAAGGTAAAGAAAATGAGAAAGTAAAATGCACATTCCAGGTACAGATAACTATGAATAAAGCTCCAAAGTAAGGAAATGCAAGGTGTGTTAGGAAGATATCCAGGCAGTAGGCTGGAAATCAATCACAGAGGCTTTGAATGCCATGCTGAAAACTTTGGGCTTTAATCTGAACAGAAATAGATCATTTCAGGAATAGAATGCTTTCTCTCCCTTCACATGGAAAATAAACAATGGAAAACAAATCCACTTTACTGATCATCATCTCAAAGCAAAGTATAGCCACCCTTCCTGGAGGAGTCTAGGCCTGATGACAGTTCCTAACTAAATACTAAAATGGAAAGGTCTAAAAACCTTTTGACCTTCACACTGATTCACCGCTGAATGACTCCTGAGCTACTAGTATATGACAGCCCGACACAGCCAACCCAAGCACACCTTATTCACTTACCAATATACTGCATGCCCCAAACCACAGTTATTCTCCATGTTTCTGGTAGCTGGTTATACAAAGTTTATATGAGCTTATGTAAGTGAGGTTTGACTATATGATAAAACTACTATTTGTACAATCAGGCCAGAATTGTACTTCCAAATAAGTGTTTTATTTTGTGGACAGTAACTTGTACTTTACTGGTGATGCTCTTGTCAAAATCCTGCAAGGAATGACTTTCAAACCCAGGTTCTAAGCTACCCGAGAAAAAATGGTTTTCTTATTTTACCCACGTATTTTGTTACTGAGGTCAAATTGAATGAAAGTTCCAAACGGCTTTTGACTATTTGGAAAAATAAATATGGAGATTCATTATCTGCATAGGAATAACAACTACCCAACAACTAATGTGTTCTGGGAACTATGGTGATAAGTGATATAGGAATATGATCTGTTGCATGTCTTAAACCATGAGATTACTTTGCTTTAAGTGGGTTAGACATCAATTTAAAAAGTCACACAGTTAGACATAATAGAGGAGAAACAGTCTGCAATGTGGAATGTAGAATATTTAAAATGAATATTTATGTAGCACAATGGTTAAGAGTTGGTGACATGGGTAAAAGTATTTAGATTCAAAATCTTGGCACCAACAATTGATGTCTGATCTTGGGCTGGTTATTTGTAACCTCCCATAGTTTCCTTATCTTTAAAATTATAGTAATTATTTTTGTACTCTACTATGTATACTTAACACAATATTTGGTGCTGGGCTTGGATGGTGGGTCTAGGGAGGTTCAGTTGGGAAGCTCCATATGGCCTCTGATCCTTCAAGGGGCCAGACTAGCTTCTCCACATGGCAGTGTCTGGGGAGAAATCTAAAAGAGTGAAAATAGAAGCTTCAAGGCATCCTCGTGCCCAGGCTCAGAACCCTCACATCATTCCACCACATCCTTTTAGTCAGAGCATCTCACAAGGTCTGTTCAGATTCAAGGGGTAAAAAAATAGACTCCACTTTCTAATGAAAAGAGTAACAGTCACATCATTAAGGAGCATGC
>NW_005871132.1:336652-362956 GCF_000147115.1 Myotis lucifugus
CTCCAGTAATGTTAGGGAGCTGGGACCTCAGGATAAAGATAATATACTTCTGAAGAACTTTAAGAGAAAAATAATAAGATGATCAAATTTATTTTTTTATTGTTTAAAGTACTATAAATATTAGTACATGTCTCCTTTTTTTTCCAATTGACCTTCCCCCAGCTTCCCTACCCCCAAATTCACTTTTAAATGATTACTCTGTTTAAAGTGTGGAGACTAGCTCTGGCCAGGTGGTTCAGTTGGTTGGAGCATCCTCTCCTACACCAAAAGGCTGCGGGTTCAATTCCCCATCAGGGAACATACCTAGGTTTTGGGTTTGATCCCTAGTCAGAGGGCCTACAGGAAGCAGCTGATCAATGTTTCTTTCTCATATTGATGTATTTCTCTCTCTCCCTCCCTTCCTCTCACTCTAAAGAAAAAAAAATCAATTAAAATAAACAACACATCTTTTGGTGAGGATTAAAAAAAAAAGCAAAGTGTGGAGAATAGATGGAGAAAGAAAAAACTAGGCACAGAAAAATCTATCAGAGGTTCAATTACATTACCCCATTCAGAGGTGATGGGGGCCTGAGATAGACAGTGGCAGGGGCGCAGATGGAAGTGGACAAATGGAGTAGCTCTTACAAGATACAGAATCTTGACTTGGCAAATATGACTGGCTCTGGGAATAATACGTCTTATTAACTTGCCATCTTTCTCATCACCTGAGTTAATGAATCTGCAGCCAAACTAAATAAAGCCAAGGTACTGCAAGCCATGGGTTTAAAAGGAATAGGAAAGAAGCAAATTAAAGTTTGCTGAAAATGGCAAGATTCAGCTGCTGGTGACACTGATTACTGTCCATGTGCCCAGTGACACTGTGGAGTGGTGGGGAATCTATTAAGAATTACTTGATAGCATCCTTTTACAATGTCATTTCCAATCGGACTTTAATTTACATTTGATAAATTATGCAATGTTTTATACAGTAAGTGAAATCTTTTAGTATTCTAAAGTGCAACACTATATTTTTGGCAGCTTCAGAGTTTTAAACAGAGAATTTCACATGCCCTGATTCAGTAATAAGCTTTCCAAAAGGTGAGACCTGTGGAAATGAGTTATTCCATCTCCTTGTCAATTTTTTAAAAGCAATTTCCACATTAAGTCCTGTTCCCATACAAACCATAATGGGGACGTCTGATGTGCCTACAGTAAATGCTTAAAGTGAGTTAACATTTAATCAGGCATGTTTGTTTTAATCCTCATAGAGATATTAAAGGTAAACATTTCAATGGCAATTGAAATGGACTCTCTCTATTTGTAAGAAATGTGTACCTGAAGCCTGGGAAAGGGGAAGGGGTCCCTTGTAAATACCTCATTAAAGCACACTGGGACTCAGTCGATGGTGCTTTTCCAAACAAGATCGACACAGGCTCTCCGGATTTGTACAAGCTGATGTGGGCCACTCTCACATGAACAGTGGAATTTAATTATGTGGCATCTGACTGTTTCCAAGAAGCACAGAACTTATTGTTTTGATGCATTGAAGCTATTGTGTTGAATAAATTAGGCCAGTCAAGATTCTTTACATAATTGGTCCTGCAAAACACCAGGAGCTAACTGTCTGGAGCAGTCTTCTACTGCATGTAGACTGGGAATTACAGCCTCGTTTCCATGAGATCTCAGTGTATTTCCATTGATCTCCAGACATGCAAGAATAGCCTCAATTCACAGTATTTTTTGATTCCCTTAAAATGTACTGTATGCTTTTTTAAAAAAATGACACAAAATATCTATACTAATAAAAGGGTGACATGCTAACTATACCGGAGACCCTCCAGGAGACCTTCCGGACAAAGCCATGGTGGCGGGGCCGAGGCAGAGGTGGTTAGGGGTGATCAGGCCAGGAGGGGAGGGAGTTGGGGGTGATCAGGTCGGTGGGGGGGGGCAGAGCAGGCTGGCGGGGGGTTGGCCAGTTGGGGGCCATGAGGCTGGCAAGGGGAGGCAGTTGGAGGGCAAGAAGGGCCGACAGGTAGAGGTGGTCAAGGGGCGATCAGGCAGGCAGGTAGGTGAGCGATTAGGAGCCAAAGGTCCTGGATTGTGAGAGGGATGTCTGACTGCCGGTTTAGGCCTGATCCCACAGGGATCGGCAGTCAGACATCCCCTGAGGAGTCCCAGATTGCAGAGGGTGCGGGCTGGCTGAAGGACACCCCCCATACACAAATTTTGTGCACCGGGCCACTAGTGAAATAATAAAGGAGTACATATTTTAACACTTTGCTCTGGATTGCATAGATGCTTCCTTGGATACTGAGAATGGGGGTCGTGAGGGTTATGAATTACATGTAAATATTATATTCCATCCCATTGCATTTGATGTGGATTGAGAATAAGAAAGAGGGAAACATGTGCCTTTTGAATGTGCCAAGATAAATGCAAGTCAGTAGGAACATCTTTCCCTTTTTAACACTTGGAGTGCGGGAAACGAGTTAAGTCGGCTCGCGTGAATTGCGCGTACTCCGCGGGAGCCGTCTTTAACTCGGTTCATATAGATTTGCGGTGGAGTGCGGGAAACGTGTAAACTCGGGCCGATTGTAACTGCGTATTACCAAATATTTGTTTGTAATCCACCCTTTTGGTGGATGGAACAAAACCAAAAGACAGAGCCATCTTATATTTTGGTGGGAAATTCACCCACACTCCAAGTGTTAATGGTTGAAAGAGACTTCATAAATGAAGTGAGGAGGGATTTGTAAATGACTATATTTAAAAGAAGCCACTAAGTCGTTATGAAAAATAAGAGAGCAGTTTTTAACCCAGGGCAGAGGTTAGTCATGACAAGGGATGCCATGATAAAAGATAGCTAAGGGAACAGAAGAGGAAAATATAAAGATATAGTGATGTGCTAGAGACAAAAATAACTTTTTTTTTCAAGGCATCTTTGCAAGGGCTCGTAGACCTTTGCTGAGGCTTGTATTTCAGTGGGCCATTGAAGTGTTATGGTTGGATGACTCCCATAAGGCCAACGTGACAGAACCCATTCAGAATAAACCAATGGGCAAAGGGGACTCAGACCTGGATTCCCCATTCACCTCAAATATGGTAAGGGATCATTGAACCATAAGGACTGACTTCCCTCTTGGCATAATAGTCTTTTCATGCTGTTCAAAGACAGATTTAATGTTTAAAGAGTAGTATCAACACAGGCAACATGGAAATAATTTAAAAGGTGGTAGGAGAAGAGCAGCTAAGCCAATCTGATGTAGATCATTTTCTAATCTGTGCTCTTCTCTCCTTTCAAACTTTTCAGCCACTCAGCTTTGTCCCAGACTTTTACTACAACTCAAAACACAACTCATGGTGGGGAGGGGAACTCTTCCCTAAGATTCCTTCATCCCCATTCCTCTGCCTTCAGCATGTGGTCTGAATCCCATCATAAAAGAGAAATCACATTAAATGAGAAAGGGGAAAGAAGACAGATGAAGCAGGAATCTCCATGGTACAAAAACAAAAAGGGATATTCCTTTGCCTAATAAATATTTATCGCAAGTGCCTGCCAATTACCTTTTAAAGATTTGCATGTGCATTCCATGCCTTTTGTCTTTTTCATGTCACAGTCTATTCAAGCCTTGAAGAGGGCATGTGTCAGGTAAATGTTGATTTACATGCAAATTATATTTGCCTTTAAGTGAAAAAAAAAAACACCTGGAAGTTTATTATTTTCCTCATTAATTCCTACTTTTTTCAAAATTTAAATATTCAATGTCAGCTGAATAAAAAAGGGTTCAGTGGGCTTTTGTTTGGCAAGCTTGTCCCTCTCTGTGCCTTTTATAAATCTGTGTTGATTAAAGTCAACAAGAACAACTCCTCCTTCAACTTGTTTTTCATCATCTCCTTTCTGTTTACAGTTGGACCCTGGAAGAGTCAATGAATTCAAATTTATGTGTTTGGTTTGTACATATCTTAGGAGGGTCCTACTACATGCTCCCAAGAGAATACCTCTCCAAGGCCTGGACTGGGACAGGACAAGCGAAAGAAAGAAAGTGTGGGAGGGAGGAAGAGTCAAAAGACAAAGCTGATGGTTTGAAAACTCCAGGATTAAAAACTAGTTTCTTCCCAGTTTTTCTTCCACTGGGAAATCTTAAAGTGTCTACTCTAGTGTGAGGAATCTTATAACCTAGACCAGAGTTAGAAACGTTAGCCAAGAAATTATTGAACCAACAAAATATCTTGTCTTCATTTAAGATTTTCAATACAAGGAGGAAAACACCACTCATGAGAGGTCAATGTGAACTTAAAATTTTCAGAAGGTTCTGGACTGTGATTTTTTTTTTTTAATCCTCACCTGAGGATATTTTTTCCCATTGATTTCTAGGGAGTGTGGAAAGGGAGAGAGAGGAAAACAAAAACAAAACAAACACAAAAACAAAATAAAACAAAAAACAAACAAACAAACAAAAACATGGATGTATTGGTTGTTTTCTACCGGGGCTGGGGAACCTGTAACTGAGGTATGTGCCCTTGACCGGAATCAAACCCTCTACCCCTCAGTCTGTGGGCCAATGCTCTAAACACTGAACAAAACTGGCCAGCGCTGGTTTGTGATTTTTAACCCTTGTTCCCTCCCCTTCCACATCCTTCACCTTGATACAGGTCCTTGCAGAAGGTTTTCTTAGTCCTACAGGTAAGAAGTAGGCAATTTGTTGGTAAAATATTGTTTGAAAAGATAAGGAATCCTTCTGGGTAGAGTGCAAAGGGAAGAAGTCTATTTAAGAGAGACTGAAATATGCCCAGAGCTTAGGAACAAAAGAGTAATTACCAGGGGACAGTTAACACAACGCAAATAAGGGGTTACTGTGAATAATTATAACAACACTGGGATCAGCTAGAAAGTAGCTTGATAGTATTTTGGACTTGAGAAGAATTGTAGAGTTGCCTGTTTTTATTTAATAGCTGAGCTTTACAGCTGCAAAAAACAAAAGTGCTGAGAAGTGCCGAAATCTCATATTTTGATGGATTTATCATAAAGCTAATAAAACTTAAGTTTTCAAATTTCTCCCTTGCACAGACCTTGGTGAGTGCTGGGGGTTGTGTGGTATTTTCAAGTGAGTGAATAGGGGAAGGGAGACAACATAGTCAATGGGAGGTATTTCACCAAGATTTTATGGGAAAGAATGCCTATAAAGATTATAGAAATAAAAGACATGGATTCCCAAGCCTTATATAATTTGTGGTTATTTGATACAAAATTCAAGATAAATATTACATATTATAAATATTTCTGCAAACATTTTTGTATTATTAAGAGCTTTCCCCAATTTTTAAGCTTCCACAAAATCTGAATCTACTTTCATGTTTTATAAGAGGTGATCACTCTTATGTATTTAAACTGATTTAAAATTGTTAATTTTTGATAATTGTTTCAAATGGTTTAGGCTTATCCATTTCTGTTTTAAATTATTGATTAATGTATTTTAGAGGGAGAGATGAAAGGAGGGAAAGAGAGCGAAAGAGAGAGAGAGAAACATGGATTTGTTGTTCCACTTATTTATGCATTCATTGGTTGCCTTTTGTATGTGCCCTGACCAGAGATCGAACCCACAACCTTGGTGTATCTGGACGATGCTTTAACTAACAGAACTACCCAGCCAGGGCCTAAGGTTATCTATTTCAAAGAAAGAAGTATAGTTGTGAAGATACAGAAATACATGGTTACGGAGATAACATGTTTATAATGTGGTCATGAGGCCTTACCACCACATGGTGGCAGTATCCCTAAAATACAGAATATAAATGGTTTCACTTGCTTCAAGTATTAAAACAATTTACATTTTGTTTGTCAGTTTATTTTGTTCATTAGGGGGACACCTGAAATAATCTCAACATTAAAATTTATAATAAAAATAAATGAAATAGAAAACAATGTTTACAAAAGAGGGGGCTTGCGCATATAAAACAGTAATAACTTGCGTTTTACTTGTTGATATTATGATAGACTTTTATTAAATTATTAATTTGATAAAATAGAATTCTGTTTTGTTTTTGTTTTTACTTTTCCAGAATACATCTGGCCTTTTTTAGGTATCTGGATGTGTTAAATGGAGATTAAAGTAAGTTCTAGGCAACAAGAATTACTATAGTAGATGTTTATCAATTATCCACAACTTGTGGAAGGGGTAAGGGATGAACTGTGTTCACAGGCGAAGCATACTCTTCAATGCTTCACACTTTTAAAGAAAACATGAAAAATACCAAATATTATCATTTATTTCACTATTGTTGAGATGATAAGGCATTCCTTAGCTATTGAAATACTTAGAATTAAATTAAAACTTAGACATATAAGAAGCTTGCTGACCCTATACCTTACAATAAACTAGATATTACAACTTGGGGAAAAAGTGTCTCAGGCCTTTGTCAGTGTGTTGTTGATTTCCACCTTACGTTTTGTGGTAGGCTGGACACCTTTGTGGGGCTTTAACATGGATGGACTAGACTTTCCTGAGCAAAAAAGAAACTCGCAGATTCTCTGTGTACTAAACAGACCGTTGGCAATAGCTAAACAGCTGTTGGCTGTATGATACATATTTGGCTAAAAACAAACCCATCTGTATTTAATGCATTATTGCCAAAGTGTAGTAACATGCTGTTTCCAGTCTGAAAACACTGGTACCCTCATGTGAGATGATCAAATTGAAAATCTCACAACATGGCTCTTGCACTTCTTGGCTATGCAAGCGGAAAACCTAGGAGTGTGCCCAAGGACTGCAGAGTCGCTTTCCAGCTGCTGTTTTCAAGGCAAGGAGGGTGGCAGTAGATGGGAGCAGACTAGAGAGTTCTTTCCCTTGGTAGATACTTCATCATACTTTTCAAAATAAATCCTTAGTATCTAATACTTTCTGTAAATGTATTACATAATCTTTACTCTTACTGATTAAGAAGTAATAGATTCTGAATAGCAGATAATTGGAAAATACAAAGCTCACTCATTTGTGGATTATAATGAACAACATAAACCGATGAACAAAAATAGATCTAGAGACAGAGAAGCATCGATCAGATGCTCAAACCTCAGAGGGAAGGCAGGGGAGGGTGGGGCTAAGATCAACCAAAGGACTTGTATGCATGCATATAAGCATAACCAATGGACACAGACCCCGGGGGGTGAGGGCATGAGTGGGGGCATGGGGGCGACAATGGGGAGATAAAGACACATTTGTAATACCTTAATCAATAAAGGTGAAAAAATTACACTTTGCTTGGCTGGCATGGCTCAGTGGTTGAGCGTTGACCTATGAACCAGGATGTCACAGTTTAATTCCAAGTCAGTATACATGCCGGGGTTGCAGGCTCAATCCCCAGTGGAGGGTATGCTGGAGGCAGCTAATCAATGATTCTCTCTCATCATTGATGTTTCTATCTCTCTCTCCATCTCCCTTCCTCTCTGATCTCAATACAAATATATATTTTTTTAAATTACCCTTTATCCAACCACAGAGTTTACTTAGATGGGCTATTTATTTATGTATTTATTTATTACTGTCCAAAGTTTTACATATGTCTCCTTTTTCCCCACTTGACCTCCCCCCCTCAGCCATTCCCACCCCAGGCAACCCTCCACTGCCCCAGTGTCTGTGTCTATTGATTATGCTAATCCGTATGCATAGAAGTCCTTTGGTTGCTCTGTAATCCTCCCCTTCCCCTGCCATTTATCTCTGGATCTATTCTTGTTCATCAAAGTATGTTGATTATTAAATCCCACATATGAGTGAGATGATGTGATATTTATCTTTCTCCAACTGGTTTATTTCACTTAGCATAATGCTCTCCAGGTCCATCCATGCTATTGCAAATGGTAAAAGTTTATAGCAGTGTTGTATTCCATTGTGTAGATGTACTACAGTTTTCTAATCCACTCATCTGCTGATGGGCACTTAGGTTGTTTCCAAATCTTAGCTATTGTAAATTGTACTGCTATAAACATAGGGGTGCATATATCCTTTCTGATTGGTGTTTATGGTTTCTTGGATATATTCTTAAAAGTGGGATTACTGGGTCAAATGGGAGTTCCATTTTTAACTTTTTGAGGAAACTCCATACTGTCTTCCACAGTGGCTGCATCAGTCTGCATTCCCACCAGCTATGCACAGGGGTTCCTTTTTTTCCACATCCTCACCAGCACTTGTAATCTGTTGATTTGTTGATGATAGCCATTCTGGCAGGTGTGAGATGGTACCTCATTGTTGTTTTGATTTGCATCTCTCGGGTGATTAGTGACTTTGAGCATGTTTTCATATGTCTCTCAGCCTTCTGTATGTCCTCTTTCAAAAAGTGTCTATAGGTCCTTTGCCCATATTTTGATTGGATCCTTTATCTTCCTTTTGTTAAGTTGTATGAGCTATCTGTAAATTTTGGAGATTAAATCCTTATCAGAAATAGCATTGGCAAATATGTTCTCCCATGCAGTGGGCTTTCTTGTTGTTTTGTTGATGGTTTCTTTTGCTGTGCAGAACCTTTTTGTTTTGATGTAGTCTGCAGAGCTGGCCATTCCGGGAGAGATTTCAGCAGTAGTAGAGGCTGCCCGGCCAGGGGAGCCTGGTCCACCAGTCCCCAACAGTCCTGTGGAATATAGCTGTCCTTCACTCACAAATACAGACACTCCCCACACGTCCACACACTCTCCTTTCTCTATATTACTCACACACTATCTTTCAGCCTGCCATCCCATTGGCCACCACCTTGGATCCCCTAGATGGGCCACTTTTTAAAAAATATATATTATTTGTAGATTTGAGAGATTTGTTGTTACAATAATTTATGATTCATTGTTTGATTCTTGTATATGCCCTGATGGGGGAATCAAACCCACAACCTTGGCATATTGGGATGATGCTTTAACCAACTGAGCTATTCAGCAGGGCTTTTAGATGGCCCACATTTGAATAAAGTTATTATTTAATGTCTCAGGTGCTTAATATGACTCAATCAACCCATTTACTGGGATCACTGTACTTGGGTTACAAGAAAGAAAACAGACTGACAGAGATCAGGCAACTTACTAAAATTATTTATCTCTTAAGTGTGCAAGCAAGGATTTGAACCCACATTTGCTTTTAGAGGTGAGAGCTGGGGCTTTCACCACTATAGCATACCACTTCTCATTATGAAAATAATATCGTTCAAAAAAT
Organism: Myotis lucifugus; assembly: GCF_000147115.1. Classification (NCBI taxonomy): domain Eukaryota; kingdom Metazoa; phylum Chordata; class Mammalia; order Chiroptera; family Vespertilionidae; genus Myotis; species Myotis lucifugus. The sequence goes on from NW_005871132.1 coordinate 345,820, forward strand.
ATGTCCCCAGAGGTTAAAAGAATACAACTGTTCTTATGATAATTTAGACCATTTGAGACTTAAAAAACCTAGATTATGTAATAACTACAATGGAAAGCAACAGCTTAGTTTGGTCATGAGTAAAATATTCCTATGTGTACTAAACTGTATGTGTAAACAATTGGATTTGGGATCTTCCAGCATCTATCATTTAAGTGAAAAAAAATGTGTTAGTTAATGAATATTTAATGTTGATTAGCATAATGGAATGTTCCTCTAAATACTAGCACTTATGTTATTTGACAAAACACTGAACAATTTGGGGGAATTTTTGTAGTTTTTTAAATGTTTTGAATAATGCATAGCTTTTTCTCATAATAGGCAAATGTTCAAATCAACTTCAAAGAAATCTTTACCTGAAAAACTCAAGGTAATTAAGCATTTTTCTCTGCCTGCTGCTAACACCCTCTTCTGCAGTAAATAGTCAACAGCTGGAATGGTAACAGCGAACTCTCAGTGCAGCTACCGAGAGCCCCATATTTTACAGCTCAGAGACTGTCAAAAACTTTTTAACAAAGAAGGTATTTACGAAACCTTACTTTTTTGTTTAAGTACATACCCAAAAACTGTTATTTTAAAGGAATACACTCTTTGTACTAATAATTAAGTTTACAGTACTGCAAAATACAAATTAAGATAATTTATAAAGTGAATAGTTTTGCAATGTCACAATCCCATCAAAACAACAAAGATATGTCTGGAGTATGATTAAATCTAACAGTGAATTATTTGTAAAACCTTATCTTCCCTTATTTCTCAGATGCCAGAAAGAAGACATGCCAACATTATCTATGGGAATGTTCAACCAAATGCTATAAAATTCATGATACAGAGAATATATTAGTCCCGACGCATTAGAACATCCTTGAATATATATTTTAAACATGTTGACAAAATGCCACCTCCCCAGAAAGACATTTTAAATAATTCAGATTAACTCTAAGACATGTTTGCTGAGTCTTTTGTTTAATTCAAGTTTCTTTCTTGCTCCCAACTAATGTTTGGCTTTGCTCAAAAATGTTTAGAAGACATACTGCAGGCACCTCTTGTAGTAAAATTTGAAGACAACTGGAAAGAACTGGGCTAAACACAGGATCATATTAGAGTAGGATTTGGGTATGCAGAAGATAAGAGAAACAGAGAAATGTGAAGGGAACTTGAGGCAGTGAGAAAGTGTGGCACAGTGAGTGAGTTTAGGGAGAAAGGGTAGAATGACCAAACACTTAGAAAGGTAGACACAAATAGAGGAGGAGGGGGCAGGAGAGGGGTGTTCATGCTCCAGTGATAAGAAATGAGCAAAGGGAGAATGATGTGAAAATCTAGGTCCTTAAAACAGTCATGTAAGAGTAGTCATTGGCCTTCATGGTGTAGCTCTGTGGAAAGAAGATGGACATTGAGTCACACCAAGCCCTTATTAGTTGTGCAACCTTGGCCATTACTCTCAGAAAAGTTGCTTCAAAGGTAAAATAGAATTTTTAATCCTTAAACTATGTGAGCTAGCATATGTAGCAATGTCTAATACACTTAATGCCTTATAGATTCATAGATATTTGATTAGTGATTATTTTGGCTTCACTTTACACTGTTTTTCAGAGAGGTTCAAGGGTTTAGCTTGGAAACTCACTCATTTTGTTTGTTTTGTCCTAGACCTAGCCTATAGTAGGCTCCCACTAAATAATTGCTATCATTATTATCCTGCACTTTACTCCAGGGTTTGACAGGGGCCCTTCTCTTCTCACCATTCAGAAGTTACCTTGCCATTGTCTGGTGAGAATAAAGGCAAGTGTTGCTGTGCAAAATATATTCTTTTGTTAGAGCATAAAGAATTTAATTTGTAAAAGTCAAGGTGGCCCATAATTATCACAACTATTATATTCTACTAGAGGCCCAGTATACAAATTCTTGCATGGGTGGGGTCCCTCGGCGTGGCCGGTGATTGGGGCCAATCGGGGCCGCAGGAGGTTGGACTAGGGGGAGAGACTGCAGGAGGTTGGTTGGCTGGGGGAAGGGGCCGGGCCATGGGAGGTTGGTTGTGGGAGTGCACTGACGAACAGGGGGCAGCCTCTGCGTTGAGTGTCTGCCCACTGGTGGTCAGTGCACATCATAGAGACCGGTCAACTGGTCGTTCAGTCATTCAGTCGTTTGGTCGTTTGATCGCTTAGGATTTAATATAGATATAGATATAGATATATAGATAGATATAGATAGATATAGATATAGATATAGATATAGATATAGATATAGATATAGATAGATATAGATATTCCAAACATATATTAATATTGTCTTTGAGAGATATATTCTATCAGGTAAGATAAACAGAAATAGATATGACCATGGGTCTTGAATAGCTCTGTCCAGTAGAAATGTAATGGGGACTAACTTAGTGATATAAAAATTTCTAGTAGCAACATTTTTTAATAAGTAAAAAAGAAACAGGTGATATTAATTTGATAATATGTGTTGGTTAAGCAAATATATCCAAAATATTGTTGTAACATATAATCAATATAAAAAAATGCCTGAGAAATTCTACTTTTAAAAAATATTTGTGTACTAAGTCTTCAAATTCTGGTGTGCATTTTAGAATTACAGCACACGTCAGCTTGGACTTGCCCCATTTCAAGGGCTCAATACCCACATGTGTCAGTGTAGATATAGAAGAACCTAAGCAGAGAAACAATATAAGGAACCAATGCAGACACTAAGCTCTTACCCCCATCCCCCCAAGTAAGCCAACTAGAGAAGCAAACCCTCTGAATTTAAAAACCTCTCCTTCATCAAATATTTACTCCAGCCTGGAGTATTGTGGAGCATTATGTGGCTCTGCTTTCCTGAGAAGAAATCAAAGTCACAAAATATAAACTTTCTTCTACCTCTTCTCCTCAAAATGTGTCTATAACCATATGCTCCTCATAACTTCAGAATAGCCAAGGGCATTACCAATTTTCTCCTTCCTCACTTCTGTCACAAAGGAAAAGTGTTTTCTTTTCTTCTAAGAGTTAAAGCCCCAATTACTCCCCTTCCCCTGCCTCTTTCCATCAAACACTGTCTTATGTGACTTCTGCAATGTGAGGTACACTCCATTTCCTCAGACCCCCTTTCTTAAACAAACAAGGGCTGTACACACAGACCGTCCCAAGCAGCTAGATTCACAGCAAAAGTAAGAGGAAGGTGCAGAGATTTCCTATATGCCTCCTGCCCCCACATAGGCACAGCTATCCACATCAACATCCCACACCAGAGTGGTGTATTTCTTACAATTGATGACCCTTCGTGGACATGTCATTATCCACCAAAGTCTATAGTTTAAACGGGGTTCCCTCTGGATGTTTTACATTGTATGCAGTTTGACAAATTAATATAGTAAGAACCCACCATAAAATAATACTTTCACTGCCCTTAAAATCCTCTGTGCTCTACCTGTTCATTTCTCCCACCCACTTTTGCCTGTGGCAACCACTGATGTTTTTAAATGTCTCCATAGTTTTGCCTTTTCCAGAATGCAATGTAGTTGGAAACATACAGTATCTATGTAGCCTGTTCAGATTGGCTTCTTTCACTTTGTAATATGCATCTATATTTCCTCCATGTCTTTTCATGGCTTGATAGCTCATTTCTTTTTAATACTGAATAATATTTCATTGTCTAGATGTACCACAATTTATTTATCTACTTACCCACTGAAGAAGATCTTGGTTGCTTCCAAGTGTAACAAAAATAATGTAAATGGAGCCACTTTAAAATGGACCTGGAGCTGCCAACTGCCTTGCACATCTTATGCCTCAAATCTTTGGAATGTTAAAATAGGGCAATGTAACCTTTGGACTGGGCCTAAAGCAACAGTGCCCCAAAGTAAGCAAATATTTTGACTACCAAACTGATGGCTCTTAGACTGAAAATTAAAAATATTCTTTAGAATTAGCATAATTATGTTTGCTCATTTGCATCAAATAGAAATGCCTTTCTTTTATTGATGTTATTAATTGTTTCTCTTCCCTTTCTCAGAAATGCCCCTTGTCTTTGTCTCTTAATTGGAACATTATTTGGGTTTCTGCCTAAATCAGTGCTTCTTTAATAGCTATTCTTTTTTATCTCAAATACATGCTTGCTGGCTCTCACTTTGGCCTTTTATTTCTAGGTTAACACACATTTGGGCAACTATGAATAAAGCTGCTATAAATATTGGTGTGCAAGTTTTTATGTAGATGTGTTTTTAACTCATTTGAGTAAATACCAAGGAGCAAATTATTGAATTGTATTGTAATTGTTTTCTAAGAAATTGCCAAACTGTCTCCCAAAATGGCTGTACCATTTTGCATTCCCACCAGCCATGAATGAGAGTTCCTGTGGCTCCACATCCTTGCCAGCATTTTGAGTTATCCTTCTTCCTTCCTCCTTCCTTCCTTCCTTCCTTCCTTTCTTTCTTTCTTTCTTTCTTTCTTTCTTTCTTTCTTTCTTTCTTTCTTTCTTTCTTTCTTTCCTATTCTAATAAGTTTGTAGTGGTATCTCATTTAATCTGAAATTCCCCAATGACATATAATATTTAGCATCATTTTATATTATTTGGCTTATTTGTCAACTGTGAAGTGTATGTTCAGATCATTTGCTTATTTTGTAATCAGGTTGTTTGTTTCCTTATTGTTGAGTTTTTAGAGTTCTTTGTTTACTTTGGATAACAGCCCTTTATCAGATACAGGCATATCTCACTGTATTGTGCTTTGCTTTATTGCACTTTAAAAATAATTGTTTTTACAAACTGAAGGTAAGATCCTCCACCAGTAAAAAAAATTACAGCTCACTTTGTTGCAATGCTCACTTTGTTATGGTGGTCTCGAGCAGTAGGCACAATATCTCTGAGGGCTGTCTGTATGTGTTTTGTAAGATTTTCTCTCAGTCTATCGCCTCACTGTTTCTTAATTCTTGGATAACTGCTCCATTTATTTGACTGAAACTGCCTTTCCGAAGTTCAGCAGCAACAATCTCATACACTAATAGATTGGTGCTGGTTGCACTCTGTAAATATACTAAAACAGAACAAGAAAAACCACCAAGTCATGCAGATTAAGTGGATAAATCATAAGTATGATGTATGCTATTAAATTAGATCTCAGTAAAACTAATACATACATGTACAAATGTATGCATATACACAAACATAGCATAGAAAAAAGGAGAAGTATGGGGGAGAGGAAGAGAAATAATCATAAACATAAAAACAAATGTATTTTTTCATTCATGACATGGCTGCTGTTTTCAGGGTGTCCTTCATCCCTCAAATGTTTGAATCACATTCCTCCACAGGCTTTACTTAGGCCTTGTTCCTAATAGAAACTCCACACAGATTCAAGGCTAGCATTACTAGTATTTGGTTTATTTATCAAGCACATACAGAGCACAACAATGTGAGTGGCACTCTGCACACACATGGATTTTTACAAGATATATACTATTATCTTAATTCCCTTTTAATAGATGGGATAACTGAGGCACAGGGAAATGAAAAAACATTACCAGAGCCACACAGGTAAGAAAGTGCCTAAAACAGAATTAAAACTCAAGCAATCCGACCCCAGAACCTAGACCTTCAACCACTAGGTCACATGGCTTCTTTGGTGGGGGAATAAGTGAATACACACTTAGTGTAATTCTATGGATACTAGGAAGGCTCTATTTTTTTTGAATTGGTCTTCTAGTCATCTATTTGCTGATGCCTAAAATTCCAGGTCAGAGCCTAATCCTTTAGTGAAGCACAATGCTCTTTATTCAAATGCAAATGCAACCTTATCTGTCCTTTCTACCTTAGTACAAATTGATTTAGCAAGACATTTGGTGACAGCAGATTTTGATGATGGGTGAGTCCAAGAAGTCACCCAGACTAAGATTATAAAGTAGGAGCTTTTAGATCAGAGGAGAAGAGGTGGGGGAGGGAGATTGAGCTGGTGACTACATCTCAGGCTTGCCGGGATTGGCTGCGTAGATTGAGGGGAAGTTTCACTGTATGTGAGAGAATGGGAAGTATTTCATTTTTCCTTGGTGTACTGGAGGTTTCAATATTTCCCTCTAAGTAAGAAAGTTGAAACAGTTCTAAATTTGCCATAAATCAGAAAAAAATAGACATCTCAACCTATAGGAAAAACCCTCGAGGACATAGTGGAATCATTACAAGGCAATCCTTGAATTTATATGTTCTACAAGCATCGGCTCTAAAGTGAATAAATAGTAAGTCTCACTCGTTTGTGCATCACTATTTCTCAAAATTTATAGATTCTAAAATACAACTTTATTTAGAAATAAATTCATGGTATTTTTGTCATTATGGATTTTCTCAAGCAATTTGGATTTAGATGGGTGAAGAGGCCCCATCTTTAAAGCACATGCTTGAATTATGAACAATTTCTATAGAGAATAAATTTGGAAAAAAAAGTGGAACGAATCTGGTTTTCTTTTATGTGCCTTGTTTACTTACATAAACTGTGATTCTAAACTCAGGAGAGCATCTTTTCCTTGGCATCACTTTTCAAGCTCACAGATAGAAACTGTATCTGGGAGATGAAGCGCTCAGGTCTCTGGGTCAGCACCCTGGGTAGTGCACATAGCCTGATGGATGTGCATGTGTGCTGTTGAGCTGTACTGCCACATGTAGCAACACAACCTTTCTTTGCATTCTTTTACCTTTGCCTCTTTAATTCAGCAATTAAAACACTTGTAACGTCATACCAACCAAGCTGTGGCTTTCTGACAATTATCATATCTAAATAGAGTAACAAGATCAGTAAAGACACGTTCATTGAAATACACATTGGGCCACAGACATCAGCTGCATTTGGGATCAAATCAGGCTATTAAACCACAGGCCAGAGCGTCTGTGATTTGCATGAGTAATTAGAAATGATTAATAGAATGCCTTGCTTAATTAAACTTATCTCATAAGGGCACCTCTTGAAAATGCATAGCTTGACAATTCTCGATATGTTGGGTATAATATGTTTGGCTTCTAATGAAGGATTTTTTGACTATTTAAAATAGACATGATATAATGGCACAAGCCACACTGTCTTAGAAATGTAAGTTGTCTTTGAAATTTAAGAATTCTGTAGAACAGTGTAGAAAACAAACAAAAAAGATGATGTTTCAGGGAATATTATAACTAAGAAAGGGATGTAGGCTGCTAAGTATGGTGACCAGCTCTTTAATATGGGGAAAAAAAATTAAGAAAAATATTACTATTTTAGTCATTTTGGGCTGCTATAACAAAATGCCACAGACTGTTGATTTAAACAGCAAATGCCTTTTCCCACCAATCTGGAGACTGAGTATAAGATTAAGGGGCTGTCAGATTCAGTGTCTAGTAAGAGACCTCTTCCTGATTTGCAGGTGGCTGCCTTCTAAGTGTAATTCACATGGTAGAGAGAGGGAGAGCTGATGTTTCTTCCTCTTTTCATAAGGGCATTAGTCCCATAATGGGGCTCTGTTCTCATGACGTCATCTATACCAATTACCTCCCCAACATTCCACCTCCAAATACAACCACATTTGAGGACCAGGCCTCCAACACATGAAGTCTGGGGGTGGGGAGGGTACAACCATTTAATCCATACCAGATGAAGAACAAGACAAAATCTGTTAAGTATCTGCTGGGTACCAAGTGGTAGGGTGAATCCTATCTAATAAAGAGGGAATATGCTAATTGACCCTCATGCCATTGCAAAGGTGGTGGCACCCACAGCCAATAAGGAGAAAATATGCTAATTGTTGCCCCGCCCTCTAAGATGGTGGCACACACAGCCAATAAGGAGGGGATATGCTAATTGACTGCCCCACCCTCAAAGATGGCGGCACCCACAGCCAATAAGGAGGGAATATGCTAATTGACTGTCATGCCCTCAAAGATGGCGGTGCCCACAGCCACAAGATGGCGGTGCCCAGTCCCCTCAGCTCCGCTGGGGCCTTGCCACATGCTGCTTCTGGAGTCCCCCAGTTCCCTCAGCCCCCCAGCCACCCAGGGCTGGTCTGAGGTGCAGGCAAGCCTTGGATGGCAGCTTCCCAGCCGCCCAGGGCTGCCTGAGGCTCAGGTAACCAAAGCCAGCCAAGGCTTGTGCTGCCGGCAGTGGCAGCAGCAGAGGTGTGATGGGGCATCACCTTCCCCTGATCGCTGGGTCGCCTCCCGCCCTGAGGGCTCCCGGACTGTGAGAGGGGGCAGGCTGGGCTGAAGGACCCCCCCTCCAGTGCATGAATTTTTATGCACCGGGCCTCTAGTATTACTATAAATGCAGAAGAGAATAAAGATTATGTTTGAACTTGAAGGGCATATAATAGAATAAGAAATATAGTTTTAAAAATCACATACATATGTCAACTAACTTAGTTATAATTTTTGAAGTTAGGGGAGATGAATTTAGGGCAAAATTTTGAGGTAAAAGGCACTGGAACAGAATACAAACTCTATTGCTAATTCTTAAGAGGTACAGTATTTTGCCAATATTTCTCATATTTGCCGGTAGCATTCTTTTGTGTCTTTCAGAGCAAACCTCTTCTGCTTAATTCTACTGTTTCCTGGAGCATTTCTCTCTTTTTTCCCCTTTCTTTCTGTTGACTTCTACTGTTTTAAATTACCTTCCATACTTCTTATCTGGATAAATGTTTCACAATAACCAGACATTTTTGATGGTCCCAATAATTACTGGAATATAATACACATTTAATCCTCAGTGTGTAAATCAACTTTAAATGAAAATGACAAATCTTTAAAAAATAATTCCCATATCTATTTTTAATAAATGCTTTTTGGTGGATCGATGGTCAAGCTAAGGAGAGTGGACGTAAGGAAATGGAGCAATGAGCATTGAGGGCCATTATAGTCTTCTAAAACAGGAATGATGAAATTATTACCCATGAAATTGTTTGCTTATATGTTTAATAGGATGGTCGATTGCTCACACTGCTCTAGATATATTATTCCATACTGTACCTGGATCTGAGTGCTAGAAAACTCCCTTTTAGCAAACAGTAAATTATTGTTCCAGCTTGTGACAATTTGGAGTTCAAGAGTATCTCCTTTTGTTTAAGATGTTTTATTGATTTTTAGAGAGAAAGGAAAGGAGAGGGAGAGATAAACATCAATGTTAGAGTGAAACATCAATAAGCTGCCTTCTGCATGCTCCCGACTACCACCAAAGATGAAGTAAGCAATCTGGGCATGTGCCCTGACCAGGAATTTAACAGGCAACCTTTCAGTGCACAGGAAGCCAACCCACTGAGCAACACTGGCCAGAGCAAGAATAACTTTAAGATAGCCATCTGTGCCCTTAAATGATGAAACTCAACTGCTTAACAAAGGTACACACACTTGTCATATGTAAGGTAGCAGCTTTTACTTCTATTTCAGAAAGGCATGCTACTTTAGAGGTTATTTTTGCATAAAGAAAAAAATACAATTGCCAGTAAAACAAATAACTTGGATAAAAGCAAGGTGTTTATTCAGATCTAGGGTTTATATTGTTAATCCAGACAAGTAATGTGCTGAGAGTTGTCATTCAAATCAGTCATGAAGTATGTTTGAAGAGGAGACACATTGTGTTTAATTCATTCATTTTTTTTTACATGACTGAGGCCAGTTTCCAGCTTGAGTCCTCTCTTTTTCTTTCACTCATGCAAATATGATTTGAAAATGCACTTGAACTCCACATATATTAAAAACAAGTACATCTCAAACTTCTTTATGTGAAGGTGTATTTGGACAAAGCCCCTAATCTCAAGAAGTTTTAAATTTTATTGGAGAAGATAAAACAGAACAGAGAAAATATGAGCAAGGAGGCCAAATATGATGATTACTGGAAGAAAAGACATTTGGTCTTAAAATTGTGGTGTTTTTGTGCATTATGCCACAGGGTATGTATTCTGATATTGCTATAAATATTAATCTCTGCCCACATAAATACAAAAATATAGATTTCTGAGCCTCACAGGCTTGCTATAGATCAGTAAGGAGCTCATAAAAATGCCAGAATCCTCAGAACATGGCTTTTTGGTTAAGATCCCTTAAGGACTAGGTTCTTCTCAGATTTGTATCACTTGCTGTATTAGTATATAATAAGGGCCCAATAAACATTATTGGGATAAGTTGAATCTAGTTGAATGAATTAGTGTTTAGAAGCAGCTATTTCTCCACTGAGCATGCTGTTGACTCTGCATGGATATGGGGTTGGGAGGATGGATCATTGGGCTCAAATGTTGAAGATCTCAGGATGTGTAGGGGAAAAGATGTAAATTGTGGTTCCAAAGACCTTAATAATTGGTTTATGGTGAGCCAAAGGAGACTTAACCTAGATCCATAGTAGGTGGTACAGTGATCTTGTGTTGGCCATTAATGGTTGTGTGATCATGGATAAGTTCCTAAACCCTTGTGAATTTCAACATCCCTATCCATGAAATAAAAGAGAGAAGGTTTGAACTAGATAACTTCTAAGACCTCTTAAAAGTTCAAAAATTTGATGACAGCATCTTCCAAAATACATTCTGGAAGAACTTAGTAAATGTTCTGTAATAATGTTTTCTATGACAAATGAGTTTTCTAAAAATCTGGATAAAAAATGGATTAAAAATGATAGGCCTTTTATTGACTTTAGCATGCTAATGTGCATTTTGTGACTCTACAATAGAATCTCTTCAAGCTTATTTCACTCTTAAAATCTTTATTTTTATGTAAAGGCTATTAACAATTAAAGGAATGATGTTATGCCAGAAAACAGAGTTTGGAAAACTTACCTTTATCATTTTGAAAATTCCTTCACAGTCCTTCGACAGAACTCATCACAACAACTAACATTCCAGCTAAGTCCATACATCCTTATTGAGTGCCTCCTATGTGGAAAGCTCTTTCAAATATCATCTCACCCAACTGTCACAACAGATTAGGGATGTAGACACGATCTCATATTACAGGTAAAAGAATTGAGTTCTGCAGAATGACTTGATTTGCCCAATGTGACAAAATTTAAGGAGTAAAGCTGAAATTATAATCCACTAATCTGACTCTACAGTGCTGGCAACTTTGCTTAACAGCCTTTCCCTACCACCAAAGCCACACTTTTACCTTTCAGTGTAGGTTTCTCTGGATGCAGTGGCATTTCACAGGGACAATGCCCAAGGGCCACTCAGGGGAGAAGAATAACTACCATTCGTGAGTAATATGATAGGGGTGTGGGATAGTCCAAACACTCCAGGAGAATACCTGGGGGAAAGTATTCCTGTAATTACTCCCAGGGAGTTCAAACACATCATATCCTAAGAAAAAAAGAAAAAGTAAATACTATAGCCCTAGCCGGTTTGGCTCAGTGGATGCAGCGTTGGCCTGTGGGCGGAAGGGTCCTGGGTTTGATTCCGGTCAAGGGCACATGCCTGGGTTGCAGGCTCGATCCCCAGTAGAAAACATGCAGGCGGCAGCCAATCAATGATTCTCTCTCCTCATTGATGTTTCTATCTCTCTCTCTCCCTCTCCCTTTCTCTCTGAAATCAATAAAAATGTATTTTAAAAAAAGATTCAGCTTAAAAAAAAAAGAAAAGGAAATACTATGTTTCCTCCACCTTGAGAAGTTTATATTTTAAACAGGAATTTTTACGATATGCTACTGTTTTAAATTTGTGAAATCAATGTATTTTTCATTCACTTGCTTATAGCCCCCAAACACTCTGGATTGTTTATCTTCACAACTTTTCAAAAAAAATCTCATTCTTATTAGACAGGGTTGGGCAAAAGTATGTTTACAGTTATTTATATGGAAAATAATACAATAATTAATGAAAAAAACAATATAAGTATAAACTTTGTGTTTCACATACAACTGAAAACCTACTTTTGCCCCACCCTATATAGGGAGAAAATGGATGCATTGTGAAATTAATGATTAGAGAAATCTTCTAAACTTAGTGTTTGCCCAGGATTCAAAGACAGGCACCTTATTTCTTAGCCTGTGGCATGCTACTCTAGAACCCTCCCTCGCTTCTGGGAGGAGAAATATGGACTTCAATGAGCACAGGTTTTCTAATAGATCAAAAAGAATTATAGATAAAGCATACAGAAAAAAAAATAGTCATAGCTAGGTGAGGGACTTTTTGACAAACTTACATAAGAATTACCCTGAACAAAACATATTAATCTTACTATTTCATAGTCAACAATAAGTTCAATCAAGAGAAAAAGGAATTTCAATACTGATTTTTCCCAAACGGAAGTTCTGCTCCCTATTGAATAATGTAGAAGGAGGCACTGAAGTACAAGCTTATTTTGCAACTTTTCAAAATAAGAAATTAATACAGCTTCAAAGTTTGTAATCAAACAATAGGTCCAAGGCCTACATTTTGACTGCAAAGAATGCCTTTATCAAATGAGGCATTGGCTTTAATTGGCTATGCTATATTTTCCACCTGAATCAGTGTATTCTTTCTCCCCAAAGTCACTTAACAAGAATGTGATCGCGGTGATTAGAGTAGGGGAGGAAGAACATGGCTGCTAGAGGATTCAGGCAATGTTCTCTGCCTCACTCTCCCCATTTGTAAACTACAGCTAATTATTCTTATTCATTAATGAGTTGCAACCTAGATAAACAAACTCCTTTAATACATTTCAGTTAAGTGGTATCTATTCCAGGTAAAATGTTCTTAAAGGAGCTTTTGGATTTTCCTGGTCTCTGAATTTTCCAGAACTGGCCTTTGAGAAGGGACTGTGAACTTGAAAACAGCCAACCCTAACAAAGAGATCAAATGACCCCATGTGACCATTGACTACAAAGCCCAGCGAAACACTAAATAGTGGTTCTGACCTCTGACAGACTTACCCAGAGAGAGCATCTTACAGCTGATAGAGAAGTGGACTCAAATCCAAACTCCAGAGTCCTACAATGGGCTCTTTCACTGATGTTGTTTGGCTTTGGCAATTAACTTAACCTTTCTAAGCTTGACTCCTTGTAGGGGGCCATGGCTCTTTCCTTGCCTGCTTCCCAGGGTTGCAAAGAGGATCAAATAAAACAATATGTGAGAAAGTTAAAATGCTACAAAAACAGACACATAGGAAACCTAGTCCATAGGATATTTGGCACCATTTTTTTTCTCTGTAAAATTCACCTTCTCCGGGGTGACTTCTGATACTGTTTTACTAGTATTTAAGAAAGGATGAAGAGAATAAGACCTAAGCCAGGACTGGTGACTTGCTGCACATGTGTGTGCCTGTGGAAGATTACTGTAGCTATGGCTGTGTGATACCTGCATAACCTCCTCAGCAGAATTGCCAGACTCTATAATGCTGTAAAATAAAATGCATGCAGCTTAGTGGTGTTCTCTACCATAGGTTCTCATCTTCCAGCTTCAGTGTGTGGGTAAAACCCATGCAATCACCCACATGGTAAAGGCATAGAAGAAACGGAAATGAGAAGTAGGAGAAAGTTCAGGCAGATCTATTACTGTAAGTGTGGTGTATGTCATTTAGATAAAAAAAATAGTCATGTAACATATTTTTTGGTTGCTGGGTGGCTGGAGTGGCACTTATGGTCTTTTGGAAATGGAACAAGATTTATATGGAATAAGAATTTAAACCTTATACATCTTTTTTTTTTAACATAGCCTAGTAACAGGCCACCTCTTGCCCCTTTCAACACAAAGCTAGCGTTAAATAGTATCTAGAAACATTGAAAAGGCATTCAATATTCATTAAAATATATAAAGAGGGAATACTGACTAGAGGGCATCCAAAAGATGATATAATATCCTTTTCAGGGTAAGAAACTCTATACAGTTTTCTGAAATCCTCCAAATAGCTTCTCAGACTAATCAAACTAACAAACATCCCCCAGCTCTTCCTTCACATTCCAATCTCCAGTGCCAGCTCATCAGCTTTACTGATTCCTCCCCTCTCATCCAGATACTCCAGTCCCTCTTCCAGAGCACTCCAAGCTCTATTTTTTAAACCAATCTACCTATTTTAGCTCTTTTTCATTCTAATGCTCATCCCATTTCCCCAATTAGACAACAAACAAAATAAAACATAAATTTTGACAGCTGTAGGTTGTTTTCCCAGCAACAAAGTTTCTTATTATTTTAGAAAGTTGGTTGCAGAGGAGAGGAGAAGAAACAGTGGAAATATTTATATCATTCCCTTTATAGCCTCCATATGGGCAGTTGGAAAAAAATTGATAATAGAAAACAAGCCCCTCTTGAAACAGAACCACCTTTGTAGGCATATGGAGTTGAAATATGCTAAACACTGCGCTATCTGGTTTGGCTCAGTGGATAGAGCATCAGCCTGTGGACTGAAGGGTCCCAGGTTCTATTCCAGTCAAGGGCACATACCTGGGTTGTGGGCTCAATCCCTAATGGGTGGAGTGCAGGAGGCAGCCGATCAATGATTCTGTCATCATTGATGTTACTATCTCTCTCTCCCTCTCCCTTCCTCTCTCTCTCTCTCTCTCTCTCTCTCTCTCTCTCTATATATATATATATATGAAATATACTGAACACCAGTGGGTTTTCAAAACAATGTGTTTATTTATTTATTTTTAATATTTTTAAAAATTGATTTTTAGAGAGAGAGGAAGTGAGAGGGAGGGAGAGAAACATCAATGTGAGAGGGAAGCATCCATTGTCCACTCCCTGCATGCCCCCTACTAGGGATCAAGCCTACAATCCGGGCATGTGCCCTGACCAGGGATTGAAGTAGTAACCTTTTGGTGCATGGGATGATACCCAACCAACTGAGCCACACTGTCTAGGACACAGTGTGTTTATTTTAGAGATGCGGGGTACCACAGAGGTACTGTGGTGGTTCATGGAGCTCCACAGTGGTAGAGCAGAGACAGTCATGCTATGATTCTTGCTTCCCACAACATTGCTTCTTCCTCCAAGTGTCAGTAATAAGAATCTGACTAAAATATGCACATGCATGCAGGTGAGCATGACTGCACAGGTTAGAAGATACTGTCAAATGTGTGATTTTTAGACTCACAAGACATGATATGATTGGAATAATTCATGCTAAAGACAGTTCATTCAGTTTATTCTGAGGCCATTTCTATGCTGTTTTTGGCTCCACTTCTATAAGATCCCAACTTCTATAAACTACAATACTTCAGACAGGCATATGTATTAATAATAGTATACATAATTAATACCACTGTGATTCCATGATTAAAAAATAGTTTCCCTTCAGGAGATTTTGAATTACATTTTATATTGTTATGCTCTTACTTTTCCCTTCATTTTCCTCTGCAACCAAGTTCTGGCTTCTCATTAATTGGGTCAGTAAGCAATCGCTAATGAAAATAAATAAACACCCTCATTAAAAAATCATATTTCCTCATGAATTTTCAGAACCTGAGTTTTCTTTAATCTCAGCAGTACATAATAGCATGTCTCTGGAATGTACGCTCCTGTCCTGTGACTAAAAGTTGACAACAACTTGGTCCCTGGGTCGTGGTCTCTATGCTGGCTCATTCTAATTAGCCAGCAGCACACTCCCTAGAAGCTCTGCTTCAGTGATTTCTGAGAAGCAGGACAGAAAACAGCTGGGTTCTTATGCAAACTAGAGCATGACACTGAATTATTATTTAGTAGTAATTTTCCCTTATCCTATCGCCACCTGCCAGGAGCCTATTTGGAGTTTGGTAGGATACAATCACTGAGAACCGGTTTTCCTCAAGGTAGGCTGATTACTCACAGTCACAAGGAGGATGGTGTGCTCCCAAACCACACAAGAGAGGTTTTAAATAGTTTATCTGGCAAGGGGCTGAGAGACCAGTGTGTTGGTTTTCAGAGACCTGTGGTGCTAAGAATGAGGCATCTGGAAACCAGAAGGGGGAAAAAAAACAACAACAACTTGGTTTTCCAGAGATTCATGGAAGGCTCAACCCAGTGCTACATCTGGAATGTAGAAAGTATTCAATACTTGCCTGAAGAATGGAGTAATGCAATCTGGAAGTCTATAAAGGGCAGGGATGTAGGTTTCCAGGCTAAGAATGGAGCCAGATGTCTTGATGGGAATTCAAGAAGGGGAGCAAAAGGCTACATAACTACTCAGTAACAAACAGAAGCCTCATTCTTTCCCTTAAACCTTACTATGCCAAGGCAGGCCTAATTCAACAAGTTTAGACATTTAGGGATTCAGACTGAATAAATTTGGGTTACCATCTTGATTTAATATATGGACAGGTGCCTGGGTATCAGGAACTCCTGTTCTGTGTTTCTGTCCTGGATCAGTAGCTAAGCTAGCTGGATAAGTCACTTCATCCCTTCAGGCCTTCAATCCATTATCTGTGAGATGAGTGAGTTGGAGTAAATGGACTCCTGGGATCCTAAAACATTAAAATTCTCATCCACATCTGCCATAGGACGTTTGTGAAAGAGTAGGAGTGCCAGAGATTGTGCAAACTTTTTTATAGGCTTCATGTTACATAATTATTATGTCACCCTATTAAATTATATATTATCCCCCCTGCCTTTTCTTAAATAGGAAATGCACAGCAAATGATGGTTATAGAACATGTTCAAGGTCACACAGCTAGTAAATGGCAACACTGGGAATCTAACTCAGAGCATGCCCGTTTTGCAAATTATATAGACAGATTAACAGGAGGCAGCCTCGGTCTCATCCTTGAAACAACAATAAAGGAATGATCACCTTAGATTGCATCCTGGTGCTTAAAATAGAACTATGACATGAATTGTCACAAAATGATTATTTTCTCCTTGTGCCATAAATAAATATGTAGGAACTGTGTCTAAACCTGAACAAAATTTCTGTAGGGTTTTGAAACCATCATTGTGTATATAATGTGATGGTATTAAAATTCCATTAATCCCTGTTTTTGCTTCAATCAACAAAACTTTATTGAGGCACCAAATGAGGACTAAATGCTGAATGGAGAACTCGATCTAGTCAGTTTATCTTAAAATCTTTGGAGCATGTGCAGAAAACAACACATGCTGTTTGTGTTTATGAAAATAAAAATAGGTAAGGAAGGATTTTAACTTGCCTAAGCTAAAATAAAACTGAGAGTTATAAAAAATCTAGATTCAGATATATGTGTGTGTGTATATATATATATATATA
>NW_005871132.1:363056-408828 GCF_000147115.1 Myotis lucifugus
TATATACACACATATTTATACACATATACACATATATAAGAATTTATATATATACACATATATAGCAGAATATATATGTATATATAACCTATAAATATATATCCACCTATTTTTAGAATCTCAAAAATCACTACATGTTGGATAAGAAAATGTCAGGAGCAGTAAATAAATAAAATGATTTCTCATGTGCTGAATTTGAGGAAATTAATCCTAGGTTGTCCAAGAAGAAGACTGGGAGATAATTTCTGTACTGGGCCATATCATCTCTAGTCATTTTCTTGCACACAAACACATAATTTCACTGTGTTTACTAATTGTTATTATAACTATATATTAAAGCACATACATACATACACATATACTTATATATACATGCATAGTTGCACACATCTATCTATCTATCTATCTATCATCTATCTATCATCTGTCATCTATCTATCTAATCATCTATCATCTATTTATCTCTTAAACCACCAATCAAATGGATTTCCCACCACAATAGGGTGACTGTAAGTTAGAAAGGCTGACTTAAGTCCATGTTTTACAGACAATCATGAAAATATTATTTAACCTCAAACTTGCAACAGGTAAAGAATCTATCTGTCAGATGTAGAACTTATGAAAATCACGAATGAGTATGTGCTGTGCTGTAATGGGCAATAATATTAACTAGACTTGACTGTTGTGTTCTGAAGTCTTCACTGTAGCCTAGGAAAGCACTAACAATGATGGGAGAAACATCTGAGGCAACACCAACAAACTGCATATTCTCTATAGGGCGTCTGGGTCTTGCCCAACAGTACTCAGTGACCTTCCCATTTCTGGCAAACAACAAGAATACTATATCTACTCAATCTTTTAGCTCCTATTTAAACCACTGCTGTCTTAAATACGGGCTTTCCCAATGAGGAAAATATGACTCCACATGGAATTAGGGAATGAAATGATAGGTATCTTATAGACACAGGATGACAGAGGCTGTCACACTGCTTTGAGGAGTTCTACCCAGTTACCCAGTCTTGCTAAAAACCTTACAGAGACTCAGGCTGTGTCAGGATCAATTATTTTCAGGGGACTTATTTGGTGTCCTTGGCTTCTATCGTCATCTTTGTTGAGCTTTTTCTTTATTTTTTTTTCCTTGGCATCCTATAAGGCATCCTTGTTTGTTACAAGATATCTTATTACAACTCAGCACCAAGGCTTCTTTTTTGAAGGTGCCAATGAATTGACCCTCATTTTAATAAATATTGTATGACCAGATAATAAGCCAGTAGCTCTATGAAAAATATTGTTTTTAGGGTTGTCTTTTGCTCTGATCCCAATAACACATATCCACCAAGTGGCAGGGGAAGTCTCATACATGTTTTTTCATTATTTCTCAGCTATCTGGCTATTGTCATATTTTCCTATCACTAATGTCAGAAGTCATTTTTAGATGGAGGAAGAGGACCTAGACTTTTTTACAACACTGAAACAGTTAACTAGCAGCACCTCCCATGGTGCTGAAAAGGGTATCTAATGTTATTACTTTCACCTTAGAGTTTATCAAGGCAGTGGCTCTCTTCACCAAAGGGAATGGAATAATATCCTTCCTTTTGCTGCTATTAACACAAGTCAAGGAAAGAGCATTGGGGCCGAACAAATAAAAAAAAAAGAGTCATTCTTCGTGTTAAAGCATGCTATGCAGTCTCTCTCTGGAGGCTACACCCAGGTTCAAATCTTGGTCCTACTACTTTCTAATTCCCTTGAAAAACTACTTATTCTCTTTGAACTCTACTTTTGTTATTACAAAAATATTGGATAAAAAATTCACCTCTCAGAACTGTTGTGAAGATTGAATGAGGAAAATTACATAAAATGCAATAAAGTAGTTGAAAGTAAGTGCTCAATGTCCATTCCTGTCCCTCTCATTTTTGTCATATTTGGGAACAACAAAAATATATAATTTTGGTAGATTTTTGTGAATGAAAAGATTAAGACCATTTACAAATAATAAAGATCCTGAATGTCACTCATAATAAAACATGGGTAAGACTCAGTGGGACACAGAAAATCTTTAGAAGGGAGATAATACACAGTGATAACAAGTGGTAATCTGGTGGAGGATTATCACCAGAATCTTAGAGAGGGGAAACTAGAGTTTGGAATTTCCTCAGAATAGGAGTTAGTGAGATAATATATAATAATAAAAACATAATATGCTAATTAGACCGGACGTCCTTCCATCCTCTGGACGAAGCCGGGGCTGCGAGGGAAGCCCGAGTTCCGGGTGCCAGAGGAAAGCCGATGCCAGCAGCCAGTGGAAGGGAGGCCTACTCTTGCATGAATTTCGTGCATCAGGCCTCTAGCATTGTATAATGTTTACGAGCATAGGTGGGGAGCCAGGCTGTTTGGTTTTGAATCCAAGTTCTACCTCTTATTAGTAGTAACTGTAAAATCTTTAATAATTGTTTTACTTTTCTGTGTCACTGTAAAATGGAAGTAATATTACGGAAACTTGAAGTGTGATCTTGAGTGTTACATGTGTTAGTTAATATAAGTGTTTAGATGATTGCCTAGGGCATTGTAGGCACCATTCAGCAGTTTTAGTCTGTGTGTGTGTGTGTATGTGTGTGTGTGTGCACTCAAGCTGGTATAATAAATAACATGTAGTTGTCATTTCAAAGTAGAGATAAATCATTTCTTTTTTTAATTTATTTATTGATACTAGAGAGAGAGAGTAATGGAAGGTGAGAGGAAGAGAGAGAGAGAGAAAGAAAGAGAGAATGACGGCAAAGCTACATTCCCCTAGCTATGAAACCACTACTTTACCACTAAAAACCACTTATGAGACAGAGAGAGAGAGAGAGAGAGAGAGAGAGAGAGAGAGAGACATCAATTTGTTGTTCTACTTATTTATGCATTCATTGGTTTATTCTTGCATGTGCCCTGATCAGGGATCAAACCTACTACCTTGGAGTGCTGAGATGATGCTCTAACCAACTGAACTACCCAGCCAGGGCTGAATCAGTCATTTCTGAATAGATCAATTTGCCTTTTCATAAAGCCCATGGTGTCTTAAAGATGATTCTAAATATAAGGACCTGGTCTTGGGGGATTGTACTTCACTAATTCAAAAAAGATATAATGCTAAGAACTGATAAAATAAACAGTACCATCCCTTTAAGTGGTGTTTTTTCAGAGTGTGAAATTTAGGCCACTTGAATTAGAATACTCTGGGGCATTTGTTTAAAATAAAGATTCCCAGATCCTATTCCTAAGGTGAACATATACTTGATTGTTGAAATCTGGACATTTTGTAAAGTGAAAAATATTGCTATAAGTAATCATGCCAGGCTAATAAGTATAAACTGCACTGCCCTTGGGCAAAATAGAACATGGGATGCCCCCACATATCCCAGAACTATAGCACTTTTGGGATTGAGTCCCAGAAATTTGCATTTCTATTAAGTTTCCAAGATGATACTTTGTGCAATGCAAAGTTTGAGGAAGGCTCTTAAATTGTGTTGTTTCAGTAAGTCTAAATTAATTCAGGGACTCTGAGAATTTTATATCATATCTCTACTTCCTGAGGATATTTCTTTGTGATAGGGAATAAAAAATGGAAAGAAAGGACCATTTATTGACCAACTACTCTTGTTAAAGCCTTCTGCCTCTTGGCATGACACTGCCCTGTTGTCTATGAAATAGTTTTAGAGATGTTTGCCTGCTTTTGAAATTGAGTGCACACCATGTGATTACGGCAAAGCCACAATCCCCTAGCTATGAAACCACCACTTTACCACTACAAACCACTTATGAGACTGACCCTGGGAAGAAAAGAGGTAGTGATTAGCTAACTATCCTTAATAACAGAACAACAACAATCAATAGGAATTAACCCATCAAGCACTCCACCCTGCAGTCACCACCAAAAGTGGAAGCACCCCAATCATCATCTGACAATGCGTAGACTCAATCTAATGGAGCTCTATGCAACCTGTAATCTGACCTAAACTTCAGTCCCCTTTTAGCTCTCTCACAAAACCATTTAATTGGTCAGCTTCTCATCAGCAAATCCCATTTTCCCTCCATCATTTCTATGAGCATCCTCCTCTTGTACTTGCCCTAATTGAAAAGTAAATATTCCTTGAGATCACAGATGCCCCTGTAGCCCTCTGCAGGGAAAGGAGGGAGGCTTCCTTCATGCTCCCTGTTGCCACGCCAGGCCATTTCTCTTTTCTCCTCTCTGAATAACTTAAGAGCCATTGAAACCTGCCACCATACTACACCATCTACTACTGCTTCTTGTTTGAATCATTCACTGACCAACAGGTCATTCATTCTTTCATTATGAATATTTGGAACCTGTTCACTGTCCTTGAGTAGACTTGAATCACTGTTCTGTTCAACACATTGGTAGATAATCCAACACCTTGGGGTATCAACTTCTTATTAGTTTCACTTCCACCAATGTTTTCCGCAATCTCAGCCAACCATCCCCATGGTTTTCACTACACACTGTTATCACCAACTTCAAAATCTTTTATTATTTTCACTTTCTCTCTTCTTCCTTGTCTTGTTTTCATTTGCTTTTGTACCACACTTAGATACCAATGACTCATCACTGTAAGCAACCCCTTGCAAACACCATCAACTCAAACGTGGTTTTCTTCCAACATGTTAAAACCCTACTTGGTAAAATTCAACCTTTCTCTGCCCTAGCCAGTTTGCCTCACTGGATAGAGCATTGGCCCTCGGACTGAAGGTTCCTGGTTTTGATTACAGTCAAGGGCATGTACTTCCATTGCAGACTCAATCCTTGTCCCTGGTTGTATGGGTGACAACCAATTGGAGTGTCTCTCTCACATTGATATTTCTCTTTCTCTGTCTCTCTCCTCTCCCTTCCACTCTCTCTAAAAATCAATGTAAAAATATCCTCGGGCAAGGATTAACAACAACAAAAAACCCAGCCTTTCTCTTCTTCCACTAATGTACATGAGCGGCAAAAAAAGGTGGAGAGAAACACCAAACTCTGTGACTGGACAGGCCCTAATTTTTGACCACACATTTCAAATGGGAATTCAGCACTGCCAACATGTGTACACTATTTCCTGTCAGTTTGCTTTTTCATTTTTAGGAGGAATATTTCACACCTTTTTCTTTCTCCTGAAATATCTGATAAGACCTAGTCCTACTTCATTATCAACTGATGACCTCAATATTTATTTGAGAAAATAAAAGCATTCTGAATGCAATAATACTCACTTGTCTTCCATCAAATCTACTAACCTGCCTGCATTTGGATCAATATACTTTGCCTTTCCTCCTGTTAAAATTGATGAACTGTCGCCACTCTATCTAAAGCCAACCCCTGCACTTGTGCGCTGGAGGCCGATTCCCTTCACCTGCTAATGGATTTTGTTTTGCACTTGACCTCTATCTCCTACATCATCAACTTTCTCCTCTATAGCAGCTCATTTTTATCAGCTTATTAACATGTGGTAATATCTTCCATGATATAAAATTCCCTCTTGACCCAATATTCCCTTCAAGCTTCTGTCCCATTTCTTTGCTTTTCCTCTAAAAAATCACCTCAAAAGAGGTATTTATATTTGTTGTCTAAAATTCATCATTTGCCATTCTCTCCTCAATCCATTCCACTCAAAACTTTGTCCTGATCATGGCAAGGAAACTACTCTTGTCAAATTAACAATGATTTCCACCTTGTTAAATCCAATACTCAGTTCTTTGTGCCAATAGTATTCTATCTCTCAGCGGTATTTGATAAGACAGAAATATTATTTTCACTTGACTCCTATGATACAAGATTGCCCTAGTTTCCTTCATACTCCTTCTCTATGTCCTTTGTGGGATTATCTTTCTGACCTCAAAATTTTGGAATACTCCAAAACTCTAACCTCATCCTTCTTCTCATTTCTACCCACCCCAACTGCCCTGATGGATTTATTGACTTTATTGTGATATCTTTGACATATAACACCGTGCAGATTTAAGGTGTATAACATGTTAATTTTATATGTCTGCATACTGTAATATAATTGCCATTGCAGCAATAATTAGCACCTTCATTGTATTACATAATGATCCTTTCTTTATAGTGGTTAGAATCATTAAGTTCTTGAGCATAATATGTCAAGTGAGATCAGTCAGACAGAGAAAAACAAGTACCGTATGATGGCACTTATAAGTGGAATCTTAAAAAGCTGAATTTGTAAAAACAGAGAATAAAACAGTGGCTACCAGGGGATGGATAGGTGGATAGGACAGATGTTGTTTAAGGACACAAACTTGCAATGAGTAGAAAACAAGCCCTAGAGATGTGATGCACAGGATAGTGACTCTAGATAACAATATTATCATATAACCATCAAATTCTTAAGAAACTGGAACTTAATGATGCTTCTCAGCTCTATTTACTTTTTGCCTGAATTATCTTGTCCATACACATAGTTGTAAATTCCAACTGCATACATAGTGAAATATGTATGTGTTTACTAATAAATTGATACAATATCTTGGGTTTGCTTCAAAACAACAAAAAAAAGGAAGAAAGTGGTGGGAGTATAGATGAAATAATGTTGGTCATGAGTTGATAATTATTAAAGCAATTAATGGGAAGTCTGGATTAAATCAGGTATTGTTGAGATTTCCCATAATAATATGTAATTTTAAATACAATTCCAACTGTTCTCCTCTTGTACTAATACCTTCCAACTGTTAGATACATATATTCAATTTTCTATTCAGCATCACCCCTTTGATTTCCAAGAGTAATAAAAATTAGCATGTCCAAAATAGAACTCTTGAGGTCCCTTTGCTTCAAATCTAGCCTTCCCATGTGTCCCTAATCTTAACAATGGTTATATTTCCCAAGCTGACAAGCCATTATTGATTCATCTTTATTCTTTCACACATTACAGCCCATCAGTCAGCAAACCTTGTTTGATTACCTTTCATGTACAACATTTTTATCCTTCTTGCCATTTCCACAGCTATCACTCTTATCCAAGTTGCCATCACCTTTTGCCTAAACTACTTTAGGAATCCCCTAACTCATATTGTTTTGTTCATTCTTGTCCCCAAACTACCTGTATTCATATGGTAGTACCGTCATCTTTAAGTCACTTTATGTCATTCCCTTGGTCACCCCTTTAATGGTGTTCTTCCCATCTCTAAAAACAGCCAGAGGCTATACCATGGACAATGAGAACCTGTGTGGTCTGTCTTATTCATGACTCTTCAAACTCATTTGCTGCAGATGTTCTCATCCAGCTACTCCTGTTAAAATTGCCTCTTATTGTCTTCCAATATGTCGGGCTTACTGTACCTCAAGGTTCTTCTTGCACATGATACTTTTCCTGTCTAGAATGTTCTTCTTCCAGACATGTACATGGCTCAACACTCACATCCCTCTGTGTCAGGGAAGGCTTTAAGCTTTTCACCTGTTGGAATCTTTTCTGCTTTATCTTTCTAACACTGATCATTACTTAAAATTATATTCTATCTGTATTATTTTTCTTGTTAATTTTCTGTTTCCTCAACTACGATGTAAATTCCACAAAGACCACCTTTTCCTATTGTGTCTCCAGGGCCTAAAGCAGTGCTTAGAATCTGATACATTGTAAACACTACACACACACACACACACACACACACACACACACACACACAGTGTATAGATGGCATAAATGAATGCTAGACTTTGCTATGTGTTTTCACATAAAACTGGGCAGCCACCACAGTGAGATATTACCTTCCATTTGAACTGTGAGTTCTCAAGAATTCAGCCTGGGATTAACAGTCTGCTGCAGTTTCCCTGACAGTTCTCTTTGTCTACAAACTGCCCAATCTCTTAATTCCCAAATTACAAAACATGCAGATTGCCCCAGGGTAGAAAAAGGAACCAAGAGTCTATCTTCCTAGTAATTCATCATTAATGAACCTTTTACTTTGAGTGATATTTTAAGAGTAGGAATTTCTACTTCTCTGACCAGGTTCTTTCTATACATGAATTGCAACCCCAGGCAACTTGTGGACAATGGGTTTAATCAATCCTCAGACAGAGTTCCCTTTTTAGCCAATGATATAGTGAAGTCCATTTGCAACTTGACTCTACCAAACAGTTTGTGTGTTTTCTTTACATCATTCGAGCTTCTATTGTCCCAGTCTTCCAGGCTATAAAAGTGGAAATTTATTCCCAACTTTCTTTCTAATGGGTGGCTTTCTACCCTAGTTCATGAGGTCAATATCATACACGTTTAGGCCAAGCGAAAAATTCTTAGAACAGCTGAATGCCTCGTGAATTTGATATAGTACACTTATTTTCTGTGGACTTCAAGATCTGTGTTCTCAGTGGGTGATTACAAATACTTTCATTGAGGTTCTTAGCCCCTGACCCCTGGCTTGTGTGTATTCCATCCAGGAAAGAGTTGAAACAAGCCAAGTTATGCTTTGATTTTTCTACAATATAACTGAGGGTGGACCATTCAAAAGCTAATTTTCTACTGCAGAGTAAGAATACAATGAATTTACCTGCACATAATTTCTTCTCCCTTTCTTCCCTTCCATTCACATCTTCCTGAATTGTTACCTGTGCTTATTTGATACACCAATGAAGTAGTTTATGGAGCCCAACCATCTGTGCCTTTTCTTCCTCAAATGCATAAGACCATAATCCATATACATAAATTCATAATCCATGTGCACTGCTTATAACTCTATTAAGATAGTTAATTTCCCAGTGCAATTAAGCTATGAGCTAAAGAGATGATTGCGATTTCAGACTATATCATAAATACTTGGGCCCTTAAATCTATACAGCTGGTGAAAATTTGGGGCTAAGTTGAATTTTGAAATACATACCTTAGAATAAAACTAAAGGAATAGCATAAAACCACAAACCTTCCCCCTCTAGTTATCTAAACTTCCACTATCCAAAATCAGAATATAGAAGAGTTTGATATATTTATAAAGTATTCCTTGATCTCTGACTTGCTTGTTTAACTAACAAGCAAACAAGCAAAAAACTGAATACATTCAGATACATATGTAACCCTTGCTGCCTGCACATGCTATTTGAATACTCATCTCTAAATCCAGGAACTAAATAGAGTTGGTAAGTGAAAAATACTTGCACTTTGAAACTGTGGTATTGTTTTAAAGGATGTATAGGATTCCTGGTAGGTATGTGTCAAGTTCTATAGAGAAGTAGCAAAGTCACTTTCGGTGTTTTTGACATGAATGATTAAGTTGTTCTGTGCATTCCTAACCAGCTTCCCAAGACCTCTTGCTAAATTTGTTATAATCATCACACAAAGACAGCCCTCGTCACTCAGCCATCAGAAATCACTGTGCAGATTCAGTGGATTATATGCTCCCATCCCCAGGACTGTCTCTGAGCTCCCCCTGAAAGTGGACTGCTATCGATTAGGTCAGTTTAATAAAACTTGGATTTCACAACAGAAAAGAACACTGAGTTGTAGAGTTCAATAGCAATTAAAATATCTCAGATGGTCATAGGATTCTCTTATTTATTCCTAGGCTCCTCTGTCGCATCCTTGGTACTTATATAAGGGGATCAAGGTGGATAGAAACTACCCTGCACTAGAAGAATGGCATTTTCATAGGACTTAGTACAGCGTGTTCCACAGACCAGACATTCAAATACTTATTGAGTAACAATGAATTTGTTTATAAAGATTTATTTTAAATTCTTTTCTGAGCCATGAGGCAGGAAACTCTGAATTGAAGGCAGAAACAAACGTAGCAAGATCAGTCTAGAAGAAAACTTTTATCTGGGAAGCTGATAAACTATACTAGAAAGTCAGAACTAAGAGTCACAGAAAGTTGTGTTAGCATTGAACTCTCAAAAATCTGCCTGTTATTTATCTGTGAACATTGGGGCACTTCCGGGCTAGCGCTGCAACATGCACTTTCCTGTCAGGGTTGATAGTAACCAGAGTGACTTTGTGTTGGCAGTTGTTAGGACATAATAGAAATAGTTTCTCAAAGGCTCAAAAATCACGAGTCTCCCTGAAGTTTTGGGGTTGGAATTTGCTTAAGGCCCACATTTAGCTCTTTCATATCGTTTTCCAGTATGATGGAGGGTGTGAGAACCTTATTAATCAACTGAGACAATTTAATGTAAGGTGATGAACTCCCAGGTACAGAGATTTAGATGCTCGTCCATTGTCAGATGTATGTATGCAAGTCTTTCTCCTCAGCCTGTGCCCTGTCTGTTTATTTCTTAATGGCATTACTTGACAAGCAAATGATTGAAATTTAGTGAAGCTCAAAATTTCCATTTGGTTAGAGCTTTCTCTGTCCTATGTAAGAAATCTTCATATACCTAAGATCTCATATTTTCCTATATTTTCTTCTGAGAATCTTTATGACTTTGGCTTTAATGTTTAGATCTGTGATAACTTTTTAATTATTTTTTGTATATTGCAAGGTAAGGGGTGAGTTTCATCCCCCCCCCCCCATATAGTTATCTAGGTTTTCCAGGATCATTTCACTAAAAAGAATTTTCCTTTCTCATTGATGGCTATGATTGCTGTTTTCTCAGTCCTCACCCAAGGCTATTTTTTATTGATTTTAGAGAGATAGAGGGAGGAGGAAAGAGAAAAGAAACATTGATATGAGAGAGAACCATTGATTGGTTGCCTCCCATTCGTATGGAACCCACAAGCTACGTATGTGCCCTGACGGGGAACCTAACCTGCCACCTTTAGGTATACTGGAGGACATTCCAACCAACTGACCCCTGACTGCCACCCTCAGCCAGGGCAGATAGCTATAGTTTTTAATTGTAAAATTAATCAAGCTCCACTACTTTCAACGATATAAGAAATGCCTCTTTACATAAAATTGTTCTAGGTAGACAGCACTCCATGTCTGATAGATACACCAGGAAGCAATTACTTGTCCTTTGAGGCATATGCTTAAAGAGGTTAGGATTTACTTTGACTATTCTTCTATTCTCTTAACACATGCAAAATTAGCAGAGTCATGCCTCCAGGGTCTTGCTTACAGATGAGTATGGTGCCCTGCACAAGAACACCCAGCCAACGGGGACCACTGTGCGCCAAGTTCCCTCTGTGTGCCAGCTTGTCAAGCTTCTCATTCTTGGTGTAGGTGGGAAAAGAATCACAACCACACCATGAAAATGGCCCCTTTTCCACATACAGGAGGCACTCTTTTTAATTCATTTAGAGGAAATACTTGAAGGTTTGCCCAGTGCTGACACCTTTTTGAATTAGTATAAAGCTGCTTTATGCGCCAGCATAGTCTCTGTGTTGTGCATCTAACCATTCCTGAACCTGCAGTGCTCAGTACTTTTTCAGTCATAATATGTTGCTTCAATTTAAAACTATGGAGACACAGCAGGGTCCCTGCCTTTGTTTCACCTTTCAGGTTTTGATGATGATGATGATGATGATGATGATGATGATGATGATGATTTTACTTGTGGCTATTTGTTGCCTTAAGAAGCTTCCTTTACTTAAAAAAATTGCATTCAGGACAGTCTTTTTCACAAATGTGAAAACGGTGTTGTAATATCCTATAATGTCAGTAGATTTTAATCTGAATAGTAATTATGTAGTAAAAAAAGGACATTTTACTAAGCTTTTAGAAGACCAACTTCGTTTCCTACACCTCCCAAACTTTTCACTTTCTTGGTTCTAAGTTCCCTCTCTCTCTCCATCCTCTCCATGGTCTCAACCATTAGAATGGATGCAGAATTTGACAGGTGAGATTGCAATAGCACAAGATTTTCAAGCATCTCCTTAAATCTGTTTATTTCTATAAGGTATTCTTCTAACACCTCTATTCACGTATCTCAATTTAGACCTAAAGAAAGAGATTCTAAGAACTTTAAATACTTGCCTAGGTTTACAGAGCTATTTAAGAGCAAAACAGTGTCTAGAACCCCTAAGTCTCCAAGCTAGTTTGGAAACAACCTGCAGGCTTATTCTCCCCCCATAGTTCCAAACTCTTTTTATGTTAAGCAGAAAGTCTTGTTCCTCTGCCCTTTAAGGTAAACCAAAAATCATATGTGGATGGGACAGAAATGAGAGAGATTGGGAGGAAAAAGAGGAGGGTTATTTACGCAGTGAGGAAAAGGTATGAAATATTCATTTCAGTGAATGTGAAGAAACGTTGACTAAGGAAATAGAGTACTATTCTTGGATAGTTCAAAAAGCCCAGTTGGATTTGTGGTCATATAATTAAAATAGGATGAACTGATGGTTTAGTGTCAAATTTAAGTGTTTGAATGGATATGCAAAAAGATCAGTATTTTGATTGCATTAAGTTTTGGGTTTTGTTGCACAAGTAAGAAAGTAGGATGAGCCGAACCGGTTTGGCTCAGTGGATAGAGCGTCGGCCTGCGGACTCAAGGGTCCCAGGTTCGATTCCGGTCAAGGGCATGTACCTGGGTTGCGGGCACATCCCCACTGGGGGGCGTGCAGGAGGCAGCTGGTCGATCTCTCTCATCGATGTTTCTAACTCTCTATCCCTCTCCCTTCTTCTCTGTAGAAAATCAATAAAATATATTTAAAAAGAAAAAAAAAAAGAAAAAAGAAAGTAGGATGAGTCATGGAGGTGAGCAGGTATGAAAGGGTATGATTATACTGAAAAATAATGGTGTCAAAGGAGCCTAATGAATGGGAAACATTAGGGAAAAATATTGCTCAGTGAAAAAGAATAGGTCCTGATAGGGACAAAAAATTCTTGGGGTGTACATATTAGACTAAATGAGTTTGGAATATAAGGAAGAGGGATATTTTTTTATATAGCAGCACAAGTAGAACAAAAGAGAGTGAGCCCGCTAGAATTGGGAGAATGGAATGTTGTTATAGGCATGAAAAAGAGTGGCAATCTATAATAATAAAAGCATAATATGCTAATTAGACCAGACGTCCTTCCGGACATCCTTCCTTCCTGACAAAGCCACAGTGGGCAGGGGCCGAGGCAGAGGTGGCAGAGGCCCCCAGCTGCAGCAGTGGTGGGCAGGGGCCAGGGCCAAGGCCCTTGCACAAATTTCATGCATCGGGCCTCTAGTAAATAATAATGTGTGATGAGGAGCTGCAGAGGAGCTAAGAGCTTTGAAAGAGGAGGAAAGAAGAGTGGTTTATGAGGAGCAAGTACTTTACTTCAACCTCAAGGACCTGTTTTAGAAGGGTGGTGGGTAGAGAAAAAAAGCAGTTACCATTTAAGACAGATATGGCGGTATTGGATCCTCACCCAGGTAAAGGTCAGGTTTCCATTAAAGTGAGGAGGTAGATGAGGAGTTCAATAGTACAATGTATTTTAATGACAGGCTGAGAGTTCCAGGGACATAACAAGATCATGTGAGAGTGCTACATTAAGTCAGATTAGGAGATGGGGGGAGGCATGCATGGAGATGGAGGAGTAAATAGCACGGGTTCCCAGTGGTGATAGGGACTGGATGCATGTTGTTGTCAGTTCTGTTGATCTCTTGGGTGAAGGTAGGCATGTGTGTATGCAAGCACGCGCGCGCGCACACACACACACACACGCACACACACACACAAGGTTTACTCAAAATAAAACCATTTAGTATTTCATGAGTGAAGGGCATCGATATAGTTCCAAAATGCATCAATATGTCTATTTGCTTTTGGGTATCTTATAAGTTATTTCCATCTTAGAAAAGGATAAGATTGCAAAAAAAGAGATGGTTGGAATAAAAGGCATGGTGCTACTGACTCAGAAAACCAGAGACACAGCTGTAAGAAGGGCTGTCTGAATTGTTTATGCTCTTTTCCCCAAATGTTGTGATATGTCTTTCTTGAACACTGTCACACCTCTCAGAATGAAAGAAAAGATGAACACAGCAGCAACAACAACATAACAGGGTTCCTGCATCCCCAAGAGATGAAAGCATCCCCCAAACTAAAACAAAGTGCTTCCTATTTCCTCCAGGGATTCCTGTTATATAATTTCCATTTTAAATGAAGCCAAAATACTTCCAATAACCAGAAAAACACTTAAAAATTAAGAAACACTTGTTCTAGTTAATGTGTCTGAGTATTACTAAGAAAAAAAGTCTCCCCCAGGAGGTCATTATTATTCAAAAATTACTCTAATTAGGTCATGAATACATTAGACCTCATTCAGTGCCAACAAGAGGAAAATAGAATTGGAAATGTGACACACGTAACACTCCCAATGTGGGAGGGTGATTTTATTCCAAAATGCCATTAAAAGATGAAAAGGTCACCCTGTAGGGAAGTAATTGGTACAGCACTCTTGTAACTGATGAAAGGGGCTTTTACTTAGGCCTTTTTTCCTTTTCTTTCTTTGAAAAGGGGTCTTTCTAGATAGAAAAAATGAGTGTGTGTATCTTTGTGTGTATTTCCATATATGTAAGTCTGATTGGATGGCTGTTTGGATGTTTTAGGACAATAAAAGAGCTCTTGACATATCAAACTAGACACACTTGGTAGTGCGAGAACAAATTGCACAGGACATTTTAAGAAAATGTGAAAATGTGTGGGTATTTCCTTATATGATTTTTTCATTCAATTAATCCATTACTGTGGTTTCTTAGAATATCTGCTGCATAGACAAGTTTTGTGTTTAATTAGAAAAGAGTATACAATTTTAATGATTTGCCCAAAATAGGAGGCTAGGAGGCTGAAAGCCTTTTATTTTTTCTCTAAGAAAACTTAACAGAATCTGATAATAAAGCCTGTGGGGTAGCTGGATGGCTGAATTTGTGGCTCTCCAGTAAGCCCTATCATACTTCATATGGAGCCAACAGGGAAAGCAGCCACAGGGTTTTCACATGCATTTATCCCCTGTTGAAAGCCTAAAAAACGGAGACATCACTTTATCAGTTGCAGCAGGCTTCTGTTTTTCCTATATAATCTCACGTTGTGAATGCAGTTTCATATAATAGCAGTTTGCAACATTTGTAACAAAAATTACTTTCTTTAAAACATGCTAAAATTTTCATCATGTGTACAAGATTACCATTTCAATGACATGATGCCTAAACATGAGACACCTGAAAACTCACCTTTCCCCCCTTTTTAATTAGCTTACAAATATCTCAGGTCTTAGTGTCCTTTAAGAATTCTAAAAGCAAGCTACAAAGGGCACCAGGTATATCAGATATGGATGAAAAAGGGGCCCTATACTAAACCTGAAAAGTTCAGGGGAGGCCTGCATGGCGACCTTACAAACTCAGAGACCTAAATTAACCTCATAGGATGGTATGAAATTAAAACTAATTAAAAGCAAGTCATGGCTGGTAGACATGTCCTAGGCGGGTATCTTCCCTAACAAAGGTCAATCTTTAGCTTAACTAAGCCTGTCTACATATTATCTTTTTGCAGCCAAGATAACATACCTTTCGAATGTCAGAGTAATCCTTTTTCTAGGCTCCCCAGGGCAAAATCTCCTATGGGAGATGAGATCAGGAAACCCATCATCGTTACCTTGTTTCCCAAATACTATCTCTATGAGTCTATGTGCTGTAAATGTTCATTTTTAACTATCCTTTACCCACCCATGTAAAAGAAGTATTTGTCTCTTCATTTTACTCTTTATCCAATTCCAGAGATTTCCCTGCTTTGCTTTCTCCTGCTTCCCTAATCTATCACCAATGAATTGTATGTAACCCTCCTTATGCCTCCTCCTTTGATTGTAATGTATACAATAATGTGCAAAATGCCATTCTGTGCAGCATTTTCTCAATCCATTGAGATTTTGCTTCCCAGCAATTGTCATCAGTTTGACTCATAAACTCATAAAATTTCTTACAGTTTGGACATTTCTTACATTGACACAGATGTCTAAAATGATTTTGATGATACTAGATTAATTCTTGTTCTCACTCCCTCATTTAGTCACTCATCCATTCAACAATATATTTTTTAATTGTAACTTTTTATTGCAACACAATCTCGGAATTAGGAATAAGTTGCTAGATTTCTCAAACTACCTTCACTTAGATTTTCAAATGTATACAGAAACGTGCATGTATATATCTTCTGAACCACTTGAAAGTAAGTGGCAGACAGTATGCACCTTTACCAATAAATATTTCAGAATGAATTTCCTAAATACAAGGACATCTTTCTACATAACTACAGTCAAACTATCAAAATTAGGAAAGTAACTTTAATACAATAATATCATCTAATTTACAGACCTTATTTAGATTTTGCCAACTGTCCCAACAACGACTTTTTAATACTCAAGATTCTTTGGTATATAGCAAAGTAAAAGATTCAAGAGAGTGTGTTTATGATAATACATTTCATTTTAGTTTAACATATTCAGTACCTTTTAATTCAATAAAAGGTATTGATTGTCAACTTTTGATATAGAATAAAATGATATAGCTCCCATTTATTGAGTAATTATAATGGGTCAGACACTATACTAATATCTTACTAATATCCCCTGCTAAGAATGGTTTGACTTACTATTTTATTACTTTATGATTGTGTGAAAGCAATTCCCGTTCAGTGGTAACCATACTTTGGATCTTGAATTTTTTCCTGAGCTAGCAACGTGCAGTATGATACTCACTGGTGATGCTGGCAGCAGTGGTGAACTACAAGCTCCCAGGTCCCCACAGGGGCAGGAGGGCAAACAAACCATACTTTGCAGTGTCTGTGTTGCCGTGTTGCCAGCCTAGTTTTGGACACTGTATTCAATAAATTACATAAGATATTCAGCACTTTATTATAAAATAGGCTTTCTGTTAGATGATTTTGCCCAACTGTAAGTTAATGTTAGTATTCTGAACGTATTTAAGAAAAGCTAGGCTAGCCTATAATATTTGGTAGACTGGGTGTATTAAAAGTATTTTTGACTTATGACATTTTTAACTTACAATGCATTTATCAGGACATAATCTCATCATAAATAGAGGAGCACCTACAATTTTATTCTCCAAACAATTTCACAAAGTCGGTATTATTTTAGAGAGGAAGAAGCAAAGGTTCAGAAGGTGTAAGCAACATGTTTGGTCTCAGAGCAAGTGAGGTGCAGGAATTTTTGTCAAATCTTTCTGAGTTCAAAACCTAAACTCTTTTTTTTTGAGGATTTTTAAAAATATATTTTTATTGATTTTTAGAGAGTGAAGAAGGGAGAGGGGTAGAGAAAGAGAAACTTAGATGTATGAGTGGAACATTGATCTACTGGGAACTGAGCCCATAACCCCGGCATGTGCCCTGGCCAGGAATCAAAACAGCAACCCTTTGGAGCATGGGACAATGCCTAACCAACTGAGCCACACCAGCCAGTGCAAGAATTTTTGTATCAGTCATTTGAGCTAAACAGGATACACCTGGAAGCAAGATTGAAAAAACAACAGAAAACTGAGAAAATACTTCAAAGAAATGACAGTTTGCAAATTCTTTTATGCATTTGGATTTAAGAAGGGAACGTAGGAAGATTATATGAAAGCAAGGCAGGAACAGATCTCAGGACTGTTATCTTGAGGGAGGTCACACCTTAGAACAATGGTTCTCAACCTGTGGGTCTCGACGCCTTTGGCAGTCAAACGACCCTTTCACAGGGGTCGCCTAAGACCATCCTGCATATCAGATATTTACATTACAATTCATAACAGTAGCAACATTACAGTTATGAAGTAGCAACGAAAATAATTTTATGGTTGGGTCACAACATGAGGAACTGTATTTAAAGGGCCAGAAGGTTGAGAACCACTTCCTTAGAAGGAGAGATTTGAAAGGGTGGTCAGCTTTAGAAAGAGGGTTTGACAGGGTGGTCACAGTTTAGAAGGAGGGGTCTGAAAAAACTAATCATAACCTCTGAAAAGAGGTTAACAAACAAAACCTAAACTCTTATTCATTTCACCATGTTCCTCATAGCTTGAAACAACAGACATTGATGATGTATTTCCTACTGTCTTGGAACTTATAATCTTCCTGAGAGATGTATATAAACAAACACACACATACAAACTCGGAACATTAAAGTTGGAAGTTCATCTTCATTTAAAGCAACCCAGCTGCTGACCTGCCCCTGATACATCAATCTCCCTACTCCTCACCTAATTTCTTATCTTCTGCATAGCACTTACCATCACTTAACTCATTATACAATATGCAATTTACTATGCTAATATTTTTTTAATTGTTGGGTCATCAGCACATAGAAAAGTGCCTTGCATCAAGTGGGTATTAGTAAAATATTTGTCAAATAAACAATTGAATTCCTTCACCTGCTTACTTTTATAAATGAGGAAAGTCAAACCCAGGGAGATTGAGTTGCTCAAGGTCAGAGTACTTTGAACACACAAAATGCCATTGATTTGAATGTAAATTGGAGTCACAATGATTGACATAGAGTCCCAAGAGAGCTTAGAGGAGGAAGAGATAAGGATGGTCTGAGTACGTGGGAGATGTGAATTTCAACGATGAGGAAAGAGAGGGTGGACCATAAATAATAGGTAGAAAACCTTTCATGTACAAAGACATGGGGAAGGAAATTAACAGGGAAATTAGAGGGCATATTAGATGACCAGATATACAGGAAGGCTCATTCTGGGAAATGACAGACAATGAGGTTTGGAAGGAATAATGCAAAATCATGGAAGATTTTATTTTTAATTTTAGCAGAGAAGTTTGCATTCCTATAAACCCAATAAGTTTAATATTTTCTGGCAGTTAATCAGTTAACTCATCAGTGACATAATGCCTAACCCCCTCTCTACTCTAAGCAAAAGCATTATAGATAGCAAGAATGAACTGATGATTTTCCAGGGCTCATTTGTATATTCATTTCTCATTTTCCTAGTTAGTATTTGGTTTTAATGGATTTAAAACAGTAAATAATTGCTCAAGGAATGATTGAACATATCACTCCTTTAATTAATGTTCAGAAGCTCCAACCCAGGCATATGCCCTGACAGGAAATCAAACCTTGACCTTCTGGTTCATAGGTCAATGTCTCAACCACTGAGCCATGCTGCCTGGGTGAGTCTTTCTATTTTAAAACAGAGTATCCAACTCCTTTTTTAAAAAATTCTTTATAGTTCAAAGTATTATATAAGTCTCCTTTTCCTCCCATTGACCTCTCCCTGGCCGCTCCCACCCCCCATTACATGCCCTCACCCCCCTACTGTCTATGTCCATTGGTAATGCTCATATGCATGCATACAAGTCCTTTGATTGATCTCTTATCCCCTCATAGGTTGGACAGTCTGTTCGATTCTTCTATGACTGGTTCTATTTTTGTTCATCAGTTTATGTTGTTCATTATATTCCACAAATGAGTGAGATCATGTGATGTTTCTCTTTCTCTGACTGGCTTATTTTGCTTAGCATAATGCTCTCCAGGTCCATCCATGCTGTTGCAAATGGTCAACACTTTTTTGTTTCTCCGTGGAGTTGTGACAATTTCTTCATATTTTAGCTGCACATTGCTTATTAAGCTTGCTCTAAAACAGTATTGCATCTTTCTTACTGGTTCAATGAATTAAATTATTTTTTCATTAACTTTATACTTGTTTTCAATTATTGTATATATTAATATTGTAATCAATCACCTTTTTAGATTTACTTATTATTTCTAATTGTTTTTAATTGTCTTATATGTGTGAAATCCAGACTAATGTTTAATTAGTTTTTCTTTTCAAAACAGTAATGGGAATTCCTCTAGTATTTTATAAATTATGGCCCTAAATTTGAGTTTACGAAATGCATTTATATCATATTAGGAAAGTCTCTACCTTTTTAATATATGCAAAGTTTGAAATGAAGGTTGAATTTATTTTCCCAATGTGCTTTTGACCTCTACTATGCTGAACATATTTTCCCTTATTAACTTTTTATAAGTTAAACTATTTTTATAGATTTCTTATTGAATCATCCTTGTATTTCTGAAACAGAATCCACTTGATCATAGTATTACATTATCCTCATTTACTCCTGAATTTATTTTAGTAATATTTTCTTTAAGATGATTGTATAGATATTTGTATAATACAATTATCTTTCTCTTTTGAATGTTTTAGGACTTGAAAGAAATCACCTAAGCTAATTTTCAGCCTGCCTCTTTTTTTTTTTTTTTTTTTTGGTATGTGGTTATTTGATAATTTTCTTCTTGATAATTTACCTGATTAAATATTGTTTTATTTAAATTTAGATAACTTCTAATTTTCTTTAAAAATGTTTCATTTCATTCATGTTTAGAAAGTATTTTTAAAGAAGTTTATAAAAATATTCATTTATTGGTCTCTTAATTTCTTTTTTCCCAAGGACTATTTGATCTGTTCTTATTTCTGAATTTGTGCATTGTGCATTCTCTTTTCTTTATTGTACTGATCCTTTTCTTCTTCTTTTTTTTAAATTCAGCACTTAAATTTATTTATCATTTAAAATTTTTCACATTTTTTCTTTGGATCTGTTTGTTTCTGTTTTTATATCTTTTGATGGAATATTTCTCAAGTATTGTTGTTTAGTCATGTTGTAAAGGCATATGTTTCTCCAAACATATTTTTAATATGCACCACAAACATTTTAATATAATCACTACTTTCCAGGAATTATGTACTTTTACTTTTGTTCTTATTTTAGACATAAGAGTTGTTTAAAATATCTATTTTGCTTGTTTGGCTTAATTGCCATGTCATTGGGTACACAGGTTTCTATTTTTTTCCCAAAGATTTCTAGCATAATTATTGTTTGGTAATATTTATATATATATATACACACACACATACACACACATTAGAGGCCTGGTGCACAAAAATTTGTGCACTCGGGGGGGGTCCCTCATCCTGGCCTGTGCCCTCTCACAGTCTGGGACCCCTCGGGGGATATCCACCTGCTGGCTTAGGCCCTCTCTGGCAGTCACACATCCCTCTGGTAGCCCAGGAACCCTCAGGGGATGTCCACTTGCCAATGGGGAACAGGCCTAAGCTGCAGTTGCACACCCTTAGTGCTGCTGAGAAGGCGGGTGAGGCTTCCACCACCACCACTGTACTGGCAGCCATCAGCCTGGCTTGTGGCTGAGCAGAGCTTCCCCTGTGGGAGTGCACTTACCACCAGGGGGCAGCTCCTGCATTGAGTGTCTGCCCCCTGGTGGTCAGTGTGTGTCATAATGACCAGTCATTCCCAGTCCTTCTGCTGTTAGGGTCAATTTTCATATTACCCTTTTTATTATATAGGATAGAGGCCTGGTACATGGGTGGGTGCCGGCTAGTTTGCCCTGAAGGATGTCCCGGATCAGGGTGCGGGTCCCGCTGGAGTGCCTGGCCAGCCTGGGTGAGGGGCTGAGGGCCGTTTTCAGGCTGGCCACATCCCCTTCAGGGAGGGGGGTCCTTCAGGGAGGGGGGTCCTGCTGGGGTGCCTGGCCAGCCTGGGTGAGGGGCTGATGGCTGTTTGCAGGCTGGCCATAGCCCCTTCAGGGTAGGAGTCCCCGCTGGGGTGCCTGGCCAGCCTGGGTGAGGGGCTGATAGATGTTTGCAGGCTGGCCAAGCCCCCCAGCGGGGACCCTCACCCATGAGGTTGTGGCCATCCTGGGTGATGGGCTGATGGCTGTTTGCGGGTTGGCCACGTCCCCCAGCCACCCAAGTTCCCAGTGGAGGCTGGCTGGAAGCAGGTATCTGGGATTTATTTATCTTCTATAATTGAAACTTTGTTTCCTTTAGCGGAGGCCACAGCTGCCCAGGGCAGGCGGGAAGCTTGGCTTCCTCCATCGCCAGGGCAACAAAGCCTCCTGCTTACTCCAGCTCCATGGCTGCTGGCCGCCATCTTGGTTGGGTTAATTTGCATATAGATGCTCTGATTGGCTGATGGGCGTGGCTTGGCCTAGCAAAGGTATGGTCAATTTGCATGTTTCTCTTTTATTAGATTAGATATATGAATTATTTATTTTGCTTTCAAGTTCATTGAGGATTTTCTTTAAAGCATATGGCCAATTTTTAATAAATAATATATAGTTATTATAAATAAATTATATTTTTTGCTTCTAGGGAATACAATTTGATATATACCTATGAGTGCAAATGTATTAATTGTCTTATTAAAATTCTCTAGGGCCTTATTATTATATCTATGATTTATTGGAAGTGATGTCTATAAATCTGATCAAAACTATACTAGTAATTGAGGAGAAAAATATGACCAAAAAAAAATACCAAAATATAAACCATCTAAATGTCTGTCACATTTATGTGTATACTCAGAGATCATAATAGTGCATTTTGGCATTTTTCTCAGGTTCCTAGATGTTTTGTCAAAGACAGTGAAAGTCATCTAAGGAAGTATCTATAGGTTGGTAACCAATGGACTTTATTGCAAAGAAGAAAAATCCATGCCAGCCACTTTTCCTACCCTTCTTGATGTTCTCTGCTAGAGGCAGGGCTTGTTAAGCATGGCCTTTTCTGTCCTAGTTTTCCAGGCGATGATCTGATCATTACAATCTTATCAAATAACCTATTAAATAAATGTTTAAAGCATGACCTTGCTCTGAAATCCCCATAAAGAAAAAAAAGAAATACTTTAAAATAGGCTCAACACTTTCCCCTAATGTTTATTTTATTTTTTAACATAGTTAAATTGGGTGAAGAGTGATGATATAAGTGTTACACATGAAGCTTCATTAAAGTACCACAAGTGTTTGTAAAGGAGAACTGCTCTCCAGATGTCTGCATGGAAACACAGTGATCACACAGACAGCTCATTTCCATCAATAAAAGCTCAGCTTTCTCTCTGGGCCCTTTTGTGTGAATGTGTGTTTCAAATCTTTTCAGAAACTGCCAATATGTTCTTTCTTTGATAAAAGCAAAGGATTACAAAGTGGAGCTGAAAAATATGACATGGATCCTGAAATGACAGATGTCTAAGAGTGAACCAAACATCAAGGAAGATAAAGCTTCATTTTTTTTTTCCTGTTGCAAGACAAAGAAATCTCTTTGATGAATGCTCATTTCAAGATATTTTGTTTTAACAAACAATATCCTATTTTTATGACCAGAAGAGGTGCTTACAACTTCGATGACTCACTTCTTTAAAACTTCGTGGAAACAAATTGGGAATACGATGTTTTAGACATTACTGTCTTTCCCCATCTTACCCATACCCCCTACTGAGTAAGAATCTTGTGTTGGCTTTGCTGGAACAGGGTATCAAAAGTTGGAAGTTACAGAATGTTATTGGGGACAGTGTTTCTCAAAATACTCTTCTCAACCACCTGTATCTGAATCACCTGCTTTCCACATCTCTATTGATTTGGAATTTCTGAAGCCATTTGCTCAGGAAGCAGCATTTTTAACAAATCACCCAGATGATTCTTAGGCATATGGAAATTTAACAGCCTTTAGAGATTGTCTTATCAAACCTCCCCTGACTTCCATATGATGACACTGTTACCAAAGTTAGTAAAAGCGTTGTTTAAAAAGTACTAGAAGAGCCTCATGCCTCAGTAAGTATGCTTACATGTGGAAACTGGTAGCCAAAGACATCAAATCCTTAACTGCATTTCAGAGACTTGTGCTCCACAGAAAGCTATTATTAAGTCTCTTGTGCCTGATGAAGCCTCTTAAAACAGTTTTTACAAGGTCTCGTACATTCTGTTCTAGGCATTTGAAATACAAACACTTCA
Organism: Myotis lucifugus; assembly: GCF_000147115.1. Taxonomy (NCBI): domain Eukaryota; kingdom Metazoa; phylum Chordata; class Mammalia; order Chiroptera; family Vespertilionidae; genus Myotis; species Myotis lucifugus. Next base: position 386,679 of record NW_005871132.1, read on the forward strand.
AGATTTTGCTCTTGAAAGCACATAGCCCATCTTATGCTACACTTGAAATTATCATCCCTCCTAAAACTACATGTGAAATGTTATGTATATGCACTTCTTATGAGGGATGAGAGTTTATCCAAAGATTTCAACATCAAAATGCGGATCAGTTGCCCCCTAGAATGCATGGAGCTGTTGCTACCCTTCTCAATAGTCTCTGAGATGTGGATGTTCAGAGTTAGAGTTCTCTGATCTGGTTGCTACCTAGGAAGGAATCAGTGGGCATTTCTATCTTTGCTTTATAACTCTGATAAAGATTGAACTCTTCTCTCTGCTTACTTTAGCTGTTTCTCCTAAACTTGGAATTAGGAAAATTAATTCCAAGGAGATTTACTCACAGAAAAAAAAAAAAGTTAGGGCCATATCCTCCTATCTTAAACTCACTGCAACTGAGAAGGGCCTCTGACCCCTAAATGAATAGTGAGCCACATGTACTTATCTATACTGATAATAGAGGAATATGCAAATTGGCTGGGACACTGTCACGTAAGGACCAATCAGGATGGGGGTGGGGCTGTGGTAAAGAACTCTCAGCACGCCTGTACCGGGGGTCCGGAGGACGCAGAGAGGAAGGGAGAGCAGATAGACAATTAGGGGATCAGTCCAGGAGGGGAGGGCAGATAGGCAGTTAAGGGGGATCAGGCCAGGAGGGGAGCACAGTTAGGCAGTTAGGGCGATCATGCTGGCAGGGGAGGGCAATTAGGGGGATCAGGCTGGCAGGGGGGAGCAGTTAGGCAGTTAGGGAAATCAGCCAGGAAGGGAGAGCAGTTAGGCAGTTAGGGCCATCAGGCCAGCAGGGGAGAAGTTAGGGGCATCAGGCAGGCAGGCAGGTGAGCAGTTAGGAGCCAGTGGTTCCGGATTGTGAGAGGGATCCTGGATTGGAGAGGGTGCAAGTCAGGCTGAGGGACATGCCCCCCCCGCCCCCCCCCCCCCCCCGTGCAAGAATTTTGTGCACCAGGCCTCTAGTATACAATATAGCTGAGTGGAGAGCTGTTGTGCTGGGGCTGGTGATGAGGGAGAACATAGGCAGGCTGGCACACTGAATATCCACAGGTCCCTCACCTTCTCTTGATGTATTTGTCTTCTATAACAGGTCAGGTCTAGAGGCTGGAGAAAAACTAAAGTTGGTCATTGCTGCAGTAGATTGAATAATGGCCACCTAAAGATATCAAGTTGTAATTCCTACAATTTGTAGATGTAATTAAGAATTTTTAGATGAGGAGATTAGTCTGGATGATCTGGGTGGGCCCTAAATGAAACCACAAATGCCACAGGAGACAACAGGCACACAGAGGAGAATGCAATGCGAAAATGGAGGCAAGGACTATAGCCACGAGCCCAGGAATGCTGAGGCAGCCACCAGAACCTGGAAGAAGCAAGGGAAGATTATCTCCTAGGATTTCCAAGAAGGATGAGAGCCTTTTTGGGTTTTGCATTTCTATTCTCCAGAATTGTGACAGAATAAAATTCTGTTGTTTTAAGCCACCAAATCTGTGGTAATTTGTTACAGAAGCTCCAGGAAACTGATACGGTTGTCATGTCCCATACCACATGATGTGCTAATTCTCTAGGTAGCCTGGATGGACCTCATTGCAGAGTTTTCAGTTTTCCTTTACTTGCTCATGTATCTTTACAATAAGACTTCATCACTAAATAACTATAATTTTCTGTTCCTCGGAACATCTAAGACACACTGCTTATGAGCTTGCTTTCTACTTTTCAGGTTGTCTCCATCATCTGCCAGTGTGTGCTTAAAGAATGAAAACTACTGCTCAGCTAGTGTGGCTCAGTGGTTGATCATTGACCTATGAACCAGGAGGTCATGGTTCGATTCCTGGTCAGGGCATGTGCCCAGGTTGTGGGTTAGATCCCAAGTGGGGGTGTGCAAGAGGCAGTTGATCAATGTTTCTCTTTCATAATTGATATTTCTATCTCTCTCTCCCTCGTTCTTCCTCTCTGAAATTAACAAAAATATATTTTTAAAAAGAATTCAAACTACTTTTATTAAATATTTACACAATTCATAATCAAAACAAATAAGATTTAAAAGTAGAGTAGGAATAAAATGTTTTAAAAGCTAAATAATGAGAATTTTAAAAAAATCAATTTTAGTTTATGTGTGCCACTATTTACCTCCAAAAAGTCAATGGAACTAGAAATTATGGCATTAAATGAAAGATTATTTAAACAAACATACTAAGATTTATATGTGTGATAGATTAAATATGGACATAATTTATTTGTAGTTGCTCCCATCAAGAAGTTGAATCTATTCCCAATCCTTGGAATTTGGGGTAGTCTTTTACTTGCTTTGACCAAAAAAAAAAAATGTGTTTTTTTTTAATTGAGGTACAATTGACATAAAACATCATATTAGTTTCAATTGTATAGCATAATGATTCAATAATTTAATTAACATCTGTCACCATACATAGTTATACTTTTTTTCCTTATTATGAGAACTTTTAAGATTTATTCTCTTAGTAATTTCAAATTGTAATACAGTATTGTTAACTATAGTTGCCATGTTATATATTATATCCTTATGACTTAGTTATTTCAACAGAGTAAAAGGAGTTCCAGAGTTTGGACCTCAGAAATGTTGATTTTTCCTGTGCCCTCTTGAGGCACTGCCCTGAGACGAGCATGCGGGGAAGCTGCCTAGCTTGCTGGAGGCTGAGAGTCCCTGAGAAGAGAACTGAGCACTCTTCTTAGAACTACCAGACATGCTATTGAGTCCATTGTGTATATTTCCATTCAGAGGGCTCTCCTTATGCATGCAATCCTATAAGTGAGCCGGTGAAACCAGCAAAATAATCATCTGACCATCTCACAGAATTGTGGGAAACATATTTTTAAACCTTTTTTTAAAAATCTTAAATATCTTTACTGAGATATAATTGACATACAATAAACTGCACATACTTGAAGTGTATAATTTGATAAATGTTGATGTATGTATACATATATGCAACCATCACCACAGTTAAGATAATGAAAATCCATCACCTCCAAAAGATTCTGAGTGTCCCTTTGCAACCTTTCCTACTTCTTCCTCTCTCCCACCTCCACCACACCATCCCCAGACATAATGATCTACTCGGTCATGGTGATTACAGATCAATTTGCTTTGTCTACAGTTTTATAAAAAAAAATGAAATAATATAGTATGGACTATTTTTGCAATAATATAGTGATTAGACATTCATATAACTTACGAAGTGATCTCCCCAATAAATCTAGTGTCCATCTGACATCATACATAGTTATCTTAGCATAGGGAATATAGTCAATAATATTGTAATAACTATATATGGAGAAAGCCATTATTTTAAGCTACTAAATCCTGGAATTTTTGTTATGCAGCAAAAGGTAAGTGATACAACATCCAAGGAGTCTTTTCCTTCACAGAAACTTCCCGTGGGAATGGCCTTTAGATTCTATTTATATATTTTTGTTTTTGTTAATCCTCACCCCAAGATATTTTTCTATTGATTTTTAGGGAGAGTGGAAGTGAGAGGGAAAGAGAGAAACTCGATGTCAGAAAAACACATGGACTGGTGCCTCCTGCAGGAGACCCGGGCCCTGGAGGAGCCTGCAACCAAGGTACATGCCCTTGACTGGAATCAAACCCAGGACCCTTGGGTCCACAGGCAGATGTTCTAGCCACTGAGTCAAACCAGCTAGGGCAGATTCTATTTAGAAGTCACACCCATTGTTCTGAGACAGACACACTAAAGGGGCACCTCACACTCACTGTTACAAACTGAACTGTGTTCACACCCTGAAATCCATATGTTGGAATTCCAACTCCGGTACCTCAGATGTGATTGTATTTGGGGATAGCATGTTTAAAGAGGTGGTTATGTTAAAATGAGGTCATCAGAGTAAGCCCTAATCCAGGGTGACTGGTGTCCACATAAGAGGGGATTCAGACACAGTGTGTACAGAGGGAAGATCATGGAAAATCTTTTCCTCGGGGCCCTCAGAAGAAACCAACCCTGCCCATGGGCACCCTGATCTCAGACGTCTAGCCTCCAGAACTGTGAGGCATCCTGATCTCAGATGTCTAGCCTCCAGATCTGTGTCATTTTTCTGTGGCTGCCTTAGCAAACTAAAAAAACCATCCCTCTCTCGTGCACACACAAAATACAATCTTCACTGATCTTTAAAAAAAAGAAAAAACAAAACAAAACCAACAACATTCACTAAATGGTTTTGCCAAACTTGAGTATCCACCTTTTTAATAGACTTGGCTTACTCTCAAAGAATACAGATTTACTTTGCTTTGGACAATCACAATAACATGGAAAAGACTCCAGAAACAATTTCTAGGAGAAGCGGTCTCTAAATATTTTGAACAACTACAGTATAATTAGAAAATATATTGTTCCTTTGGTTAGTGCATTGAAAAGAAAAGCCCTAATTTTTTTTCAAACAAAAATCATTGTTCTTTTATAATCACAGTTTTTTGTTTTTTAATTCATTTTACCTTGTTCCTCATCTGTAGATACGTGTTTTGGGAATAACTTGAGTCTATGTAAACATCTGCATTAACCAGGGAAATAACATGGTTTTGGAGTTAAACAAACACTCTATGACAATACCTTAGATCTGTTTTATGAGTCCATTTAATATAAAACAGTTCTTCCTTCCCAACCATATGCCTCCACCCCTCTCCCACTCTGGCATTATTAGGTAAGTAGAAAAAAAACACACACACTATAATAGCAAAGAAGATAATGAAAAAAATTTTATTATCTGAACTGATGGGAAAAGGAAGAGTGCCAGTTAGACAAAAACTCTAATAAAGGAAGGATTAATATCTGCATTCTCTGGTGGTTTCCATCTCATTGCTTCCCTTGCTGTCTCACAAGATATATAAAAAGAGTTAGGCCTACAGATTTAATAACTGTTGTTTGTTTAAAACATAGAGATACAATCCACTGCTACTTCTTGCTCCAATTAAATCTCAGGCAAATTAGTCTTCTATTTTGTGCAAATCTACAGTGCTGACAGTCACTATATTAAAGATTTATGTCAAAGAAACAAAAAATGTGACTTTCTCAGTTTTCCAGCTGGTAGAGTACTAGTTAACACAACCCCTTTTATGTCTCTTTTCCTTGACTGTGTTTGGTTGATCTGTAAAAATCAGAGATACTCCTTTCTAAGACAATGGCCTGGATGGCTCAAAGACTATTAACTCCAAGAAGAATTATAATCGTAATTCTTTGGACTACTCAGCCAAACACAAATCAACAAGTCATTCTCTAAGTTAAAAGTGTCTTTCTCTAAATGCTCAGGTTAATATCTAATTGTCTCTACACTGTGTAAAATGGAAACGTTGTCATGACAACTGGGTAGAAATTTTAGCTAGAATAACATTTTCTTTTAAAAGAATGAAGCAATTTCAAGCTTTTTAGTGCTATCTGGAATTATAAAAATTGCTTTATATCCCCATTTTTAGATTACAGGGGGTGATTGATCATTTTTTAAAAGCTGGCTTACAGATTCCCTTAACACCATTCTTGAAAAACTGTTGGATTTTTTCCCCTTTTCTTTTGACTTATTTTTTTCTTGGTAGCAGAATTCAACACTTGTGAATGAAGCAAAAAATTCTCCTGTTCATTAGTTCACCTGAATATAATGGATATTTAGTCACAACTCATTTGACTGGTATATTGTAAAATTATCCTAGAAATAAATCTCTGGTTACTTAATGAAGAAAACAGTATTTTTGCTTTTCTTTGTTGTAAGATAGAAAATGAGATGTATATTTTAAAATTTCCAAATGAATGCCCACTAACAAGACCTGAAATAATTCTGGTCTTTGGAAAGAAATACACACAGTTCTCTCTTTTTAGTAGTCTTTCTTCTTTTTCTCAGTAGCTGCTTCAATTACAGATTTTTATGATTGCATAATTATTCCTGGAGTGTTGCCTTTGGTCATCGTGTTTGACCATTCTGAACATATAACTGTCTGAGTGCTTTAGATAAACCAATTGACATTTCTACAATGGTAGTGGGGCTTAAGGACAGTCAAAGAGAAGAAGTACTTTTCTGAGTATGTACTTTGGGGGAAAGCAATTTCAAAATGAGGGGAAATTTTTGTGAAAACTTACTACACATTTTGGTATCACTGTATTTATCTTTCCTATTTCAAGACTTAGCAGTGAAAGACACAGTAAATCAGAATGAAATAGACTCTAAAAGAAAGGTGCAGGCATCTAAAACTATACCCATCACAAATTCGGTGACCACGAGTGCTGGGCATATGGCTGGGACATCCAAGAGCGGAAGATGGAAGGGAGTCTCTGTGCAAAATTAACAGTTTTCCCAATGGGAATCTGGGGATCACTCAAATCTCAGTGCAAACGTCAGTATGTGGAGGTCCAGAATGAAGCAAGAGGGGCATCCCAGCTAATACAGATGCTGAAAAGGGCAATAAGGTTTCAAGGGCAGAAAATAGAGAGAAAGGGAGTACTAAAACTTTTCTAGTTTGTTTTAAGGATCTGACCACCAAACTGATATTTTATGGTCATGTTTCTACAGTTTGGGCAGGAACTAATAAGAGCATGTCAAGGTTCAAGTTCTAAAAAGACCCAGCTCTCTGGTGCCTATGTATACCCAGTTGCTCAAAACCAGAAACCTACTAGCCATCTCTGAATCCCCCATTTTCCTTAATTTTCTATACTCAATCCTTTAACGAGGCCTGTTTGTTCTACCTCCAATATAAATCTTTATCAACATTTCCAGCCTAACACCTTTGTTGGCTAGGAGACTTAAAACAGCACCCTGATTTCACTCTGTATCACCCAACCTCCATACAATAGCCAGAATATTCTTTTAAAATCATGATTCAAGTCACATAATTCCCTTATTTAAATATCTTCAATGGGTTCCCACTGCATATATATATATATATATATATATATATATATATATATATATATCCCGGTGCATGAAATTCATGCACTGGGGGGGGGGGCTGTCCCTCAGCCCAGCCTGCACGCTCTCCAATCTGGGACCCCTCAGGGGCAGTCGGACATCCCTCTCACAATCCGGGACTGCTGGCTCCCAACCGCTTGCCTGCCTGCCTGCCTGATTGCCCCTAACTGCTTCTGCCTGCCAGTCTGATCACCCCCTAACAACTCCCCTGCCAGCCTGATTGATGCCTAACTGCTCCCCTGCTGGCCCGATTGCCCCAAACTGCCCTCCCATGCCAGCCATCTTGTGGTGGCCATCTTGTGACCACATGGGGGCAGCCATCTTGTGTGAGGGTGTGATGGTCATTTTGCATATTACTTCTTTATTATATAGGATTGATTTCAGAGAGGAAGGAAGAGGGAGAGAGAGATAGAAACATCAGTGATGAGAGAGAATCATTGATCAGCTGTCTTCCACTGGGGATGGAGCCTGCAACCCGGGGCATGGGCCCTGACAAGAAATTGAACAGTGACCTCCTGGTTCATAGGTCGATGCTCAACCATTGAGCCATGTCAGTTGGGCAAACTTCTCCCTTTATAAACCTCTGACTTTGTTGTAATCACCTCCTCCTTGCCATTGTGCTTATAACCACTCTCTTCCACTTTGTGTTTTAGGAACTGGGGTATTGCCGAGTCAGCAGATGGGGCCAAGACATCCAGCTTTGCAAAACACTGAACTGCATAGGTTGGGGATAAGGCAGAGATTGACTCCATTCTGAATGTAGACTTTTAATCCTCCTCCCATGACCCCAGTTTTGACTTTATAATTATTCTGCCAATGCCATAGAAGCATAAAGCCTAAGAAGAGACCCGGTACAGGGAAAGGGTCTTCCCAGTTGGAAATATGTATATGGAAAAGAAACGGTGCAAGCTAAGATGTTAGGGTTTTTACTGAATCTTGCCGTAGAATATAGGCAGTGCAAGTCACTAACTAAAGTAATGAGAAAAACTTCCTCTCAGGATGAGTGGCTCCAAAATGAAGGCACTGGAGATTAAGGAGAGGAACACAGCTACTGGAGGAATCAGAAAACAAAAGTAAACATCTCTGCACCCCACCTTGGGGCTGATGACAAAAATCAGGAGGACCCTGGTCCCTGCAGGCATCGTTCCTTTGAAGAAACTTAAGTGCACCGCAAAGCAATTAGAAAAGGCACATGGAGAGCTTGGCAAGTGCCCCCCTCACTACCTTAATCAAAATATTTCCCTTTGACGAGGAGCTCATTTAGAGGAGCTATAACGAGCCGGTGTCACCTCACTTCTCCAGGGTTGGAGTCGTGTCACGTGAGCCCGCCGGTGCTTCATGCTCCAGTTTCAGCCTCCTACTTCCTCACTGCCCAGACCAGACCAGGCTGTCACTTAGAAGATGAAATATATTTGCAAATTAATTAACTTTGTCCAGCAACTGGAGAATTAGATTTCTGTTATGGGTTCTGTCTCAGTGATGGATTCTCAAGACAGTGAAGGAATTAAATACCACTTTTTTTTTCCTTTTCACATTTTCTGCAGTAGGATCATGCGGCTTCCATTGTTCCACTTCTTTCATCCGCTTCCATTTATTACCACAGTTCACCTCCGAAGCCAGCACAATTTGCTTAGGTTGATGATGACTCCTGTGAGGATTTTTGATCTGTAAACTCCTTACCAATTCATTACAAAACCTAGAAGCTAATACACATTAGGTTGAAGAAGAGTAGGAGGCAGCTGTATCAGAACAGCGCTTTGTAAGGATTTTCTTTCCTTGACTGGCTCTTTGTTCTGATTCTGAAATGCACAATGAGGAGGCCAGCAGGATATGAAATGGAGGCAGGGGTTTCCAGAATCCTGGCTAAGCAATGTAAGCCCACTAAAGGATCTTTGCAATCAAAATTCTCAGGCAGAGAAAAAGCAGGTCTGGTTGTCTTTTGACCAGAATAAAAGGACAACGGTATACTAACTGTTAGATGTGTTTATTTGTGGTCACTTTGGATTCAAAACAATTATGCAGAGCATGATTTTAATGATACTGGAATGTACGGTCCTAGAGGAACATTGCTTTAGTAAAATAGAGAAAGTTGAAAGAGAGAGCATTTAGCATTTCAAGAATATATTTACTCAGGTTATGGTTTAAATGAGGTACTGAAACATCATTCTTTTCTCCCTCTTTCAGCAAATATCACATAGTAGCCCTGGCTGGGTGGTACAGTTGGTTGGAGCATTGTCCCTGTTCACCAAAAGGTTGTGGGTTTGATTCCTAGTCAGGGTGGATGTTTCTCACTCACATTGATGTTTCTCTTCCTTTCTCTCTCTCTTGCCAATGAAAACATACCCTCAAGTGAGGATTTAAATATATATTTATATCACATAATGAGTATAGCAAAGGATCATGACTATGTCTATTACCTTAACTTTATAATAATTTATTCTTGGAAAATGAACAAGTAAGCAAACAACAGCATAGAATCCCAGGGACCATATTCAAAATGGTGACTGTATGTAACCTGTGCCTCATTTATGAGTGTATAGCACAAGATTGTCAGGCATCCAGGTTAAACAAGAACTGGCAATTAATCTTTTGTGTGGGTATTTTAATTTTAAGGAACAGAATAAAAATATTTAAAGAAAGATTAATGGTATCTAACAACCTACTAAATAGCATTGAATTTGAGGTTCTTGAAGATCATGACAGCATCTTCCTATTTTTATATCCAGGGCCAATCGTCGCCTGAACCACTGTGAACATTCACTAAACATTCACGTGAAAGCAGCAAAGCAGTGCATCTTTGGTGGGAGCTTTGGTGGGTAACAATTTATAATCTTTTCTTCTTCTTATGAAGTCTTTCTCAAACTTAAGGGATATCTAGTAATATTCAGTAGTCGAATCATTGAGCTCAACTTTTTGGTATTGAGTCAATTATTTCAGAAAAATGTTTAAACTAAACAGTACAGAGTTGCCCACCCCTTCTTGATGATCCCTAAAGACAGAAATAGGGACATCTTGCAGCCTCTCCTAAACTAAGTAAAATGAGGGCACTAAGAAAAGTAAAACTTTAAGTCCCAGAGACTGGTAACCCAGACCTCTGTTTCTCAGTGTATGGTGGTTAAATGCCTGGATGGTTGTAGGAGTCACACACACACCTGAAAATGCACCTTCCCCCAAGGGATACTATGTGACGCTCTTATTCAGATGTTAAACATTTACTATCATCTTTTTAATTTTTCTTGCATTTAATTTATATGGTACTTCCGTTTAGCAAAGGAATATTTTGCTCACATAAATCCATCTCTGAGTTTTACTCGCTTTATTTTTCAAAAGTTTTTCTTATAAGGTGAATATATATTGTTTTGCTGAATACTTCATTCAATCTCAGCATTCCAATAGTGATAAGTAATCCTTGAATTTTACATGACTCTAATTGATTTGAATCTAGGAGAGGGTATAAGTATAAGGAGGATAACAACGTGTAATTATCTCTTGCATTGTGGTCTTTATTGGCAAGCAGATTACTTTCCTTGCTCCCAATTTACTGTTACAGCTAAACCCAAAGTTTAGTGTTCCTGGGAAATTACACACGTTTCTTCCAGAGAGGAAATGGCAAAGGGGAGATAGCCCTTTTCATCTGATGGGCTGTGGAAGGAGAAGGCAAAGTAGGCAAGTTAGAGAAGTGGCATCTGACTTTAATGTGTTGGAAATGTTGAAGAGAAACCTAGAATCAGTAGATATTTTGAACCATTTTCTTATTTTATCTGCCTGGAAAGAGAGAACGCCTGGTCCAATTTGGGGAGGATGGTGCTTGTCTGGTAGAGAAAATTGATTAGCGAGATGATCCTGAGACAATCCTCTAGGCTCCTCCCGCTTGTAAGTAGCATTCAAGGGGTCCAGCCATTTCTATAGTTTCTGTTGAATTGACATGAGCATGTTGAGAGGGTGGATAAGAAGAGGATAACTAGAACCACGGCTCAACAGTGCCTGTCAGGACATCACTCCCAGAGGCCATGTAGGACCAGAGAGTGTATCTGTGGTCATCAGTCCAAAGCCCAGCCTAGCCCAGCCACACCATTGAGTCAAAGAGCTTCATTCTTGACATCCAGGCCCCATTCTAAGATCCTCATGTACTTCAGGTGTGTGAGCTCATATTAGATTGTTCCTACCTCTCACCCAGCAGCCTGATCCCATGTTAGACAGCCACAGAGGTGATGTAAATGTGAATGGCACTATTTATCTAAAAGATACCTGAATATCCAAAATAGATGACTAAAATCAGAGGGCAAAGGGACTAACCATGGGGAAAAAAAAGTCCTCCCCTCCCCCTAACCTCAGTCTACCTGGCAATATTAGAGCAATTAATAAAAATTAAGGAAATGACCTTTCTGATTGCCACCTGAGCAACTGTGTAAATTCCAATTCAACACAATGTACTACTATAGAAATACAAACTACTCTGAACTAATACTTTTTTTCCCTTGAGTTCTTCAAGCAGAATTCTGCTCCCCGTGTGTGTCAAGAGAGCTGTCAGCATTTCTTCTTCACAGCAACGCACGAGCTATCACATTAGGGTCAGTGATGAAGAAGCAGAACCTCTTCACAACCTCCCTTCTTTGCTTCCATTCTGGATGGCAGGAGGGGGGAGAGCCACCAGCACACACTGGATTCAGAATCACAAGTGTCTTTTTCCCCCAGAAAAAACTAAGTGTCTCCTCAAAACCACATCATTTTCTCATATGAGCTGTAATCAATTTTTCCTCCTCCTCTTCTTTTATTCTAGTCTTGAATTTTGTTTCTTCTCTTCTCCCCCAACTCAAAGCATAAACTGTAATGACAGAATTTCATGCTCAGCCAACTTCTTTATGGCCATTTAAGAGGCATCAGTAAGGTTATGCACCTGCTCCTGGGAGCACTGTCACCCGTTTCTGATTACACGTGGGCAGCAGAGGGTATAAAGTGGTCAAGCACTAAGCAGCAGGTCCCCTCCACCCTGGTACTCGCTCTCTGTTAAACACATAAAATCCTATTCCCTCATACAAATAATAAGAGATAGTAACTCCTGAGCATCTCTATTGGAGCCTATAGTTTAAAACTCCCCTGTTTCATTCATTCTTTCATTCATTCATTCACTCATTCATGCAATCTAATTCAAAATCTTGCTTCATTCTTTGATTACTTCTTATTCTTTGTTCCCTCTGATATTTTTTAAACAACTCTTAGTTTCAGCATGCTGGCATTTTGGGCACAAGTACATTCTTCTCTGTATCTTTCCTTACAATATCTCTTACATCCAAAATATAAGATATCTCTTTAGCTCTGTAATTTTTTTAAAACATTAGTATGTCTCTTCACTTTCTCCATATCCGTTAAAACACAATATGCAACAAATCTCACATTCAGATGCATAAGCGAGTATGTGCCACACTCTAGTAGCATTGAACTACAGAAAAAATTATATTACAAATTAAAATATATTTTTTTAAATCCTCATCCAAGAATATTTTTTCATTGATCTTTAGAGAGAGTGGAAGGGAGGGAGAAAGAGAGAAACATCCATGTGAGAGAGACACATGGACTGGTTGCCTTCCTGCACACCCTAATCAGGGCTGGAGATTGAACTTGAAACCAAGGTACATGCCCTTGACTGGGAATCGAACCCAAGACCCTTCTGTCCGTGGGCCAATGTTCTAACCACTGAGCAACAAGCTAGGGCCAAATATTTGCATTTACATTTTCTTTAAACTTAGATGAAGCTCACTTATCAACCCTTGTCAGTTACAGTGTGTAATATAGCCTAATTGCATTATGCTGGTCATGGCATTACTGTTTTAAACTAGTGGGTTTAAGAGTAAAGATTAGGATTAGGTTTCATCAATGGCTGTGTGATCTTGAATGAGTCATTTATCCTCTTTAAGCTTTAGTTTCCTCTGGAAAATCTACAAGGTATTACTCATGCCAACAACTTCACAGGAGTGTTTTGAGGGTTAAATGAGAAAGGGTGTAAGATTCTTGAAACATGAACAAAGTTTGGTCAGGCAGAATTTTTTTGAACTTATCATCCTTAACAAAAGGCAAAAAAAAACCCAAAAACATTGAGGTTGGACTGCAAACTCAGAACAAAATAGAACCATTTCTCTTCTGAGTAGTGTCAATCGTGTATGTATCTTTCAGACTTTTACAGTTGCCTGTGACCAGACATGGCATCTTGTGAATCAGGAGGCCTTGATGGCATTTTCCTATTAGTAAAAAGTAATGAAAGATATCACATAAATCACATACATTAAACATTTTATATGTGCTGTAGATTTTGTGACATCTCTTGATAAGCTTCTTCTTTTTCTCTCTAAGTCCTTTCCTTGCTGCTCTGAACCTCCTGATATAAGAGGAAACTAACTGGTCAAACAAATACAATCAATCAGTATAGAGTTAAGTGGTCCCTGCTACATGCCTTGCTTTTTAAGATACAGAAGCAGTATAAAGTCTCTATTCTCAATGAGTCTACATGCTATTAAACCATTATAAGATGGTATAATCTCAGGGTTCTTTGACTTATTTAAATGGCCCATCTAATACATGAGTCCCCTCTAGGAGGGACCCCCTAATTCATTGTTCATCCAACTCTTAAATATTTCCTTTGACAGGGGTATTGTTCTCTCAGAAGCCATCCTATTTGCCCCTTTGGGCTGCTCTGAATGGATTTCCTTGCATTAACTTTCTCAGGAGCATCCATCTCTACATCTTTAATTCTATCCTTCGTGGCTATACATTTAAATGCTTTATCACAAAACTGACAGGTGAATGCATTAATTGTTCAGAGAAGAGAAGGCGGAATCTAGGACCATAGCAGGTTAGGAAAGCTTGATCTGAGCTTGGAAGAAAGCCCAGGGTTTAAATAATTAAAAGGGAACAATGCATAATCCAATACAGGGAAGAACATGGCCAAGGCCCAGGGGCAGAAATGAAGGCAAGAGGCTCAGGGATTCCCTGTCTCAGGTCGACTTGCATTTTGAAAGGAACTAACTGCATAGATCAATACTTTTACTAGAAATGAGGGCTGGATCTATGAATGTTAAAGACGACAATATTCCTACAAATTTCATTTGGCCCATAAAACTCTCACTTTGAAAGATAGGAGGCAGTCTACATTTTTAGAAATGTAGAAATACTTAAGGGAAGAATTTTCTGTTTTAGGGAGTAATTTCAAAGAATGCCAACCACTGAGATTTGCAGCAGCCCTGTATTTTTACACACCAGGGGACAATTAGGTTGTGTATCTGGCCCTATGATGTTGATAAACTTAGCTAATGAGTCACAGGTGTGGGCTGAGAAATCCAGATTTTCAGAGCTCCTGAGAGCAGAGATGGCATAAGTCATGTAATATAACACAGTTCTCATTCAATGATAGGGCCGAAACCCAGAATGGTAATAAATTTCAATAGCAGTAACCAGCAGCTCTGTGTCTAAGAAACTCAGGAAGAATTCAGTATCTAGGATTTTTATGTATCTTTCAATTCAGTAAAGCAAAATGCTTCCTGACTCATAGACCAAGGAAGAAATTGCTTCTAATAAAATACAAAGATAAGAATTGCATCCCTATTTTAACCTATTCTCTCCCTATTCCAAACCACTCTTGTGTTGTTTTGGCAATTTTTTTAATCCTCCCAGAAAAGGCTTTTGAAAGAAACATTTTCACTTCCAGACTGTGAAATTTGTACTTTCTAAAGATGCACACAAATCGTATTACATTCAGAAGACTATGAAAAATGCATCATTTTGCCCAATGACCTCCTTCCCTTTAACACATACACACACACACACACACACAAAACAGAAGGTGAGAGTCAAAGTCCACAGGTCTACAGAATGACAGTTTGGAAAACCCAAAGGAAAATTGTATAGAATGGTTTATTGCACAAAACAGATAAAAAAAACACAACAAATCTTTCTGGATATGATAAGTGCAGCACCATTCTCTAAAACTTTACTAGCCCCAGTATTTTGGCAGTGAAATTAATCAATATCCTACTATGATAAGGAGTTGTGAGTTCTCTTCTTGGGGAATTGTGTTATCTTGTAGAATGGAGAAAGTCAAACATGAAATATTTTTATTTGCTTATATGTGTTTGCTTTTCTTAGTATTTTTTGTTGGCATAAAATATGTAAATATTATCACACTTGGTATTAAAGAATATACCAACAACAGTTGGTATTTCACATTATTTGGGATTCTGTTTTGATTTGGTCTGTGAGTAGGTGTAAAAAAGATGGTATGTAATGAAGGAGAGAACATTGCGCTAGGAGTCAGATGACTAGCTCACTAATAAGAATAGCCACCATTTATTGAATGTTTACTGTGTGCCCAGCACTGCAGTTTCAAAGGTAGCCTACTTAAACATCAAGACTACTCTAAGTGATAGAGACTAACTGTCCCTAATTTACAACAGAATAACCGAGGCTGCAGTGATTGAAGTAGAACTTGTTTGCAATCATCCAGCAATAGGGTTGGAGCCAGATTTCAATGACAGGCTGTCATACCCAAAGCTCACACTTTCATGTCATTTTCTTCCGATATAACTGATATCTTTCCTGTGCTTCTATTTCCTCATCTGTTAAATGGGGATGATAATAATAGCAACCCTTCCCAATCCATAAAATTAAAGTGAATAGGAAATAACATTGTATACGGAGAGTGTTTTGCCAAGAATGGGGCATAAAGAAGATTTAACATTACTGTACTTATTATTTCACTAAAGTAAAGCAACAAGGATTCACACTTTGCAAGTTCACTCTCCTTTTATCAATTCTTACTATGAAATGACCTTCTAAGACTTCTCTCCAAGTCCATGGGTATGTGGTATCACCACTCAGGTAGCTGTGCACATGGTGTGACCACTTCTTTCTGTGGCTTACGGATGTCTGAAATGTTACAGGGGGCCGTATGGCACATCTCATGAAGGCTTAAGGCAAAAAGTGGAGTGGTCTCTAGAAGCAAATAACAGGGCTGGTAGTCAACTTGTACTAGAGCAGTGGTTCTCAACCTCGGCTGCACATTAGAATCACCTGGGAATCTTTTTAAAATCCTGATTTCTGGGCCTCATCCTCTGGAAATTCTGTTTCTTTGTTACTAATGTTGTGGCCCCACCCCATAACAAAGAAACAGAATTTCCGGAGGATGAGGCCCAGAAATCAGGATTTTAAAAAGATTCCCAGGTGATTCTAATGTGCAGCCAAGGTTGAGAACCACTGTACTAGAGGAATTTATTAGTTGTGAAAACACTGAATAGTTCTGCATCAATTGCATAAACCAAGCCACTGCCCTAATGCCTCTGCCCATCCCCACTGCTCAGCTGTGGCCACCACAGCCCCTCCCCTGGGACCTCCTGGATCTTCTTGTGCCCCTGCAGGTAAACAAACCAACCTTGGGTACAGCAAGGCATCTCATGGGTCTGGATTGTAACTATCTCAATTCTGATTGGTTGGTTCTCAAGCCACTATGCTTGTTAGATGTTTTTAATATAAACTTGAGAAATACTCCTGATGAAAGGTAACACTTGAAACCTTATTATTTATATGTTAGCACCATATTAGGAATACGGTTAGTAGATTCTTTTGATGGGTAAGGAAAGGAGTTGCCCTCCAAGCCTCTAGGCTTGCTTCATCAGCATAATGAACATGCATTTTTATGTGCTTGTTTGCTTGTTGCCTCTCCTCTTTATGGACAAGAACTATTGCTTCCCTAGTGCCTAATGCAGGGACTCAATTAGTGGTGACAGTGAGATAAAGCATTGACATGGGACAAGAGAATGGGAGGATGAAGGGGAAAGGCCTCAGACAGGGGGAAGCAGCAGGCCAATTGGTATTGTCCAAAACTGGAGATGGCTAACCTTAAGTCAGAGGTGGAACCCTTGACTTTCTTTTTTTTTTTAAATTCTTTATTAGTTAAGGTATTACAAATGTGTCCTTATCCCCCCCATTAAATCCCCATCCTCGCCCCCCCCACTCATGCTCTCATCCCCCTGTTGTCCATGTCCAAACCCTTGACTTTCTGAACATTCTCAGACATTCCACATTCATTAGTGCTCTTAGTTAATATAGATTCAGTTAAATATTTCTCTTTCATACCCTTTTTGAGAAACCACTGGGCTTTGCTCAGATGTATTATGGAGAGCACAGGCCTCAAAATCAGGCAGACTTGAGCTTAAATTCTCCCACTTTGAAGGTATTTAGTTTCTGGCAAGAATCTACAACTCCTGGAACTTTAATGTCTCCCCATGTAAAATGGGATTCCCCACATATACCTAATTGCATGAGAAGTAAATGAAAAACAAAATGTGCAAAGGACTCTGAGTATTGGCTGGTCCTCAAAAAAATGATGGCTACCTTTCTTTTATATAGCACTTAACAGACTCATGAAATCTTTATTACAATCGTATAGAAAATTATCAAGGAAGCAATTCAATTTCACAGTTTTAAAGAGAAGAGCCTGAGACTCAGATACATAAAGTGACTGATCAAAGATCAGGCAGCAGTAAGTAGAAGTAAGGACTGGAGGAATGATCTCTAATGACTAGTCTAGTGCATTTCTGAGTCAATGGGACTCTCAACTTACAATGCACGGGGCCCTTTAAGAAAAAGTGGTAGGATTTTACTTCACTTGGACGGCAGTGCACACTCCGCAACCCTGCAGGCTGCTACCTATAGAAGTTGTCTGTTGTGATGGAAAGAGCAGATGAAAAAGCAACAGAGTTAAAGGCTGCACTCTCCTTGACTCTACTCTGTGACTCTAGTGGAATGCATCTCTTCTTTGGGTCTTCATAGCCTCCTCTTCAAAATGGGTGTGCTACGAGGATTCATTTAAGTAGCATATGTCCAAGAGGTGTGTAAACTCTGAATAACCACTTAAGTGTCTGTGATGTTACCATCATTACCCCATATGACCCAGTGTGCATTCCTCCAAAGACGCGGGCTTCTGTTTATTGGGCATTCAGTTACTGAATAAAGATATAGGTTCTTTGTTGTCTGTTACTCCCACTTCTAATTCTAATGGGCAAGATTAAAGAACACATTGCTTTTAATCTTCCTAAGGATAATGGAGAATATTATTATTCACTCTTGATATCAGATGTCCAAATGTGATCTACAGAAGATTGAGGTTGCACATATGCAACCTGCTATATGGCAGACACATGCCAGTTGGGTTATCCATCATGCATTTTTATATTGTTCCACTGTAGCTGCTACACAGCTGTTGGGCTATATCCAGGTGGCTGCATTCCAAGGGTGGGCAAGGAGTATGAGCACATTAAGTATGCTAAATGTGCTGTACAGTGATTGCTAATTCAGTATATTTGGATCCACTGGGAATGTAGACATTACAAAAATAGACATAGTGAAGCAGGTTTCCATTAGCAAATGGTCTGATTTTTGAGGGGTAAAGGAATCTTATGAAGCTGTTGTTTTCTAATTTCACTGAAAATAATGTCAGTTCACTTTAGGAAAGCACTGTGCTGGATGGTATAGAAGCAAATAAAATAAATGCTCGATTCTGGTCCTGACAGAATGTTTATTTTAGTGTAGAAGACAGGAAAGCATGAACACAATTTCTCCACAGCTCCTGAATCTCAGTGACTAACGTTTAACAAAATCATATTTTGGTAGAAGTGATTTTGAACAGAACCCCTCAGTTCATTCATCTGCTTAGATGGAATTACACTTTCCATTTGTAGCCCACCCTGTCATTGCCCCACCCCCATAAGCTCCTAGCCATCCCTGAAAGTTATTAGGGGGCTGCCAGGGACAGTTTCCCAGTTCCCAGACCTTGAGCACCTGGGTTTTTCTGAGCACCTGCCTCCTTGCATGTGGAGCAGAAGAGCAATGCAGGGAAGTGCTTCCAGGAGAAACCCTTAACGAAGGAAAGCGGGAGTTTGTGGATAGATACTTAATTTTTCTTGCTTCTTGGTGGGAAATTCTGAGTTGTATTCCACAGTCTCTCAGAGGATCTCCAGCAGGTTTGCGTCAACACTGCTCACAGTGTCAGATTTTTATTAATGGGTTCCTCACTGGATTACAACGATATATTTTTTCTCCGAACCCTTCAGTTTATTCTTAGTTTGGAGCAACCCAAATTAAACTATCTTTATTATATTGAGAATAATTTTTGTTTTGAGGATTTAAGCCAATGTATACAAAGCCCACAGATGCTCAGTAGCATCCTGGTCTGTATGCTTCATGTGTCCAGTATCCTCAAGTATACTGTGCCCATTCCCACACTAGGCACTGAATGCCATGTCTCAGTTCATGCTGCTCCTTTAACACCACTGACTCCTCTCTGCCATTGATTTACACTAGAAGCGATCTCCCAAGTACCCCCATATTGTTCAGTTTTCACCCTATCACCTTGTCTCATTTTGTGTGCTGCCTGCCAAGCTGGAACTGGTATTCTTGTCACCTTGCCTTTTACTAGAGACTTCTAATTACATTGCTCTTTTGGTACTGACCTTTGGTTTCTAACTCCTCTCCTCTGCTAAAATATCAATCAGCCCTTAGGATTACTTACAACTCTGGCCATGATGGAGAAAACTCCAGTCCAAACCAGAGCTGCCCCTAAGTCCCCACTCGGGTAATGCTTCATTGTTGTCCCTACTGTATTCCCCAGACCCCTGCAACTGGGCAGGAGTGTTTTGTTTGATATTTGCTGGTGATAATGTAAAGGGAAATCATGCCCAAATTATTAATATGCATGCTGTGCAAGAAAATGGGTAAGTGTGTGTTATTCAGAGAGATTCAGAGAACTGCTAAAACCTATTTGTCAGGTTACTTTCTTTTAATAAGTTGCTTAATGAGGGAGATGTTTAGTCAGAGATTAGCCCCACTGGACAGGAATTACCTGATATATGACAGAACCATAAAAGCAGGAACTCAGAGGTCAGATGAGCATAATAAAGGAGAGCTGGCCTCCATCAAGAAGGGGAGGGAAATAATAAGGTCCAGATTGAAGGATGGGCAGCTATCAGAAATCATGGAAAGAAGGAAATAAAATATCCTGCAAACTGTGATACACAATGATACACAATATGATACAATATGACACCTAATATGCTCTTTTATTGAATCTTCAAAAACCCTGTAGCTATAGATATTAGAACCTCTACTTTTCAGATTGGAGACAAAATCCCCAATTACTCAGAGAGGAGGTGACAGTCAGGATCTATGGAACTATTTGACTGCATAGTCTGGTCTCTTTTCCCTATAGCACACATTATGTAAACAGTTCAGTTCATAAACCAATGATGGCGAACCTATGACATGCGTGTCAGAGGTGACACGCAAACTCATTTTTTTGGTTGATTTTTCTTTGTTAAATGGCACTTAAATATATAAAATAAATATCAAAAATATAAGCCTCTGTTTTACTATGGTTGCAAATATCAAAAAATTTATATATGTGACACGGCACCAGAGTTAAGTTAGGGTTTTTCAAAATGCTGACATGCCGAGCTCAAAAGGTTCACCATCACTGTCATAAACAATCACACCAGCTGGGCAGTAATTTCACAGTGTATACAAGTATCAAAACATTGTCTCCTACACCTTAAATACATGCTATTTTTATTTGTCAATCATACTTAAATAAATATGAGGAAAGAAAAGAAAAAAGCCAGTCAAAATGTTTAGCCAGGTAAGGTACCTGAATTTAGAGGCATATATGAGTCCTTTGACAGAAGTGGGCTAATACAGGAATGTAGGCAGCTAGGCAGCCCACAACCAAGATATGCAAAAAAAAAAAAGGGAGGCAGATGTGCCTGAAAAAAATGCCTGTTAGTTTTGACAGTTGGGGAGGACAAAAATAAATAAATAAATAAGTAAATAAATAAATAAATCAATAAATAAATAAATACTAGCTCCTCTGAATTGAGAAAACTCAAAATTTTGCCACATGCTCTTCCCACCACCCAAGGCATCTACGTTGAAACCAGTTTTAAGTATAACATTTAAAGAAATGAAGTTGAGAAGTTAGATGCAGTGAAATCCCTAGTAAGCTCCAGTGGGTAAGGAGATGCTGAGGCGACAGGGATGACGTCCGGGAAGTCCCCTGCAAGTCTGGGTAAGTGGGCATGAAAGTGGCATATCAGCAGATGAGCCTCATTCAGCAAGAGTAAAGGTAATATATTTTGGGGGAAAGAATCCAAACTATAATATTATAGGCTGTAAACTACCACCTATAACCTGGAAACTATAAGTTCATTCTGCACTGAGAGCCATGGCTGAAAACGCTGCCTGGGCCAAGAGACCATGGCATGCTGTGCTTCCTCGTGGAGTCATATAGAAATAGAACAGAAAGCATCACCCATCCTTACTGGAAACAAAGCAAAACAAAACACAATGTAGTGCTGCAATGCCTGGGTGCATTACGAATTTGCTCATTACTTTCCAGGACACAGATGGAGCTGGACAAGATCCAGACTAATTAGCACAGTCAGGGAGGAGGGTGTTCCCCTGAAGATGATGGGATTAAAAAGCTTCCATTTGATAGAATGGCAGCTGCACAAAGAGATGATATATAGTATGTACTCCTTCCCTTAAACAATAATTAAATAGTAACTGGAAATGAATATTTTTAGCACCTGAAAATTCTACAACACCTAGAAGTATTTTAAATTTATATTACCAGCCAGAGGACAATGCATTCTGAAAAATCCATTCTTCATACTACAACTACATGTCCATATATTCGTTCCTTGATCAAATAACCTTATACTGACTGCTGGGTGTTGGTCAATAATATACAGGTGTTAGAATTAGATGCTGGGATAGAGCTAGACAGGCTCTTTGCACAGGGCTCACTAGATTTAAGGAGTACAGCAAGGAAATTTTATATAATAAAAGCCTAATATGCAAATTATCCCCTCGACCTGGAATTCAACCGTGCACTGACCACCAGGGGGCCACAGAACATGGCAGGCATCTGCAACGTGGTGCTGGCAGTGTGTAGCAGTGGAGGCACTGCCAGCCCTGATGGGCCCTGACAAGAGCAGGACCATTGTGGAATGATGGAGCAGGTGAGTGGGCAGTGCTAGCCAAGGCGGGTACGAGCAGGGCCTGATCGATCACCCTGCAGATGGCGACCAGCAGTGGCAGTGAGGGTTTCGGTCACTGCCCAGTC